>NC_044059.1:7432447-7529947 GCF_902167405.1 Gadus morhua
GTGCACCATTCGACCGGCTCCGTTTCAACATGCAGGTCTCACACACGCTCACACACTCGTGTACCGGGCCCGGTTCCATCGCCACGCCGGCGCCTTATTGCTGCTTATCCCAGCGGCTAGCACACCTAAAGAGCTGAGTCTTACCTCCCCGTAATGGTGACCTCAATGTAATGTACAAACACACCGCTGGTTAAAGCACCACCGCATTAACCAGCGAACCTGTACGGCAACAACAACAACAATATAACAAAAAAGGGCTGAATTGCAGGCAACAGCCTCGCCGAAGGGGTGGGGGTGGGGGGGGGGGGGGGGGTAAACTAATGTCGTGTGAACAGCCGCTACCAAGTGATACTTATTTCCATCGATAGGGCCATCTCTCCCCGACAATATTGTCAGGAGGTCACCGCCGGGAGCCGTGACGGCCCGCCCTGCGGTCGTATTTTGTGTTTTTAATTGGCCGGATTCACCCGGCACATTGGGGAGAGAGAGAGAGAGAGAGAGAGAGAGAGAGAGGAGAGAGGAGAGAGAGAGAGGAGAGGAGAGAGGAGAGGAGAGGAGAGGAGGGAGGAGAGGGAGAGAGAGAGAGAGAGAGAGAGAGAGAGAGGAGGAGAGGAGAGGAGGGAGGAGAGGAGGGAGGGAGAGAGAGAGAGAGAGAGAGAGAGAGAGAGAGAGAGAGAGAGAGAGAGAGAGAGAGAGAGAGAGAGAGAGGAGGAGGAGAGGAGGAGAGAGGAGGAGAGGAGAGGAGGAGGAGAGAGAGAGAGAGAGAGACTAAGAGAGAGGGAGAGAGAGAGAGTCTCTGATACAACAAAAAGGGGGTAGGGGGTGCACGGTGATGAGTAACTCTCTGCCCTTTTCCCTCAGTCCCACGGACAGCAGCGACGTAGGCCGCCGTTAATAAACCGAAGGGTCTGGGGAGCGGGCACGTCTAAAGAGAGGAAGGGGAGGTGAGGTGGAGGAATGGTTTTTTACCTCCAGCGTCTCCGGCGGGCTCTGCTCTGGCGCTGTTTTCTTATTTGTGTGTTGTGAAGTTTGTTTTAATTGTATGAAGACGTGGTGGTGGTAGGCTGGGGGTTCGGCGGGGATAAGGTATCACGGGAGGGGTGTGGAGGCAGCAGACTGATCAAAGCAGCTTTTCATTGGGGTTCACACCACTGACCCTGGTGACCATGGACATCAATCACTGGGATTGACATGTACCTCTTTCTTGGCGGAATCACACGCGCGGTTCCTTTGCATAAGAGCCTGCACCAAGTACCGATTTGTCCCCGCCGGTTGTTTAAGCACTTTTATCCTTGCATAATCAGATTGTTTGAAAACTGTTTTGGACAATGCAAGCATAATTAGCGGGTCTTATTTGAATAGCCTGCTAAGAAAGGTCTTTACATGGGATTTAAGCTTTTTCTTTTTGCCACCTACATATTTATACACCAAGAGATGTATGTTGAAAATATTACATTTCTGAAGAGGCCTGTTCTCTGCCTCACCAAGGCAGCAACAGTTGAAGTCCTTGAATGTATTTTTTATGAATACCGACTGATTGAATTGTTATTATTTGCATATTCAACATTTCGCATTCACAATTAACTGTGACCAGATCTTTGGCCGCGTGTGTATGCAGCCCAACATTAGAGATTAGCTACAGTTTGACTTGATTGTAGCTGACCGAAGAATCGAGTCAGAAAACAAAGAATCACCACAGTTAGTGGACATTTATAGGCCTAAGAAACATAGGCATTTCTTACTGGGCCATTCATAGCCTTAGTGATCGACTGGGTTTAACTGTTAACCAAATGCAGTAACACAAATTATTGGAAAGTGGACCAAAGGCTAACACAAAGACATCGATCTCCCGCTGTCAACTGGGGCACTTTCACCTTCTTTCTGGGCTTTGTCCATGTTACTTGTGCAGTTAATGGATACCATATAGGATTTCAGGTTCCTGTTGTTGCAGAGGTCATGCGCCTTTCAGAGCCCCACCGCAAGTCAAACTGCTGCTAAACGTCCTTTCTGTAATGAATCTTTGTGTATGGGCTTTTACAACTCGGAGCTGAATCAGACAGAGGGAAAAAGATGTGCATTTCTTTCAAACAACACATCAAGCAACTTACTTGTTTTTGTGTGTGTATTTTGCTTAGTTAAGAAACTGGAGTAAATCAATGAATGAGCCTAATAGGTGGGTTTTCTCGCACCATCGTTCTTGTTCATTTGTATCTGGCAATGCAATTGGACAAGTTTTGAACGGTACCAAGCTAATTGGCTCCAACGCGGCAAACACTTACTTGTTTGCAATCTAGTGGTTATAAAGTAATTGGCATGTTTTTACTTTGGTTATATTGGTAGCTTTCCTCTCATTACGTACTACCCTGTAGGTATAATACACAAAAGGACATATTCAAGTTTTTATTCAAATTATGAAAGAGTTAATGCCCTTAATGAGACCTTGAGTCAAAGTAAATTAATTTCCCTCTCAACCCTGCTTGGTACAGTGGCAAATAAAGTCAAGTCTTTAATGACCTAAAAATATTATGCTTTCAAAAAAAAGAAAACATTTATTATGAAATAATCTGTACCAATGGACTCTTAATAGATTTTAATGATTGATGTGGCGATAATTAGAATGTCAGGGATGAGGAAGTGTACAGGAAATCTAGGTATTGGATTCTCATACATGAGTGCCATGACAGGGATTCAATCAAACTATAGCCACTGCAAACTTGACATAAAATTGACTTGCCTTGCAAACACCATCATGATGAAAGCTGGGAAAATCGCAACGCGAGATGATGAAACTCCTTTTAATCTTGCACAGAAGCAAATACCCCCCCCCCCCCCTCCCTCCCTCAACGAAAAGAAGAAACAGCAGGATGATGAATGAATGTGAATGTGATCAGATAAAGCATCTACAATATTTGCTTGGCAGTTGTTTTCATCTTAACAAGTTTGCATCTTCCAGACAATACTGGTATTCCCTTCTAGGTGAATGATTATTCCAAGAACCAATAACAAATAATCATGCAAAGAAAAAAAACGATTCAGTGTGTACCGGGATCAGTTGATTCACTCCGTGAGTGATGTTACCCGGGTTCAAAGGTTCTTTGTGTAGGTAAGCTCAGGCAACCACGTGATTTGATCAGGTTCCTTCGTATTGATCCGTGGCCCACAGCGGAATAGAACCCATCCTATTCTACCTGACACCAGTGGAGATGGAGTGGTGCGCCACTAAGCCCACTAGCTTCTGATTTCTGCAGAGCCGCTGTCCACCTCCTCTCTCTCTCTCTCTCTCTCTCTCTCTCTCTCTCTCTCTCTCTCTCTCTCTCTCTCACTCCTTTTATCTCTCTCCCTTACTCTTTTTTCTCTCTCTGTCACCCTTTTCTCTCTCTCTCTGTCTCTGTCTCTGTCTCTCTCTCTCTCTCTCTCTCTCTCTCTCTCTCTCTCTCTCTCTCTCACTCCTTTTATCTCTCTCCCTTACTCTTTTTTCTCTCTCTGTCACCCTTTTCTCTCTCTCTCTCTCTCTCTCTCTCTCTCTCTCTCTCTCTCTCTCTCTCTCTCTCTCTCTCTCTCTCTCTCTCTCTCTCTCCAGCTTTCCCTCAATTAATAAACGGCCTATGCCCCAGCCCTGCCCGAGGCACTTTGAATAAAAAGCGGGGTCTGCATCCTTGGCTTTCCTCTGGTCTTTCCAGGAGACGGTAAGCTGTGGCTTGCCGAGGGTTTTCTTTCCCTCGTCCAGAATGTAGAACAATACCTGGCCATAGGGTGGACACTGCAATGGTCTCTGGGTAATCCCAGCCAACTGCCATCTTAAGCCGCCAGTTTCAGCTGCTCCAAGCAGGCCCTGCGCATGTTCTTGGCTGCGCAGTGTTTTTTTCTTCTTTCCCTGCCTTACATGTAGGTGGAGGTTTCATGTAGTTGGATGGAGGGTGTTGCATGTGCCCCGGGGGATGCCAGTACAGGTGGTTTTACCAATCACGTTCAGCGACTGGCCATGGTCCCTCTACCCCCCCCCCCCCCCCCCCCCCCCCCTCCCCCAGAAAGCCCCCCGAGAAAGTTTAGTTTCACAGAGGTTCTGTGTCCAGGGATCATACAACACAGGGACACATGTAATTTCTCTGTTTCATATTATTTTTCCCAAACATGTTTCAGATTACGAATTATACACACGAAAAAAGTTTTGGAGATGAAGAAAAATGATTTTTCCTGGACATGGGAAAATAGAAAAACAAACCAGGAGAAACCGTTTGATGAGGACGTCTGACAGAGACTGGTTGCTTTAGAGACCCCACGTCGTCCTCCGGAGCCAGGAGGTGATGTAGGACTGTGCGTCCTTCATCCCGTCTCCAACAATGAGTTCACGTAAACCTACTGACGCTCTACAGATGCCGGGCTCCAGCCAGGAGCCAGCGGTGAATCAATTATAATGTCTCCAGTATTTAAATGAGCCCTACTCCCAAGTCATTTGAGTACAATAAATAGGTCAGTGCAATCTAAATTGATTCAGCTCATCCCACGTCTTACACTGTGGAGAAGGGAAATGCAGCACTGGGTTTCCCTGGTGGGACACGCCGACTACCTACACAGGGAGTGTATATATCTCTCTCTCTATCTGCAGGTATATATATATATATATATATATATATATATATATATATATATTCTGCTCAAGGTCAATTCACGTAATAATTAGATCCGGTCACCAGTCGATGCCAATTCAAACCAGAAAGGCTTTAGAATTGATCTGGAATGTAAAGAAGGCGCCACCACTCGTCTTGAGATTCGTGACTCAAGTGTGATTCAAGGATTAAATTGTCCAATCTGTGTTCGGGAAAATCTGAACAAAGATCTTTTTGGTTCTGTGCCGTTTTGAAAAGAACCCAAAGCTGTCACGTCGCTATGTCTGCCTGACACAGTTCTCTCCCTAGATTCAATCCCGTTCCCGAGTTATAAGGGGAACATTTAATGACTCACAGGCAAGTAAATGAAGCCCTGAAAGAGCTCTCATTACAGCGCTGCACCAGTCAATGTGTTGCCTTCACTTTGCAATCGCTGATATTGTGCTGCTAATGTTCAGTACCTACTATGCGCTAGTTCTAAATTGTATTGTGCGTTGGTCTTACGAAGTAAGTTCAAAAGTGTGTTTTTCGGGGCCGACGTCTCGAACATGGAAGAAATTTGCCCCTCGAATATTGAAAAGAAACTCTCAGCCGCCGTAGACATCAATGGGACATCTTTACCTGATCACATTCAACCGTCAATCAACGGGGGCATGCTGCCTCCTTGTAACAGATTGCTTTTCCCGTCACGCCACTGGTTTCTGTACTGTTCAGTTGAGTCCACAAGAGTGGAGTGTCATGCAGTGGCGAGCTGCCCTACTTTTTTTAAATGAGCTGGAATTCATCTGCATGCAACAGGAAATGGTACCGGGTCCGCCGTATCAAATGGCAGAGGGCCACAGTGTTTAACCACACCAATAGGAATCAATACCGGGAGAGCGGAAGAGAGCCATAATTACTCGGAGAAAAGCGTTCTCACCTCCTCGTCTGCGACACGCAAAAGGTTTGGACCTTAACTAGTAAGGGAGCGTGTTTGTGTGTGTGTCTCTGCGCTAATCAATTGATGTGTGTGCGCACGTGCATGTGTGCGTGCGTGTGTGTTTAAAACACAAACGTGCGTCCGTGCACATGCACGGGCACAAAGTTGTGCCACGCCACTGGTTTACCCTTTAAGGAACCTAAGCAGAGTTAATGACCATTACGTGAACCCTGTAGTGGTGTTAAAAAAAAAAGGGCAGCGAAGCAGATGGTCCGATGGAAATTGATGATGGGTTGAGGTGTCATTAGCGACGATGCAGGCTGGCACCAGAAGTGCTGAGAGGTGCAGGCCCCGCTACGGTGATGTGCTGCTGAAGGCCGGCTCTCCTGGGTCCGGCTCTCTGATGGGAAGTGGGGGGGGTTAAACTATAACACGCTTCTATGTGTAATGAGTTCAGTTTATGCACGTGCTCTGTGATCGTGTTATCATTTAACATGGAGTCGTTTAGCAGACGCTCTTTTAACCAAAGGGACTTACAGGGATTCTATGATGTCCGAGCAGCAGGTAAAGGGGGCGGGGCTTCTAGTGCAAGGTAGGTCAACGGTTGGGTTTGGGTTTAGGCGAGGAGTCAAATAACTTTACTTAACACTAGACTGAGCTATCCTGCCCCTACTAGACTACTTGTCTGCTAGTATGTTATACTTTTAACTACAGCTACTACTTTTAATAGTTTATTAACTCCTTCTTGAAAGTGTTCCTTAATTAACAAGACCACTTCAATACAATTCCATACATCTATGTGAACCTATATAATCCTTATGTTGCTATTATTATATTGAAATGGGTCCTCAAGCAGTCTATTTAATCTTCGGGAAAATTGAAGAAAAAAGTATGCTCTGACGTTTCATTTATGCTATCAGTGCTGTGGAATTTCTGGTACAACATTGTGCTCTGAGTATACCCCATTATTAGCAATTACCTGCTATTGTGTTAGTGCTCTCAAACCACAGGTCTACATAGCAACATAGCTATTCCGGGGCATTTACTGGGGCATTGAGAAAGATCTAATAATGCCCTGGTCTGAGGTCTGATTAATGTGTGGCCCAGTTATGGCGGCTCTGGCAGATTGAGCCGGATTATGAATTATCTTGTTTATTTTCGTTGTGTCAATATGTTTTCAGCATTGACTAAGCAAATGCCAAGAGGTTGATCTCCGCTGTGGTTGTTAAAGGCCTTCAAAAATATTGAATAAAATGAAAGATCACATGTACATACATAGAATACATTCATTATCTGAATATTACAATGTAATATATTGCATTAATATAATATAATATCATTAATAATAATAACGATAGTAAAATAATGGGTGTTTTGATACGTAACATAACCAAAACAATTGTGTCATGAACTGACCACAAGCATGCATTCGACACATAAACTGGCTCGTATAGCTAGTGAATAACTTACCATAACTATCAATACTACCAAATGTGCTTGTATGTGTGATCCCCCTTGTGTATTTTGGTTCCTATTGAGAAAATGAATTTAAAAAGCCTCAAATCTTTTTTTTCCCGGTATTACGGTGCAGATTATCATTCGATCATTCTGATCATTTCTGATGAGTCTTGTTGAGCAACGGTTAATAATTTAAACATGTTTTCAATTGGCTGGATCATCTAAAATCAGGACAAATAGAGCGGAATAGAATCATAAAATATTCACAGGCATATTGAGCTGAAAAGAGAGAATCGTTTTCTTTGTAGATGCGAGTCTCCCGAGGTTACGTGGACATCATGATTCACATGCCACTGATCAAGTGATCGGATGCTCCTCATGCTGCATTGCATTGGACTATTCTGGAGTATATGTGCAGCATGTGTCTTTACTCAAAAATGTTCCCCAAAGGTATAGTATGTCCATTTCCCAATTCAAATATCTATAAATATCTAGATTAATGTTATATATTTTGTTGAGTTGTGTACTAACATTATAACATTATTATTGTTATTTAAAGTAACGGTCTGTGACATTTAGTAGCCTTTCAATGGCATGTTATGCCCTTTGCAAAAAACCTTATCCAGGAAAGACATAATCCATTGATATAATATTTAAATCGATCCGGGCTACTGCAATGTGCTTCTTTGACAAGTATCTCAGCCACCCACCTAATCCAGTGTTTCCCACCAAAAGACTTCACTTGGCCGCTTCATTTTGTATTTTAATATCTTTATCAATCCGAGAGACCGAGGCACCGGCGATATTTCAAATGGGTTAAATCTTATTTCACGTATAACTGGCAACACATTGATTCAATCGAGCTCTCCCACACACACACCAATCGACCACGGACCATCAGAGTGGATAGCCCCTCCTCTCCTTGCCCATCCTGAGTCAACACATGATCATGCGCGGAGGGAAGGAGATTGTTGTTGGCCTTTCCCCGCTGAGAACGGATAGAATCAATCCAGAGTTCACCGTTCAGTATGAGGGATGCCAGAAATTCTTAAATACACTGATAAAATACAGGGTCTAAACAGGAACAATTGGACCCTTGTACTATTTTTTTTACTAGCGAGTCTTTTTTCGTGTGAAAAAGTCCACCAAGGTACGCATGGAAAGTCAGTTTAATCGGACTTTTGCTATATATAGACTGTATTATATACAGTCAGTGGGACTCCACTGGCCATACCGTTTTTTTACCTGCTTGTGGCTGTTGGTGAGCTAGCAGTAGACACTTCTAAACACCGATTTGAATCCATGGAGAACATTTTGAGACATTTTGAATCCATGGCGAAACATTTTGTCCCGGCTTTAACGTCATGTTAGTTAGGCTATGGTTTATGTAAGGGTACTTTGTAATTCGCTTATTGTTTAGAAGTGTTGACCAAACGATGGCTCTATAGAGAGGGGTGCTGCGGCCCGACCGTGCCCTCTCAGGGTCATTCATCCTGACTCATCCTGGGGTTCCCGGCTTTAGTTCCCAGCCTCACATCGTTGGGATTCAGAGTCCGTCAACATGATTTCTCCCGTCGTCACATCCGATGGCTTTTCACCGGCAATGGTGGTGAAGACAAAAACTCCAAGGATGCCATGCTCCTTCATGACAATAATAATCAAATTTCATCTTTTGTTATAGTTTTGATTGAAAGACCCCTACCGGCAGAAATAACATAATATTCCTTTAAATCGCGTTTAGCTTTTGCACTTGTAGTTCAACATACTGTCTGAACCATGGTGTTTTTTGATAAAAGAAAAGTCTATTTGATCAGGATCAGCTCAATGTCTAAGTGCGTTTATGTTGTACCTCATCACAGTTTATCATTGGTTAAAGAATCGACTTGTTAAACATTACACATTGAACACATGTTAAACAAACGAAAATTGTGTATGGTTCACTAACTAGCTGCAGCAAAGTAACAGAGCTGTGGCAAGGACTGAGAAATACGGGCTAAAGCATCTAATTATATTGAAATCAACTTGTCATTTTGCAAAATTTAAGCTCTGGGTGCATGTAGTGATTTTCAAAATTGAGGAAAAAAATATATCATTTTTGAAGATTGAGGTTTTAGAAAAAGAATGCTCTTTGCAGAGTGTAAACAAATTAATCTTGCATTCTGCACATGTAGTTTCTGCAAAGCAGGAATTCAAAACAACACATTTATTTTACGGTTGCAGGTTAATTTAATGCCATCTACTGGATCCATGAAAAATGAATACATAAACAATTAAATAAATATACAAATAAATACATATAATTGAAATAAATAAATGACTTGGATTGTAAGATACAGCACATATAATGGGTAATCTAAAATAAATCCTTTTCTATACTCACACAATGATTTAGTGCCATTCAATGTTGTTAAACATGGACAACCTTGTTAGGCAGATAGACAGACATAAAACTATATTTGGCTGTTTGGCTGTGATTTAACAACATGCCTAAACCAATTTAGGCATTGCAGTATTTATTCTGCCAATCTACAGAAATTTATGAAAGAATGAAAACATGTCTGATATTCCACCACCAAACATAATTACACTGCAGAAAAAGTATTTTAAACAGTGTTTTCCCGATTTATATAAATTTAGCCACTTCTTCAATGAGTGTGTGTAGCTCGCCTTCCCGCGTTGGATTGTGGGAGTTTAGGTCTTCATTAGCATATCAGTGACCGAGATTAACACACATTAGCATATATTATGGTTGAATTAACCGACGCGTGTAGTAGAATTTGAAAAAGCATCTGAAATGAAGGTGCTCTGAAGAGGTTTCAAGGAAGAGAAGCTTGCTGTACTGTGCATAGTCATCTCAAGCTGCTCAAACATCAAGCTAATGCTAAGCACAGTTCAGTGGCATCTCCTAGCGTCTGGGCTCATCCAGTTCATCATTCTTTTTGATCATTTGGAATGTATTGCACCGTTTCGACACAATCAACATCATTGTGCTAATTATTGAATGGAGCCAAATGTGTTGGTAACATTGCAAACCTGTTTCATTCAATGCTGTTGTTACAACTTGGAGTCAATTTTGCTAACTGCCTTTTGCTACAGTACAGCCCACTCACTTTTCATATTATTATAGAATAGGGAAGCTACCCTTGTGAATTGAGCATGCATTGCGCAATCCATTGCAATTTCTGCCTTATCAGATATTTACAATCACAAGGGCTCTGGCACTTTTGTTCATGTGGACACTTAATGTCAGTGGTTACTCACTAGCTAATGAGCTACTTTATGACTGGAAGCTTAATATTTCATCAAAGCTCCATTAATGAGTATTTATTAGTTTACCGAAATGTCACGCTGTCAAATCTTCTTTTTCTAGTAATGACTGCCTTAGAAGAAACTGAAATACCAGGCCAAAATGTCAAATACATCTTCCAGGGTCCGGCTGTTAGAGCACAGCACTACACCCTTGTATACATTGAATCATAACTCATCTTTATGAATTACATATTTAGCTTAGCTGAATTATCCACCCCGAGCCAGGAATTTAAACCGCTCTCAGCCAATGCCAACTTAAATCCACAAAATGATTCGATAAATATAGTGAGGAAAGTCTCAAAGTGGTACGGGGGGGGGGGGGGGGGGGATTAGACTAACACATCAAATGTCACTGATTCCATTATCGGGCACTTTGGTCATGGCTACTTTTGTGGTTCGCTATCTCAGTTTTACACACAGCAGGGGGTACTATCTAGACACAAACAGAGATCCTGCCTTGGGCCCAGGTAGTATATTATGTGGCGGTGATCTTGGGAAGAGAACGCAGCCCAGATAACACACGCCTTTCCAATACTGATCATTAGCTGCTCAATGCTAGGCATATCATTACAGCTGTAATTGAGGCAGTGCCAGGATATTGGAAGTGTGATTCAGGTTCTCGCTGTCTGGTCCACACAGTTAAGGAGCAACGCAAATGGCCTACTTTTAAACTCCTTTTCTCTTTTCTTTATTAAAAGAATCCTATTTTTGTGAGTGTTAAGAGTGTGAGTATTTTTTTTTTAATAAGTAGCAATGTAATGGAAACCCTAATACATGCAAACTTGAATGAGGTGCTCAAGCTAATAGCTTCACTAGAGTCCTACCTTTTCCTTTTTAAAGGCCATCTCTATGTGGTGCATGCGTTCATGATCAGCATGTGTAGCTGATCATTGGAAGTATATGGTTACACAGTTTAAAACAGCTAAAACCCTCAAACACACCAACTTCACACAACACAGACACAGTTTTGTATTTATTTGGCACCCAGAAGTTCAAGCTATGATGAAACGCTAATTTCATTCCACTCATTCCAGTCCCATAGTTTAAAGTCACTCTATAGGGAAACCAGTGCTTTGCGTCTTACCACATTTTTTAGAGTGAGTAAGCTAAACTGTTAGACCCTCCCATGCCCCATTTAACCCTACTGTTTTTGGTTGTTTGCTGTGCCATTCTTTTAACTTGTGGAGTTCATTAGTTCGTTATCAGAGAGCAGAATTTATGCAGCGTAGCCTGGTTTTAAAGATGGTACTTCAGACAACATCTCATCGTCAATATGAAAATAACGATTCAGAATGGGCTTTGAATAGCAATGATTTGTTTGAGCCACGTAACAAATTCAAGCAGAGGATTTCAACTACACTACAGCTTTAGTTCCATGTGAATTATTAAAAAAAAAATCGTCTTATATTTTATGGTGATCAGACGTCTTCTTTTCATATCCACACAATCAGAGTCAAAGAAGGCTCTAAAGGTTGTACTCAATGTCAAGATTAAAAGGAAATAAATCTGCAATCTACTATTACGTTTAGCAGGCAAACAATGGCCGCTGAACTATATATATATATATATATATATATATATATATATATATATATATATAGATATATATATATATATATATATATATAGATATGTATATAATATTAAAGCTACTGTTTCAAGAAATGTGTGAATTGGATACAATATATAGTCATTCAGTTTGATAATTTATATTTATATGTGTCCTTCCTAGCCCTATAGAGACATTAAAGAAAGGTAGAATGAGAAATACCTTATATAATTAAAAAATATGTCATAGCTAAACATAGCTTCATAATACAATAATTCTCTATTCTGAGAAGCAGTCAATATGCAGTGATGAAATTATGGGAACGTTATTCTTAATTGCAGTCATAAGCCATTTCTTATGGGAATATTATTAGTTTATGCAAAAAAGGACCATTATGACCTACGATAATATAGAGGACTTTCGAAAGAATTATCGCAATATCGAAAGATGTTTCCCCAACATTTTGCTTGCTGTATGCCCTTCTGCCTTAAACGTTCACAGCTTGGAACTCATATCGATTCTGTATTGTTTTGTGTTTACTTTTGTATAGTAGTATTAACATATTTATCAGTATTTATTAATGTATTATTTATTTTAGCACACTTTTTAGCACACTTGATTATATTGTTTTTCATTCTCAAGCAACTAAATATTTCATTTTGCGACTAAACATGAGAGGAATTATCGGATTTATCAAATCCCATAATGCATTGCCTTAAATTCGACTGATGTCAATGTTTTTACAGCTCTTCACATAAATTATTCACTTGTTATATGAACTTCAATGAAACGCATGGTCGAAAAAGCCAATAAATACCAAAAACAGCTACTTAACCTACTTTAACTATCTAACCTCCAAAAAGGGATTTGAGATTTAAATGGAAAGACGTCACATAGTGGTTTGGTACTCACATGACATGCCATAGTGCAATTCCTCCCTGAAATGACCAGCACTACCACTGGATGATTTCTATAGTGTTTGGATAGCCCTACTTCCTTAGGGGGAAGCTGTCTGAACATCCACAACTGGCAGAACCAGAAGACAACCTGACAGCTTTGGAGGAATCGGAAAGGCAGATCTCTGACTGTGGTTCTTCTGCCAGTATCCTGGTTTTGTTTGGGGAATATTCAGTCCTCAGAGAGACCAAATACAGACGTTTTGCTGATGTTCGTTCCGTCTTGAGACACAGTCCGTTTGACATTTTGACACCAATTCTATTGGTTTTGGTCTGTCCTCACCACTCACAGTTGTCAGTCAAAATGAGGGGGTGACTGTGATTGCAGGTTAGGTCTAATATGTATATTAATTAATCATCTGGGAAGTTTGAGCATTTACTCAGTGACAATCATCTTGTTCAAAGGGAAATTTTGACCAGCAGCGATGCACTGTGAATTTCAGTTAGTTTTTTATGACTTGACATAGTTGTATTTATAGATCATTGTGACACAGAGAGGATAATAATATTAGCTTTCTATTTATGTATGACTACCCATATTCTAAACCTGTTATTTTTGATAATATTGAAATAAATATTAACTTAAAAAAATATAAGTAATAAAATAGATTATTAATATGCATTATATATATATTTATTTATTGAGTGTGTATTATTTATAAATTTATAACTTATATATATATATAATATTATATATTATTATCATCATTATTATGTGATAATACGAATACTTTTACTCCTACTACTTATACTACTATTACGACTACTAATAATAACATATTATAATTATTCTTTTTACAAATACGTGGAAATAAAGGCGGAAAGATACGTTTTCTCAAAGCATGTGTAAATGGGCCACTCTACAGCTCCAACCCTCCGATGGGAGGCCCGACACAAAGCCTGCCAACAAAGGCCCCGTCCTGCGACACAGCATAGAATCGGAACGACATGGGTCGCCCTCGCATTGTCTGACACGTCACACCGCGACGAGAGAGGGCGAAAGAGAAAAAGCATCAGTATCTCCTTAGCCCCCGGAGGTCATGAGAGATGCATGCACCACTCATCTCCTGACACAACACCCCGGCGATTGGGTGGAAATCGACGCAAAACGAGAGGAGGAGGAGAGCTTTAGATTGCTGGGCTTATTCACCAGTGACCTTCAGTGTGCTCAATGAGAACAAGCACCGCCGTGCTCCGTCAACCAAATCCTTCTCACTGGCTGGTGACTCCAGACAAGGAGACGTCTCCCGTCCCCTCAAGGATAACCCTCTACTTCCACTATATATTAATCTGAGATTGTCTTTGTGTTATTGTATAGGGAATAATGCCGTGGAGAGGTGTGATTGATCGGAGGGCTTGGGAGACTTTCATATTGTTCACCGGGTCCATTTAGAGTGTTGCGGATGTCCCTCCTGGGTACATGATCTCACAAATCAACAAAACAAAAGTGCTACGGGGTCCCGGGCATGTCCCTCCTGCGCCAGAGGCCACAAGTACATACACATAAATATCTCTCTTTTTATGTGTTGAAATGTATTCTTAATTGGTTGTGCTACTGCGGAGATATCACGTGGGTAATAGGGTGATTTCTTCAATGGGAAGAATTCAGCAGATCGTTTGTGGTTGCTCATCGTTAACCACAGACCCACAGAATACTTTGGAGTTTTAACAGTTACCGAGTGAGATTTCTGCAGATATTTAATGTCCTCACTCATTCATTACTAGTTTATTCCAAACGGTCACCTCAGATTGAGCCGTCAAAGTCCCTGCCAAATGGGAGTCAAATAGACGGTTGAATGGAGACGGGCCTAGTGACTGTATCCTTTCTCTACATCCCCTCCACCTCCCTCCCCAACCCACACACCCACCCAAGTGGGAATATTATCAGCGAGGTTTGTGGTTTCATTGATTTCAACACTGCAATCAGGCTCCATCTGATGTAGCGGGCTGAGGAGACGATAAGAAACCTGCGCCGTTCAGTGGCTGCCAGGCTCCAGTTGACATCAGGGCGAGCTATAGAGAGATAACTTCACAAGCCCTCCACCGTAATGGACGTACAGGGAGAACAAAATACCGACAATCTCTGTCTGTCTCGCTAGCGTCGCCGGTTGGCTTGAGCTTTAGTATTGCGGATCATTTTTTTGTTTGTGACACATAACAAAGATGGATGTTCACTATGTGACCTTAAATGATATAAAGATGGCAGCCGCTGAAGTGGTTTGTTTTGGAGATAGTTCCGTAATGTCGTTGCTGTTTATTCACTTTGTGTTGCGCTGAAAAAGTGGTGTTCTTTACACAATGATGCCATTGTACCGCCTGAATAATTATCTTTGATTGCCACAGTCTGTTCAACCATTCAACTTTGCTTAAACTGTGCTGATCTCTAGATGTATTAGCTGAGTTCTAATGCTACAAACAGAAAACATGGAGGGTCACACAATCCATCCATCACAATCCATATGTCGCCCCATGAATACTGAAAGAATAGCTAAATAGCTTTAGCCAGATTTGGTTTTATGCCAGCGCAATTAGTGAAGATATTTGCTTAATTAGGCTTTTCTTTTTTTGACCTGCTATGACATCATAAACATTTCCTCCATGACTCTTAAAATAGAGAGAGATCTAAATCTTTATTTTCTTTTCCATTTGGATTCATCATAAGTATATTTTTTTATTTTACATTAAACATACAACAACATCAATGTATATTTACAAGGTTCTGAGCCTGAACTTGTCTATGATTACTTCTATATTATTTATATTTGTGCTAACGTGACATCCACCATGAAAAACGAAATGGAAGAAATATGATGAATTAATCAGTTGGGCTTGAATGTGCATGTATTTATGGAAGCGTGAAGGATTCCAGAGCTCACTAACTAAGCATGTGTTGAATTGTGCCAAGCCTCACTCCTAAAACCTCTGGGAGCAGGGTCTGTGAAGAAGCTTCTAGCACTGTTGGTTAGCAACACAAACCGACACAGGAATTAATCAGACATAATTATCCAATCATTTGGACTAAAGGTCAACCAGAAGTGACTTATTTGAATGAAGCTATTTGAAGGATGAAGTGAGACCAGTAAAAAAAAAAATAATAATAATAATTAATAATAAATGAATCTTCAAATAACAGAAGTAGCCATCATTTCCTAGGCATAGATGAATCAATATAGTTCATTAACAGTGGCATCACGTTTCAGGTTTTAGGAAAGGGTTAACAAGGCTTCTGCATTAAAATATTATGCTACAATCCTTTTTTACTTCTCTAAATTACGCAGTCATATAAAACACAGAAGCAAATCATGTGTTGAATTAATCACATTTAATGTTTCATAAATATAATTTATCTTCCATGGCATTGCCAAGATACTTCAGTGGTGCCCCCCCCCCCTCCCAACAAGCATTGATTCAGATAGATACTCAGGCAGTTCACGTGTAATTGTACTGTTTACTAAAGGCTGACCTAGTCATGTTCCAGGGCCCTTTCCTGAAAGAGAAGTGAATAAAATCTGCATCTGTTTTTATTCTATGCTTCATTAAGCATGGTTTATCTGATACGCTCCCCGGTTAAAACACCTAGAGGAAAACACCGAGGAAAAACAACAACAACTACCCTTTTACAAGGAAACTGCCTCCCATTTAAGTAATGTTTATGTTATTCTATGAAATCATCGTGCTTGCTTTCCCTTGGGCCGATATGGAACTGGTAATCCATTTGCAACAGCACCACACACACATAAACACAATCACACAAGCACACACACGTGCACACGTACGCATACACACATACCGAATGCACACATGCACTCATACGCGTAAACATATACGCACACACAAACAAACAGGCACATTCACACATACACAGGCACACACATACACACTACACACATAAACACATGCGCACACGTACACAGCGACATGTACAGAGTTAGGGTAAGAGCAGGCACAACAACTGCAGAATACACACAAATGACTCGCACCCAACTTTCAACCCTGGTGAAGCGAGCGCCATCCTGTACTCCTTAACGACAGCCCACTTCTCTACAAAATAGCCAAACAACAAAACTTTCGTTTTTTAACTCAGTTCAGTTCAAACCCAAGTCACAAAACTTAAGGGGCAGTCACTCAATTGTTTTTCCTGTGGCAATATCAGGGCCGGTCGACCCCAACAACAAACTATCCATCGCAGTGACGACAATAACATCAGAAAGAACCGGGCTGCCATTCATCTTTATTAAAATCAATAGGGATTCGATAGCCTTACCTGGAGTGGGCTCGGGGCTCAGTGTGTTGGAGCCGGCAGTGGTCTGGTGCATTGGGGGACAAACACAGAAAGATAGACAGAGAGAGAGCAAGAGGAAGAGAGGCCGAGAGACAGAGAGAGAGAGAGCGAGCTTCTCGCATGTTGTTTGTAGGGGCCGGGTAGTTTTGCTGCATGGTTAGGAGCGACACTCTTAAGGGCCCTCTGTGAATAGAGGGTGGGGGTGTGCGGTGGGCTGAGAGGGGGGTCGAAGGGGTGGGTCAGGATAATAGACACACTCACACAACAAAGACTGATAATCCTGTCTTGGCCCACAGCTCCCGTGTTGCAATCAGACATTTTAAGGGCAGTTAAGCTGCAGCGAGGGGCTGCCGAATGAACTGCGGTCAGGAAAGACTCCCCGGCTCCCATTATGGACAGTAACCGGTGTCAATTCACAGCAATTAGACCACTCAGATGTGTCAGTAGACAGACCTCAAATTAATAAATAAGTAAGGCCCACCACAAGTGCTGGCCGGTATAGACTCTGGAGTCATTCGAGTGTCCCTCCGGTGTATTTGAGTGCTGAACACTTAGCTGTGAGGGGCGGGGGAAATAATAAATAATAAATAAATAAATAAAAACTGCTTGATGATTGCATCCTAGCTGTGTGACCTTTAAGCAAAAAGGCTTGTCTGAAGATAGCAATAAGCAGAAAAATAAATAAGAACGATAAGATTTAAGTGTGGATGAATTTGTAGAAGCAGTTGGTACAAACAGATCCCAACCTGAAAAAAACCACTCAGAGACAAGGCTGTTTAATCGCTTCCACTCACATATCCCATTTGGGTTACATAAAGCTACTGCTTGATACGATCCTGAGCAAGAACTTACAGTCTCAAGTTGTGTCCTAACAAACGTGGCAGGTGAACACAACATAGGACCAATCGACTATATATATATATATATATATATATCAAAGTATGTGTAGAGCCATGGTTTAGACAATCAGAATGATACGAAGGCCTACGTCGTCTCCTTACAACGTAGAAAAAGCAGAGATCGCAGTCATCGTCTTATACGATGCGGAATGCAACATCGCGACAACTAAACATGTTAAAGCAAATAGTGTGTTGTCTTCTAAGCAAATCTGTATTGAATTATTAAACATGCTCAAATTCAGCAATATTTGACTTCTAGCTGACAAGGGTGCAGCAAAGGACACATAATATAGCGTGTTCATTTTCACACGTTCAAGGGAAAGTCATTATTTAAGAGCAGTGTGGTTTTATCTACTCTGAGTGGCTCATCTCTTCACAATGAATGGCTAATGTGGTCACTGCGTTTGATCCGTAAGAGGTGATTACTGCCCGTGCAGAAACAGGCCTTCCAGCAACCACGGTGGGAGGAAGGTGCTGCCTGGTTCAAATACGTGCTTGAAAAAAAGATAGATTTGCCATCAAGGGGAATGCAATGAAGAGAAATCATCTGTCAATGAGTAGTGCGGAAGCTAGCATAAATAATTGTTGGCTAATACGTTGGAAGGATCACCTGAATACTGATAGCTAGCTCTGATTGATAAATAAATTGTGTGCCTACTTATTCATTGTTTTTTATTCCTTTGTAATGTCTGATTCTCCACATCAAAAAGATCACTTATTTGAGACCAAAATAATGATTAAATGTGTATTGAGACGGTGTATAAAAAATATAAAAAACAATGGCAAGCATTATGACATATCCTAATTCCAATATAATTACATTTGAATGAAACAACTCCATTTAACTCAAAGTAAATAGGGGGGGAAAAAATGAATCGTAATTACCGCCGTCATCTAAGACCTCCGCCAGTTGACGGAGTGGATGCTGAGTGGGCAGGAGAACCCCTGGCACAGCCGAGCAAGAAGAGAGAGAACTAAGTACACAAAGAATCCATTGAAAGGTCGAGGCACAAGACAATTCCTTCTTTCATACAGAAAACTAAACTATGACTCATTGTGACTTTCAACACAACCTCCATGTGCCAAAAGTGGGACCGGATGAACTCAAGCTTCCCTGTGGGCCTATAATATTGCCAATATGTATATAAAAAGAATGTGCCCACTCATTTCCATTTTCATAGTTGAAGCTGTGTGAAATGCCGTAAAAGGCCAATCCCTGGGAAGGCCAATTCATTCCCTTCTTATCCCCCATTGAGGGCATATGAAGGGAATGAATACCCAATGCAAGAGAATATCTGAGCATTGATTAAATGTCCTTTTTTAACACAATATTTCAATTCCAAGTCCCCATCCACCCACCAACGCCCCTCAAAAAAATGATTTCCAGGTTAACATATTACTATGTATGTTTCTGATCCCTGGTAAAAAAACAACAAAGTAGCCACCAGTAAATACAGGCACGTGACCCGAGCACGCTGTGGTTTATTTCAGCGGCTCGCGTCAGGTGCAGCCCAGGGAATTTAGGCCCAATCCCATTTCTACCCCTTACCCCTCCCCCTTGTTTTGAAGATGTAAGTGGAAGGGGTAAGGGGTAGAAATGGGATTGGGCCTTATTAGCAGGCTTTCCCTGGTGGCGTTCCCCTGCCAGGGAGGGAAGCACGAGGGGGGCCTTCGCCTGACGGAAGCTGGGTGTAGCGCTGCTAGCATCCTCTGCTGGACAGGGAGGCACTTCAAACAGGCTGATATTCAAACACAGCCGTCGAGGCGCTGCTGCTAATTAATACACAACCTGCATTAATTACCCATATATGTATACTCTCGATGTCCGATGTTTTATAATCTTCCCATGGTGCATTCGGAACGATCAAACCAAGTAGGAAAACCAACTGCCGGTTTGAAAAGGAGATTTTCTTTTTTGAAGCGAACGGGAATATAGATTAAGTTTGTATTGTATGCAGATGATTGTCCGAGACACATCTGTGTAATGTTTGCCGGATTCTATTTTTCAAACGAGCGCCGTGTTTGCATAGGCGGGGGAAATAAAGCCCGGCATTATGTATGAGCCGCTCATTTTGGAAGTGCTAATTGAGTAAATAAAGCAATCCAGATGGGACCACATCACCATATTGGTTTCACCAGGAGAGAAAAACCATGCAATACAGCCTACCTATAAGATATGTTTATAAACGTGTAGTACTCGGTCATGGTGAGCAAGCTTTGAAAAGTTAAAAGATAGCATTACGTGGCAATCAATTCATAATAACCCACACTGAACGTTTTCTTTGACAGAGGTGTAAAATTGTACTGCTCCCAATCACACAAAAGCGTTGTCTTTCTTTCCTTCTTTCTCCGTGTGCAGTCCCCAATCTGTGATACTGAATTGTTTTTAAGCAATGTCGACTTTGCAACACAGTTGGGAGTGCGCTGATGCCAAACACCTATGAAATACAAAAGGCACAAAACACACTTCATTTTTAAAAAACGACAACTCCCGTCATCAAATGTAACATCCCTGCACATGCAACAGCAGTGCTCCCGCCCCCCATAAGGAGAACAGTAGGAACAGCACTCTTTTAAGGAGAGCTTGCTCCCCCCAGCCCCCCTCCAGATCAGCCTCTGAACAAACACCACCAGGCAACAATATACTCACAACCTGGAGAAAAAGGAGAAACGACTCAAAGGCCTCCCCCTCGCAGCTGCAGGCTGCCGCACTGTACCCTGTGTATTCCCCTGTTCCAGGGAAGAGGGAAAATCTGCTTGAGCCATCAAATATATTGCTGGCCTTCCTAACACACACACGCACACACACACACACACACACACACACACACACAATCTCATGCACACAAACACACACCCAAACACGCAAACACATTTTCATACACACACACACACACACACACACACACACACACACACAATCTCATGCACACACGTACAAAAACACACACATGCTCATACAAACACACAATCTCATGCACACAAACGCGTGCAAACACACACACACACAAACACAAATTACACACAGACTAATACAGACACACTCACCGCCATACACACACAGACACAATCACGAACACACACACGCACACACACAGGCACGCGCACACAGACACAGACACAAACAGCCGCACACACAAAAAAGGACCCACCATGCGGGAACCATAATAACTCATTGTCCGGAGCAACACGGGCCTTGGAGGTAATCTTTAGATCTACCCAGTGAGGAAATATAGATATTTGTGAGAGCGCTGAGGGGATTAGGCAGGGTTTGGCCGGCTCCCGGGGGCGCGCGGCTCGTGTCATGCTGTGAGCACACACACACGAAGCACCGGGGGCCCAGTCCGTGTCAGGCCGTGGTGGATGAGGAGGATTTGGCGGGGCTTCTGTATTATGTTGATATGACCCCTAAACCCCAGCCATCAGCATGAGATCCATGCAGGGGGTACACGCAAGAGTCCCCTCTCAACCCCCCCCATCCGCCCCCCGTACGCATCTACTCTGGGCTTTTTTATCCTGTCGGGCTGAGGTTGCCGTTTTAGTTGAAGTTAAACCTATGTGTTTTGCATTGAATATTGATGTAGTAGTTTTAGTAGTTTTGGCGACTGGGAGTTTGTTTTGTGTTACTTTTGATCCGTGTCACAGTGGAGTATTCGGGGTTCGCTTTCTTGTTTTAAGGATGCAGATTACAGACATTTGGGGTTCTGAAACCTGAACTATTTAGCTGAATTCTGTTGGACTTTCACGGCCTGAACCGGCCCATATGATACGGCTGCACATTCAGAACTGTGAGTTCAACGAATGGAGAGAAGTAGAATGAAAAGTAGACGCCAAATGTAGGATTAAAGTTGTGAAAAGGCTGCGCGTCTCTCATTTACTTAAACAGATTACAGCCCCAGCGTACCCATTACCCCGCCCAGAGAATCTCCAGCTTTTAGTTAATCTATAATGAAAAATAAATTAAGTTCCTCCCTACACCTTCATAACATTTCAATCCCCAAACAAATGCTCGGCTTTATGAGAGAAGACACAGCGATGCTAATGATTTTATAAGCAGACGGCCTCACCTGACATCTCGCTCTCTGTTGCCTTCTCCCTCAATTCAATTTGCCAGGCTTCTTCTCTGCAGGTGACCCAACCTATGAAAGGGCATGCTAAATGTAATTATCAGAGCTACTTGAAATTTTATAAATACAGAATTGGCCTCACAGGCCGGGGGTCCTATACAAGAAACTAATGGTCTCACCTTTAACTTTGCATAAATCAATCGCACCAAAGGTTACACCAAAGACTTGGCACGGCTTGTCCGAGGCTGTTCTAGACATCGTAAAGTGTTTGCGATGTTACCCAAGTTTATTTGGGAAGCGCACACACACCAGCAGTAACTCTGCAGAATTGTTTGTATCTGTAATTGTGGCTGTGTGTGTATGTGTGTGTGTGTGTGTGTGTGTGTGTGTGTGTGTGTGTGTGTGTGTGTGTGTGCGTGTGCGTGTGTGTGCGTTTGCTTGGTGTGCCACGTGTGTACGTGGTCGTGTGCATGAAAGTAACTTAGCATATGTGCACAAATATATTATAAAATATGATAAATTATACCAAATTCAATATTTCTGTATTTGAATACCAATCACTCACTGATTAATACATTTTACTCCACGTGTTTAATCTGTATTTAATGCGTGAAGTTGGACTTTTGTACGCCATCCTAGCATTCTGAAAGATTTCAATGTTGACGTTCCTCACACACAAAAAGAGGGATTTATTGATTATTTTATAACATGACATTTTGAAGATTGACAGTGGAGGCCCTCCGCTTACTCAATGGGAGCTAATTTTCCCCTCGAGCGGCCCGCTCCTCGCTGACTGCTGCCAGTCGGTTCCAGTCGCTAACCTAACAAGAGGCTGGTGTCAGAAGAAGGAGGGAAAAGGAGGGGAAAAAAGAGAAGCAGCCCAATCAGCAACACTTGTTGCACCTGCACTACATGGAAATGTAAGAGTTCTGTGTTTGACAAAAATGGAAAACATTGTCTCGTAAAAAAGATTTCAGGGAATATGGATAAGATCATTCAGCTGTGTTCAATCTGCTTCAGGACAAATGCATTTATGAGGCGGCCAAGCGCGGATGGGAGATTCATTTGTAAATTGCACACAGGTCTTTCTCGAGTAAAGCCACTAAAACTCCAGTGGCAAGTTGTCACAGGGCAATGTCTATTTCATTTCACTGTTTTGTTTGGGACTGGGATTGCATTCCTCAGTGGAAATATATATATTTCAGGATATGACTCAATTATATTGAAAATGCTTCCCATTGGAAATGTAAAAGCTGCATCTTAATAGTAGCATTGTGATACTATTGTGAACATTTCAAATGTCACAAGAGAATGGACACATTAGTGTGGTACCATTTCATAAATTGCACAATCCCAATAGGCTGTATAGTTCAGTAATCACAACATATACACAGAGCTGAAAATATATTTAACATAGAAGTGAATTGGCCACATTTGCAAAAACGAGCAAAATGCTTTTTAAGGAGCTAAATCTAGCAATTGTCCTGTACCAAATCCTAAAATGGCCATGAAATATCATCAGAGATAAATACTATCTTCTCCGAAAAGAATCCCACAGCCAGTATGTTCTTTTAATTTCGGTTCTGGGTCAGAATTTTTATTCCTTGTGTTATGATTCTGTATTTTTCCGAGTACCCTGGGTTGCCAGATATGAGACAAATTGGCCCCTCATACACAGCGTGCCGCAGCCATGGATGCAAGCAAACGAACTGGATCTACTGAGATTGCACTAGATTCTACCAGACCTGAAAAGCCTCATCCTCTTTTGGAAACGCTCCATGTTCGGAGCAGGGCTGAAAGACAGGTAAATCTTGGAGTTGCATTTCAAAGATGGTGACAGTTTAGAGCCAAGAAGGTTTTCAAGACAGATGCCACAAACCACAGCTGCTTTATAATTACAAACAATAAATAAATTGCAATCGTATAAATTTGTGGATCGATTACAGTGTAGGACTCGTCAAAGCTTAGTCCAAATAAGAATAATTGCTGTCATCTCAAAAGACAATGTTGTGCTCGGTTTATCTTTTGCTAGTGTTCATTCAGTGTCCACAACCTGGCAACTCTTTGCAAACATTGTAATTTGGATTTCAATACCCATTTTGAAAGCTCTGTGTGAAGGTTACATATTTTTCCTTTGAGTTACATTTGTTTGGAGGATGGCATGTGAAAAGAAAAAGTATTTAGTTTTTTTTGCTGTTTGTGGAAAACTTATAAGGCATTTCATTAATTGATCTTTCATAATCACACACATGAAGGTTTTCCCCAAAACCTAGTATAATATATCATAAGTATGTTTTTTTTTTAATCTTTATCTGTTAGTGTGACCCACAATATTTTCACTCAACTTTAATAAACATAGTTTGCTTTCATTGCAATTTTTATCCTGGCTCTTTAATGTTTAACTTAAAAATCAGTCTTGCTGGGATTTAAATATGAATTAATTACACATTATAATAGTTGAAAGAGAATATAATTCTATCAAAGTTTCGTTTCATGCCTTATGGTTTTTTTTTCCAGATCCAAAACAAAAGGAAGGACGGTTTTGGTTTTGCTTCGCTGAACATCCGCTACTTGCTTGGATTTGGTGCCATGCCATTGTTGTCTTAAAAAACGCAAGGAAATAGTTGTGAGCTGAGCTGTCCTATAGCTTTGCCGAACAGAATCAGTCTGTACAGTTAATTTGAACATTATTCTTCCCAAATAAACATCCACATTAAGGACAGGGAGTATACAAGCTGGTTTCACATGCTCAGTGCATTCCTTACCCTAAAATCGGTCACGTTTCACATATCATTTTTAATCATGCCCAGATACACTGCCATTTTGTACAGCATGAAGTAAGGTGAACCGTGCGAGACACTCTATCTTCAAAGGGGAATGCGGAGCATCACTTCCTTGTTGTGCAGCTGTGACAGGAAGTGGCTTCTGTCCTGAGTCCAGACCACTTGAGGCCAACACTGAGGCCAGAGCCAAAACTGGTTTTCGTTTGTTATTGTTTTTTTTGCACAGCTTTCCTGAAGGCGACGGGAACAATGCTGTTAGTAAGTGTGGAAGAATTGCTGTAGCTATAGCTGTTTTGGTGTGAACTCTATGAATCATGCGCTGGTCTGTGGGTCCTACATGTTGCGTGTCATTCCCCAATCTGCGCTCATTGGTTCAGGGTTTTTTAATGTCAAAGTTCCGCATGTTGAATGAATCATTTGGCCATCACTACACAAAATATATATTGACATATTCTCTGTTAAAGTTGTAATTTTAATTTATTCAATTGTTTTGATTGTTTGGGCGACCATTGTCTCGTTATTAATTTCTAAAGAAGTTGTAATAGTCAGTATCCAGCACAGTAAAGTACTGTAGAATGCTTAGTTAGTTGTCACTAATGTGCAAAATGCAATGCATTTTTGTTGTTTAATAAAAGACGAATATGACCGCTGACCGTATAACCCTCCATTGTCAAAGAGCAACACAAGGAATATTATTATCATAAGTAAATATGAGTAGTAATATGAGACTAGAAGTAGTTTAATTATAGAAGTAGTATTATTGCTATATATATATATATATATATATATACATATATATAAACATACAAATCTATACACTAATAACTTAATAGTCTCCTAATTTGAAAAATGTGCAATCATGCCGGGTAAGATAAATTGCTTTGCTTTATGGTTGTTTTACTCTGGTATAGATGGTCCTACTATAGTATCTACTCTGGCTACTCTATCTAATTTGTGTACTACACCAGATAATCCCCCATAGGTACATCATCCACTCAGCTGCCTTCTCTCTAATGCAATGTTAGTATACTATGCTATGTTGGTACAGTTTGAGGCAATTTACACCATGATGTTAATTGGTACCAAGCAGTGCCATCAATTATTCAGGCAGTAACCAACTTTGTCCTACTAACAATAATACATGCCTTGTAATCTAAAAAATAAATATATATATCTATTTATTAATTTCACCTTTATTTTTTTTCGTATTTCATCAGGGTTTCAAGATTTGTGTGAACATTGAATAAATAATGTGTTTTTTCCCTTCTGTTTTCGTTCCAAATGCAAAAAACCCAGGATTGCTCAAACCTTCATAGAAAAAAATTGTAACAAAAAAAATTACCAAATCTCAAACTGCTTCGGAGATCGCAGAAGAAGTGCGAGCATGCGTGCTGCGCCTGGTAAAACCACGTCTCCGCGTCTCATACACACACACACACACCAGCTGGGCCCTGTGAAACCTGAGCAGCACGCTTGCTTTGTCTGCTCAACCCCTGCGCACTGAAATATTCAGGAGCCCCTAAGTTCATGAGACGATGGCTGCCATCTGTGCCCCCCCCCCCAGCATCCAGCCCTCCCATCCAGGCTCCCCATCAGGGCCCAACCTCTGAACACATGTGTGTGCAACCCGTCCAAATAACATACATCTCTGGTTTGACTGTATACAGTGTTCTCCAGCTGAAATAGCTGCCCTCCCCCCCGATAGCGTCAACAACGCCTTTTGCTTTTTTTCGGGTGTGTTTTGTTGTTTGCGCGCACCCACAGACTCTCTACCACCACCGCAAAGTGTCTGCCACGGCGTAGAGACGACCACATCTCCATATTCATAAGGGAGGAGAGGAGTGCAGAAAAAAAAGGAAAAAGGAAAAACATTTACACACGACGCTGCTTTCTCACCGTCTCAAAGAAATCATCTCTCCAAGGTGTTTTGATTTTTGCTATTTTACTTTTATTTTCTTCTTACGCCCCGACGTTCGTTACGCCGCAAGCAAGCTGCCGTTACAAGCTTAGCAAAAGAAATGCCTTCAATATAGGAGAGATTTCCTGAGTCAAAACAAAAAAGGATGGAGAAGGAAAGGAGCAATCAGCTCAGGTTTGTTCCAGATAACATCTCCTTCCTTCCTCGTCATCGGGATGGAGTTGTTGGCGTGGGGGGGTTGGTGTCAGAGAGAGAGAGACATTCAGATGTCTCCGGGTTTTATTTCTCTCCACCAATCGCTTTCCCCAGTACAGAAATGCAGAGTAATTCTAATGGCTGGTATTGGGAGCAGCTGCCTTTTTCTCCCTAACAGCAAGGCATGAGCTGCTCAATGCCTGCGCTGCCTGAGCAATTCAACCCAGAGCCCCCAAAGGCAGTCACGTTCCACGGTTCAATGCAGGCCACAAAGAACTCTTTCCACCGACCCCACCAACCCACCCCCCATCCCCCCCAGCCCCCATCCCAGTGGGAACTATTCAAGTGTTTGTTGTGCGGGACAACATGAATGAATCTCCATCACACCTGAATACCTTGTGGTGAGCCTCCCTCGCACCTGAATGTGCCAGCCAGACGCCCAGTTGTGTCCTGTTGTGTCAGGCAGCGTCTCAGCTCTCCTGGGCTTGTCCTATAGCCCCCTCTTGACCACCATGGCTAATCCAGTCTGAACCCAGCTCAGCGTTTAGCTCAATTGTACACAAATTAATATTTATGCTTGTTTGTTTTGTTTTTCGGAAGGGGGAAGGGGGGTGTTGTATATCACAACCTCTTAAAAAAAATATGAGAACGTGTTGTGTGGTTTAATTTCCCTGGCAGTGTCATTGTGGACCCGAAAAAAAATAAAAGAAGGTGATTCTGAAAAGAGAGAGTGGAAAGATGTGCCAGCAATGTACAATCAACAGCCCTTTGTTGGTTTGTGAGTTATGCTTTTGCACCGTGACGTTTGTTGGAGCAACGACCGACATCCACCCATTCTCATTTCCCAGCCGAAGAATAGGGTCATTACTGCATGGCTGGTGTTGAACTACCCGAAATAAAAAGTGCAGGCCGTGTTGTTTTATTGCTTATCATCAAAGACACAGTGCGCAGTGTATACTCCAACACAAAGACCCTTATCTCTCCCTTGCTCTGGTGCCTCCGTTTTTGGTCACATCACAGCAAATTATTTTAAGCACGCTGATCGAAACGCTATCGAAATGTTGTTCTTTTTGACGTGTTACACACACACACGTGAACACACGGACAAAAAACACACACAAAAATTTTTAACAATAGAATTGAACGATATTTGTCCCGAAGTATTTACACAGCGTGGGTCTTTTGAATGCACTTTCAGACCGAGAAAGTAATGTTCGCCAGACTATAAAGTATAAAATAAAAAAGGGAAAATATTGAATAAGTGCTATCCAAGTGTCTTTTGTATTCCCCAGATGTAAAACATAAAAGCCAAACAAAATGGTTGAACTATGTAATTTTTCACTCATTGAAGTGATGGTTATAAGTGCGAGGCCATATTATATCAGACAGAGAATGCATTGAAATTGTGTCTATCCCCTAATGGTGTCTGTGTCTCTCACACCCATACACACACACACACACACACACTCCCTCACACACACCAAATGTGTGAAGCTGCGACTGGATTTGCATCCAGCTGACAAGAACGCCACCTGAATAACCATAAAACATTACCGCACATCATTCAAATAAGTGTCCAGAGAGAGACATGCAAACGCGGACAGTAAATATAAAACTCACGACTATAACTCTAGAAGTCTGTACTTATTAAACATCACAGTCAATGTCAAACCCTTCCACTTTTTCTCTCCTTCAATTAAAGGAACGAAGGCACATTATGTTTACAAATCTCCTTAAGCCACGGTATATTTTACCCCTCTGGAACATCGACATTGGACAGTGAAGGACACAAAACACAGAGTAATATGTGTGTGTGTGTGTGTGTGTGTGTGGTGTGTGTGTGTGTGTGGTGTGTGTGTGTGTGTGTGTGTGTGTGTCTGTGTGTGTGTGTGTCTGTGCGTGTGTGTGTGTGTGTGCGTGCGTGTGTGTGTGTGTGTTTGTGCGCGCTTGTGTGTGTGTGCACGTCCACGTGCATGTAGACCATACTGAGGAAAGGGAGGTTGTGTGTGGGAGTGGGACAGAGGG
The DNA here is from genome assembly GCF_902167405.1 of Gadus morhua. NCBI lineage: Eukaryota > Metazoa > Chordata > Actinopteri > Gadiformes > Gadidae > Gadus > Gadus morhua. The sequence goes on from NC_044059.1 coordinate 7,461,415, forward strand.
TGGGGGGCTGTCCTTCGGTGAAGTCAGTCCGTCCGTCAGTGTTGTTTTGGCCCAGTGTTTACATAGCCTACTGTACCGCCGGCGGCTCCCGCGAACAATGGAACAAGGTTAGCACGAACATGGCGGAGACCAGAGTCACGTTGCCGTTAAAAACTCTTTCTTTTTTGGCCAATTTCAGCCTTAAAAGAAAAAAAGTTACGAATAACGACGGTGAAATAAAAGTGATCTACAGAGGCTAGGAGTGGGCTCGGGAACAACGGCGAGAGTTGAATGTTGGGAGGAAAAAAAGTGTGTGTTTCAAAAAGAGACTCTCTGTCGTGCTTAGACACCGGCAAGGCCTCCTCATTCTCCCTCTGCTTCTCCTCCTCCGTGTGTGCCTCTGAAAGCTGATTAAAGATCAGGCCAGGAAGGGCCAGGTTTAGGGAAACAGGAAGCCTGATGCGGGGAAGCGGCCCACGTCACCAGCCACACACCCACCCAACCACCCCCTGCTTGCCTCCACTAAAAGTGAAATCCTGAGCCAGCGCAAGAGTATGGACTCCTTGCTCAAGTCCCCGATGAAACTTGTACTTTTAACAGGTAAGGGCTTTTTCTTATTTCATACCACCAAATGATACATTATCCGCATAACACGGTGGGCTTTCAGGTACAGACTGATGCAAGCAGCTGGGTTTTGGGGTAGTTTAACGTTTTGTAACCAGATGTAACATACATCAAAACACTCCAGGTGGCTTGAAGGAATGGTTTCCCCACTAAGGGCCCAGCTCCCATGATAAAACTGTACGACGACACACTCACAGTGTGACCGTGGAAGAGGAATAGGAACCGATCCTAGGCTGGCTTTCGCATGTAACCATTGGAGACCAGCTAGGATAGAATTGGCTAGGAGAGTAGCGGCTTATGTCTCTGAATCCATGGGGGCTCGAGAGTTACCGGGTTCGATCCCTGATGTCCGAACCGGTCCAACCTGACTGTACAGGGGGTCCTTAAGCAAGACTCCCCCCCCCCCCCTAGCTGCTTCTTAACGACCTGCATCCCCATCTCACCGTGAGCCCCTTTAGTCCAACTGCTAAGTGAAACTAAACAGCGAACCGGTTAGCCGGATTTCTACCTTAGCCGTGATCCCAAATGCGTCCGTCACCCAAAAATTGAGATGGTGTGTTCCCTCTGTTTGGCTGCGCAGCATGGGTCTACGGTGCGGTGAAACTGTGCCGCGCTGACAACTGCCCCGAATGTCACTTGCTGGCGGTGTGCGAATCCCACAGCGGACTGAGGGGCTGCTACTGCAGACACGGATACACCGGCGACGGCATCAAGTTTTGTAACGGTAAATAGAACCAGCCATTCACCCAGCCGTGACTGCAAAACAACCGCCTTGACACAGACAAACGTCTGGGGCTTGGGGGGGTGGGGTAGAGTGGGCCACGACTCCCTATAGTCTGTGTGTGTGTGTGTGTGTGTGTGTCTGTGTGTGTGTGTGTGTGTGTGTGTGTGTGTGTGTGTGTGTGTGTGTGTGTGTTTGTGTGTGTGTCTGTGTCTGTGTGTGTGTGTGTGTGTGGATTTACACTACATTGGTGTTTTATGTGAGGATTTGATGTTAGAAAGAGCGATTGTCATTACGCGTGGAGAACTTTATTTCTGAAACATTAGGCGGGAGATGTAATTGGGTTTTGTGTGCGTTTGTGCTCTTTTGTGCGCATAAAACCGCGCGAGTTGACAAAGGAATGACATGTTTTTAGCAAAATGCTTGACTCACAAGGTTGATACATGTATCAGTGGAAAAGTAATTACTTTTAGGCCTGGATGGAAAAAGAAATAGCTTAGCCAGTGGATGATTCGAAATTGCAACAACAACAACAAGAGCTATTGGAAATAGATGCCTTATATCACAATTTTCTCCACTTCTCACATCAATGGATCTGTGGCTTTCGGCAGGTGTTTATCTCTTTAACCAGTTTGAAATATTGGCTTTTCTTAAACTACTTGTTTGCTAAACATAACATGTAAAAAGGTAACCACACCTGTTGGGTTTACAAGTGTAGAGAATTAGAAGTGGATTGGACACGTTGCTAAGTGAGAGAGAGGACTTGTGATTCTGCCAGAGTAAACACAGCTTTTTTTTGCAGGAAAAACATGATTAATCTTTTTTCTCTTTTTTCTTCACTGCTCAACACTGCTTAAATTATGAATGTAGCACTGCCTTTTCCAGACATCACATACTCAGTACAACAGTATTACTGCTAGAAGTAGTAGGAATACGGTGGATGGTCCGGTCTATATCCCGATGAGAGTGCGAAAAAAACATCAACACATCACCCTCTATCCTATCATCACTGCACTCTTTCTCCCCATCTCTTTCCCGAATTTGAACTCAAAACCCTCCTCCTGACATTCAAATCCATCTTCGGCACACCACCCTACCCAAAGAAGCCCTCAACACCCCAAATCCCTCCCGCAGTCTGTGGCCTGGCAACCGCCTGCAACTCCTCACCCCCAGGACAAAGCTCCATGGGGGACTGGACGTTTTGCTCTGCCGCCCCCGTCTTTAGAAGGCACTCCCTGGCCATCTGAGGGCACCGTGACCCTGGACCGTTTCAACTGACGTTTTTGTATCGGACAGTCTTTAGTTCGTTTTTCATTAGCGTTTTGTAACCACTTTACAGAACCTCCGTCTCTCCTAAATGATAAGAGCTTTATAAATATTATTATAATTATAATGATGAATAATACTGTTAAAACGATTGCATTGCATGAGGTTTGATCCGTGCACCCCATAACAGCTGCGCTGGGGTTATTTTGTAAACGACGTTGTATGAAGTAGCTTGTTGCTCAGTGACTACCAGCTGGCATCCAAACCTCAGTGAGGTCATCTCTAATAAAAGTACAGAGAAAAAAAATGGAGAAAAAGATATTCTTCTGTTACTGACCATGAACTTTCGATGGCCCTGTGCTTTCTTTTTTTAAGTAGCCGCTACTTAAATCGCGTTCTTGGTAGCTTTTCTAGTTTCCTTCCGTCTTTGATTTTAATCACGGTCAGGTTTACACATCTCAGGGGCCTAACAGAAAGGTGAGCAATCTGAGCACGGAGCAGTCGCTGACCTCCAAACAAACGCACAGACCGCCGCAGGGGCGGGGTTTGGAGGGCTTCTGTGTATGATTAGTGGTGGGCCGACCTGAATGAAGTGATGTCGCGGCCGTTGCCTCTTCCTTTGGTTCTTTCTTCCTTTCCTTGGTAAATGCTATGCCATGGCGTAGTTCATGGTGTCTGCACCTGTGGGCTTTTCTACTTCAGGCTTACTCGTATCAAGTAATGAGTTGATTCACGGAAATCTCTCATCGACCCTCGGAGACACTCAATCAATGGATGGGGGCTCGGATCAATCCAAATCACGCCAATTAGAGATTGTCTCCTCTAAAAAGCAAACCCCTTTATTCCATTGTTTGTTTTTTTATTGTTTTTTATTCTCGCTTAGTGGATGTTGAATCTAATGGAGCAGAGAGCACATTCTTGTACATTAGTTGCAGTAGGAGAAGACACCAAAGGGGTTCATTTGAGGGTTCCTGTGGGCGCTGTTTGTGTGTGTGCGACAATAACGGTTCAAAAGGTTCTGGAATGTGGTGAAGATATTTCCCCTGAATCCCGCGTCTCCACCCATTCTGGGAGCTCAGGATATCCCTTACTGGACAGGTTTTTATGCACAAAGTACATGGGGGAGGAAGACTGATGTGGCCATTATGGCTCAACTGAAAAGGAGACAACAGCAGAAAGTCTGGGAGGGTCAAGTCCAACAAAGTGGGACTGGGGGGAAGGTCATTTAAAATGGACGCCTTTACAGCGCCACAGAAGAAGAAAGGAATAGAGGCTTTCTTATTCCCTCCAAGTGATTTATTTTACTTCTTTTTTTTTCTCCCTGACGACCAGAACCGATTTGAAAGGTTATTAAAGACCTTTTTTGCACAAAAAATAATGAAGACGATTTGTACAGTGTGGTATGCATCTCCCTCCGAGAGCGATAAGATGAGGAATAATATTCTCTAGGACTTACTAATAATGCAGCCACCAGAGGACCAAAGGAATACGAGTCAGCCCTGTGATGGCGTCAGCTTTAATGAAGTTGTTCCACAGATTAATGATTTAATTAGTAAATCACATCAAAAACTACCCTGAGATTATACCCAGAGGAGGCCCACCACTTAGCTCATGTCGTTTGGTTGATTCAGAAATGACTCTCGGTATAAAAAAAATGTTTGATATTGTCAGCACACAAAAAAACTTTGAGCGACACAAAAACCCTGCCAATTGTCTGTTCCCATCTCCAAGTTGTACTTCTGCGTCTGTTGCTCTGCGTCTGTGGCTCTTTAGCAATCTATGTCACTTTAGCGCGGAAGGGACAAAGAAGACGCCCTTTTAAATAAATCCGCAAGGTTTAGTGTTGTCGGCTATCTGCGATACGGAGAGACGCATCTTCGGAGCTATCAGATGTAGCACAAAGATAATTGCAAAAACCACCAGAACTATTTTCGGAGACATGACGTTAGGAATAGACGCCGGCCCAGGAACATTGAGATACCACAACCCTTACACCCAACACCCCCCCCCCCCCCCCCCCCCCTCCTCCCCCTTCCCAAGTAGGCCAGCAGCTTTCGGATTGTTTCTTTTTCCTTCCTCTTCCTCTTCCCTCTTCTTTAGGCTTTCCTTTGCAACTAACCCAGATTTTTTTTCCATTTGATTTCCACGTATACTCTTCCTCCTCATCCCGCTTCGCCACAGACGACAACGAATGCAACGGGACCAATATCTGCGGGGAGTGGGCGGGATGCACCAACACCGATGGCAGCTACAACTGCACGTGCGTTCCCGGCTACCATTCCACTGGGCTGAACGGCAGCACAGATTGCACCGGTAACGTCCCTCCCTCAACCTCCCCAACTCCCCCAACCCCTCCTCCCCCAGTCCCCCTGGATGCGTGAGGGGAGGACGCTTAAGGACAATCCCGGACTGATTGGTCTGAAATGACAATGGATCGTTTAATAGCTCACTGTTTTGCCTTCATGCACGCGCCAGTGTGGCGTCATTCTCTTCCTAGCGTTTCAAAACTGCAACACAATGCGGTGCAATGGAATGCAACCCATTACAATGTTGGACACGTACACACAGACACACGCACACAGACGCACGCACACACTCTTAAAATTCCATTACGATACCACATATTTGCATCTCATTTATATCGATTTTGTGGCTTTTAATCAGAAGGATGGAGCTATAAAGTTGTGCCATAAACACAACTCTTTTGCTGACCCGAGAATTGAACATCACAACAGATTTCGCAAATGCTGGCTAAATGAAATGAAATGACACCCAAAAATATATATTTAAAGTTTAAAATTTTTTTCTTTTTTTGGGGTTTTTTTGTGACCATTTACAACCTGGGCGCTGCGGTAAAGACATTGATGAGTGCGAGGCGGTAGAGCGGTGTGGCCCGTATTCCAACTGCCACAACACAAACGGATCTTTCTACTGCACCTGCCAGCGGGACTTCAGCCCCACCAAAGGGCCCGCACACTTCCAGCCCGACAACGGCACACACTGCAGAGGTACGCGGGACAATGATGTATATACTTTAGCTCTGTAAATGCTGTGCTTCCACACATTTGCACACACAGGCACACAAAGGCTCACGCACACACAATCGCACACACGCGCGCAAACACACACATATTCAGACCCACAGAGACCCACATGCACACATAGGTACACACCTAGGCACACACAAATGTAGGCACACACAGATTCACACAAATGCACTCGCAGACCCATACAGATACATAGCAAACGCACACACACACACACACACACACACACACACACATTTAGGCCCACGTAGGCCAACATGCACGCAAACTCTCTCTCACACACACACACGCATGCACACACACACACACACACACACACACACACACACACACACACACACATACACCCACAGCATAATAAGAGCTACACAAGTGGGAGCCTCATTGGAAATCATCATGCAATATTCATTTCCCAAAGTTTAAGGCTATTGGGATGATAAAGAAAACTGACACATATTAAGCACCATACAATTTCCAGTGCAATTTAAAAACAATGTGTGAATTTATTTTGCCTGTGAGATCACAAAACCCACTTATCAACCTAACACTTTTACTAATTGTTGCTTTCAGTGCACCCTCAGAAAGACTGCCATGACAGCGCCGGGTGCCTCACACAGACTGTCAACAGAACTCTTGAATACGTGAGTGCTGCTATTCTCAATGGATGGTGCTTTAAAACATAGTCGGACACTGCCCTCTGTTGGTGAGAATGTGTCAAGACATGAATTAAGACAGCGTCTTCGCCTACCCAGAGTTGTCGTTTTTACAAGATATCTGAATCAAAGAATTCAAAGCATGGGAATTTTACATGCAGTATCATTTTTAGTAGCTTAATGAAAGGTTATTTTGATTTGCTATATGTATTGCAATGTTATTTGTCGTTATTCTACTTGCCCTACTGCATCTCTCACCATTTCCAGATTTATATGTTGCAAATAAATAGATACATTTATAGCCATATGAATAGCGAAATTGTGTTTTCGTCAGCATACCATCCAAATACAATTCATAAAATTATTGTTCGACACAAAAAAATTAATTGTTCTATATTCTAGCATAAACACCAAAGATATCTTCTGCCTCTATCATAACGACCATCAACTTCTTGTAGATGATAGCTTTGGGATTCTAAAAAATAAAACTTCAAAGCCCAATCTCTCTTTTTTTTGACGGTGTTATTCCTTTTGAAGATCGCCAACTTGACGGAGCCCAGGAGCATGCTGGGAGAGATCACGGCGAAGACGTCCGGAGACCTGACCTCGGTGGAGGTCATCTCGTACGTGGAGGCCTTGTCTCGCTCGGCCTGGCGCTTCGAGGGGAATCATGCCGTCAGCGAGCCCAGTGCTGTCAACGCCACTCTCACTGTGAGCTCCGTTTTCTAACGTTTTGGAGGATATGCTTGAAAACGGTCTGAGATTAAAGTGGTTTATTCAAATGATTAAATGATTAAAATCATTTTAGGAAAACATTTTTCAAGCATACTCCTTTATTGGATTGTTCTATTTATACTACTCATAGCTCACTCAAATAAATGAACGGAAAACAATACCATACAGACAGACAGACATACATGCATACGTATACATACATACATACATACATACATACATACATACATACATACATACATACATACATACATACATACATACATACATACATACATAGTATGTACATATGTATATACGGATATATGTCTGTTTGTATGGACATATCGTCTATAAGTATATACATGTATGTATGTATGTATGTATGTATGTATGTATGTATGTATGTATGTATGTATGTATGTATGTCATACATACATACATGTATACATATATACGATATGTCCATACAAACAGACAGACATATATACGCGTGTATACATATGTACATATATACATGCGTACATATGTATAGTTATATACAAATGTATATACATATGCACATACATACATACATGCAAACATACACACCTACGTACCTACATACATTGAACGTGCCTTTCATCTTAATTGTTATTCAGAGCACACCTGAAATACAAACCATACCGCCATGCATAAAAACACAAAGCAGTCCCCATACGACACGTATTCATACATTCCTCTGGCGCTGGGGGACAGAAACTGGTGGCGGCGGTGAACAACCTGGTGGAGAAGGAGGAGCTGGTGGCATGGAGCCGGATGGCAGAGGAGCTGAGGGAGAACACCGTGACCAAGCTGCTGCACGCGCTGGAGCAGAGTGCCCTGGCTCTGGCCCGGGGCAGCAGCTCCCCCACCCAGCTGGACATCAGAGCCAGGGACATGGGTGAGAGGGCCGCCGGGTTATACCTCATACCGGTTCACATGTGGACAGTGATTCTTTACTATGATCCTAATTAATGGTGTGTAGTTATTTAGGTTGGGGTCGTAAGGGTGTTACCGTGAGTTCAAATGCTGGTCATTCGTCACGAGCAGCAGGAAGGGGTGAGGTGTCTTTCTCGGTGGATGCCGCATGGTACTCTGTAGTAATGTGGGATAGGACCCAGGGTTGGGTGTCCAGCCCCTGAGAATCACCAATTTTGGATAGTGTGCATATATATGATTTATTAATGAGTTGTATTTTTTCGAGATTCTTATGACTATGTTCTTTGCATTCCCTTTCTGACACACAGAGTTGAAGGTGGTGACGTTCGACGCCGATCAGTCCCAGGAGCCGCTGTCTGTGTCCCTAAGTGGAGATCTTATTAAGATTGAACCCAAAGATGGTCTGAAAGACCGCAGTAATGGTGAAATGTTTATTCATATATTTATTTGCACAAAATGTATTTTATTATACCGTTTTTGTAAAAAAAAATATATATATACTGGTGTGTGTGTGTGTGTGTGTGTGTGTGTGTGTGTGTGTGTGTGTGTGTGTGTGTGTGTGTGTGTGTGTGTGTGTGTGTGTGTGTGTATGTGTGCGTAAGTGTGTGAGTTTTCAAGATACACAACGATTTTATTATATATATAGATTTTTTATTACTTGTGGGTCACAGTCAGTAACCTCCTGAGTCACACGAGTTACGGTAAAAAGCGTCCCCGTCATCGTTTCAGGTCAGCTAATAAAGTCACTTCCTTCCTTCCTCCGCTTCCTCCCTTCTCTCCTCGCCTTCCCGGTCCGTCAGGAAGCGTCTCGGTGGTGTTTGTGCGATATGACAGCCTCGGTGACATCCTGAAGCCCAGTTCGGACCCGGGAGTCACCGACTACTCGCGCTATGCCGGATCGGGGGAAATCACGGTCCACTCCCAGGTGGTCGCGGCCGCCATCAAACCTGCTGACGTCTACCAACTGGAACGCATCACCCTCACTCTCTGGCACAACGAGGTAAAGGGGGACCGCGGTCGCTGATACCTTTAGATACTTTTTAGCTGCATACTGCTGAGGCTAGCTGGACTCGTACGGTTCTCACTGCTAATATAGCGTAGCAACCGTGGTGTGTGTCACTTCGGATCTGAGAGCAAAACTTTAAAAAGTTACGATTTGTTTTGTTTTACTCGCCTGCCGGCGTTTTTGCGTCTTTTGCACTTCGGCTTGTTGTTGCGCGCTTTTAAAGTCGTTAGTATCTGATTTGAGAGGTCATCAAAAGCCCATCACTCCCATCACTCCACCGTGATGATGACAGATCCTGCTTGACGTTATTGTTATAGAACGATATTGTTATAGAACTACGCAGTGCTTTGTTTTTGTTTTTTTCTTAATAACTCGTGAATATTTTTCCCACTGGAACTATTGGGGAAGTGTTTTTTTATTGCATTATTAATGTCAATTACAGTCAATTCCAATATTTGTTCCATCCATGTGTTTATTTGCTTTTTTTGTCACGTGAAGATGCACAACATAATGTTTACTCATTATAGGAAACTGATAATACCTGTAATATTGCTCACGTATAAATAACTAATTTATTCTGAATTGCATGCATGCTAAATCACCGTAAACATTCTCTTACAAACCAACAAGCCTGCCTTGCTTGTTATAGCTGCTGAAAATATTTGTATTTTCTTCTCATAACATAATGTTGTGTTGCCATTCAAATATGAATCATCTCCACGCAACGTTGAACCATTCAAGGATGCATGAGGAATATGCTAAAAGGAATTATACGCAAATATGTACAAAGCCAACTGTGAAATTTTGCACAGCAATGGCTTGGCTGCAGTGGAAGGGGGCAGTTGAACTGACAACTTCTTCCACCCACAATTGTTTCCAATGTGCAATGTTTATGATGAAGACTAGAGCTGCAACATCATTGATAGATTGATTGGTAGTAAGCATCAGGATAAGATAAAAGGATAATAATTTGGCAAAGGAAGGCAAGGCCACTTTATTTATATAGCACTTTTCATACACGAGGCAGACGAGGCAATGAAATAATAAAATAAGATAGATAACTTTAAGATTTAGCAGAAAGCTAAAGCAAACCTACAATATGTTGAAGTAATAATATCAAATAGATACATAAAAGAAAATGCAAAGCCAAAAAAATGAAAGTCCAATGTATTTAAGGTTTAGCAGAAAGCCAAAGCAAACATAAAGTTATATTACTGCATCAATAATATATACAGTGACAAAAGAGTGGTTGTGGTCTACACATAGTCCCTTAGGTTTGCTCTAGAGGTACCACACCCAGCACACCGAAAACAAACTGCATTCTCACACCAACCTCACCCTCCTCTCTTCACCCCGCTCAGCCTATCGACGTGGACGCCGACGTGACCAAGTGTGCCTTCTGGGAGTACGACCCGGACACCCTGCAGGGGCACTGGGCCACCCACGGCTGTACGAGGGAGCAGGTCAACAGCACCGCCACCACGTGCTCCTGCGACCACCTGACCCACTTCGCCATCCTTATGTCCTCCGGGCGGGCCAACGTAAGTACGGAGACGCTCGGACGCGGGATGGGGGTCAGTGGTTCATACTCCCGGTTACGGCTGAAAGATTTGGGCAAATAATCGAATTGCGATTATTTTGTCCAATATTGCGATTGCGATTTAGTGTGCGATTTTTCTTTTTGAAGTTCCTTAGGTTCTGTATTATCTACCAAACAAGCAATAAATCATTCTATAGCAGGGGTCGGCAACCCTAGGCATGCGTGCCACCACTGGCACAGGGCAGCATAATCATTGGCACACTAAAAAGAAAAAAATGAAAGTATTTTTTATTTTAATTTTATTATTATTAAAAAATTCACAGCCCAATGCGGCAGCATAATCTTTTTTTTTTTGCACTTTATTCTGTTTTGGGCATTTCCTCCCAGTGCAAATATGTTTAAATTAGTTCCAGAAACCAGTGTTCTGAAATGGGATCAATTAATAGTTTTTAAACCTATGTAGTGAGTAATAGAGAAAATATTGTCGCAAGTGGCCTTCATGCATCGCCTTCATATGGTTTTGCAAAGCTGTACATGTCTTAAAGATATTGTTGTGGATGGTTCCAACATTCTCATATATTCTCGTTTTTTACATTTCTCACAGTGCAAATATGTTTTTGAATGAGTTTTCTAAAAATGGTGTTTCAAGATGGGACATATGTAATTAGAATTTGTAAGCCCATGTTAGAAATATAACAACCAAAATAACATTTAAAATGTTGATGCATACTAATTAACAAGGAAATGTCAAACTGGCACTGCATGTTGAAAAGGTTGCTGACCCCCCTGTTCTATAGTATGACCAACACAACATTGGAAGCAGTCAACATATAAACTGCTCTTTCAGGCTTATGTGGGGGGATGAATTAATGCATGGATTGATATTATAACATCTTTATTTAACTTTTGATTCCTAGCCTTAATTGTTCAGCCCTACTCCCGCTGTCACATGACCGTACGATATGCATTGCCCCTTATATGGTCACGTGTGTTTTGGAGCACTCTGAAAGAACCTTTCAATGAGAGCTAGATTACTAAATACTAAAATACTAAATAGATTCAGGGAACTTTGGATGGGCACAAATGAAAAAATGAAGTAAAAGTAAGAGGATTATATTTGATAAAAACGTAATTAGACCGTATCATTGTTGTAAAACAAAGTAAGCCCTCACTCTTCCTTTCTTTTATTTTCTTACTTATTTTGCACAGACCTTATGGGTGGTTAGCCTTCAAATAATTGATTGCCCTTAATAGTTGCCTAAAACAATCTAGAAATTCGATTTTCTATGAATTCCCTTAAAACATATGAACTAGAAATGGCGAGAAAAAGATCTAACACACTCGCCCACGGTTCAATCCAACCAGGGAATTTTTATCTAAAAATCGTTTTATTCTTGGCACTTTTGGCCCTTTCACCTACGGAAAGGAAAATCTACGCATCCTCTCTGAAAATGTTTAAATAGCTGTAGCCCATAACTCAGCCACTAGAGGGTGCTGATGTGAAAACGTACACAGTGCAGGCCCCAATCCCAGCCATCAGCGTGCAGCTGCGCCGGCCCGCTATACCTTGTAACTGTCATCAGCATTTTGCTTGCTGCTTTTGCGTAGCTCAGCGCCTCTTTTTTTTGGCAGTGAGCACCTCGTGTTTTTTGGCAGAGCGCCCCAGACGCCCCGAGTTGAATAAAATGTCAACTCAAGAAAAAAAAACGCCAACGTCACTGCACATTTAGACTGTACATACTGGAGTTGTTACATTGTTACAGCTTCGCTCTGCTTTTTTCCCAGGCTTCAACAGCAAGGCAGTGCAGTGCGCCTCACGTTTTACCGCCTGCAAACGTTTTAGTATATCGCCCGCCTCGAGCTGACAAACGGCTTTAGATCGCTGTTGTGTTTTGGGTCCTCATTTGATTCATGTTGATGCATTTCCTCACAGAATTTCACAACCGAAGCTGTATGAATCAATCTCTCCGTGATAAACGACCCAAACGTGTTTTTAAACATATTTCCTCCAGCTGGTTGCCCACTCCAACGTCCTGATGCGCATCACCCAGCTGGGCATGGTCATCTCCCTCATCTGCCTCTCCATGTGCATCTTCACCTTCTGGTTCTTCAGCGGGATCCAGAGCACCCGCACCACCATCCACAACAACCTCTGCTGCAGCCTCTTCATGGCCGAGTTCATCTTCCTGGTCGGCATCAACATGAACACACACAAGGTACCCGCGCGTAGGAGGAGGAGGAGGAGGAGGCCGGAGAAAGGGTGTGGGTGTGGCTCTGTGTGTGTGTGTGGCTCTGTGTGTGTGTGTGTGTGTGTGTGTGTGTGTGTGTGTGTGTGTGTGTGTGTGTGTGTGTGTGTGTGTGTGTGTGTGTGTGTGTGTGTGTGTGTTAGTGTCTTCATACCATTATAAGTACAATTACACATTTGGAGATGGAGATGACGGCAGGCAAACACACACTCGCTCATTCACTCACGGTACCATGTTGTTGGACAGAAAGCGTGTGCGTGGTTCATGAGTGTGTACCAATACACCTACCATAAAACACATGGAGATTACCTAAACAAATACGCCACACACACACACACGCATACGGTACCACGTTGATAATAACATTATTAGCCAGGATTAGTATGTTTTCTCATTTTTCCTCACTCACTGCAATGTTATTAAATTCCACTAATTTAATTTGTCTGCAAATTCCAGTTCAAAGTAAACAGGCTTTATTGCTTCAATCAAGGGTCTCCATTTCCAAGGCATTGTTTTATTTCCACAAAGATGATCAAAGTAAAGCATGCTCATTAAATGCAAACGGCAATTCATTTAAACCGTTGAGTGATATCATAAAAGCGGTTTGTTCCAGTGTTAATGCCTCTCCCCGGTTTATCTTATTTGCTCTTTCGCCGCCAATTTCTTACTCCCCTCCCTCTCCTTCTCTTCCCATATCCCACTCTCTCCTCCTCCTTTGTCGTAACACCTCTCTCTCCCCCCTCTCTCCTCCCTCTCCTCCCTTTCTCCCCCCCCCCTCTCCGTATCCTTCCACCCTCTCTCCTCCATTTCTGTTCCCCTCTCCCTCCTCCCACTCCTTCGCTTTCTCTCCCACCCTCTCTCTCCCTCTCTCTACCCCTCTCTCTCTCTCCTCCCTCTCTCCCCCCCCCTCTCCCTCTCTTCCCCTCTCTCCCCCCGTCTCCAGCTCTTCTGCTCTGTGATCGCCGGGCTGCTCCACTACTTCTTCCTGTCTGCGTTCGCCTGGATGTGCATCGAGGGCATCCACCTGTACCTCATCGTGGTGGGGGTCATCTACAACAAGGGCTTCCTGCACCGCAACTTCTACCTCTTCGGCTACGGCAGCCCCGCCGTGGTGGTGGCCATCTCCGCCGCGCTCGGCTCCAAGTACTACGGCACCGATAAAGTGTACGTGGGACACCGACCGACTGTGTTTTTTTTTCGGATTGATCGATTTTTGATTGATTGTAATTTATTTCAACTATGCAAAAAAAACATGAATCATGAATTGATATTTTTTCCTTTTTTCTTAACACATTTGAAAAGGAGTAAACGTTGTCCACTTGGAAGCACAAAACATGTTTTCTAAAGATGAAGTATATGCAGTGCATAATATATAGCATCTACATATAGACACATATATACATACAAGTACATGCGTCCAAATACACATGAATTCAAAAACATTGTTGTTGTTATTGCTGTTTATTTCATGAGGCTGATGGGGGACCGGGGGGCATTCTTTGGGAGTCCCTTGAGGGCGCTTGAGAACAACAGGTCAACAGGTGACAGGGAGGTCGTGGTTCCGCTGTGTCCTCCTCATTGAGCGAAGGCTGGAGATGGAAGGCATCGGGGAACGCCGTGCGTTTGGTTCACTTTATGTGGGGAAACACGCCTGAAGCCTGAGCATTGTGTAATGGAAACTGTTGTTAGGGTAACTGTGTTGCAAAGTAACGTATTTTATTGTGTTGTTTTATAGGTGCTGGCTTAGTACAGAGAACAACTTCATTTGGAGTTTCATTGGGCCCGCGTGTCTGATCATTTTGGTATGACGTATATTTTGATGCATCCATATTTCATTCTGATTTGTGTTGCTGTATGTTTATTAAAGACTAATTAAGATGTGTTGTTTTTTTTTCCCGTCGCTCAGGTAAATCTTCTCGCTTTCGGAGTCATCATCTACAAAGTTTTCCGACACACTGCTGTGAAAAAGCCAGAGATCAGCCATTATGAAAATATCAGGTAATATCAGCAATTATGAAAACATCTGGTCAAATCAGCCATTATGTAAACATCAGGTAAAATTGGACTTAACAATGACAAAAGTGTAAAAGTATCAAAGATGATCTATACTAGTGGGGAATGAAGATGTGATATATTTCAGATATTATCTAAAGCAGTGGTTCTCAACTTTTTACCATGAGTACCACCTTAGAAATGATTTGGCTCTCCAAGTACCACCGGAATTAAAATAAAGTGGCGTAGGCCTATAACTACATCCAGTTTACACAGAAGGCATTAATATTAATAATATCATTTATTATTCACATAATTTTATTTGACCGAAGCAACCAACTGTCTATAAACTGTCTATAAACTCATGTATTGTATTTAAACACTAGCAACGTGACAATGCTAACAATTGAACTGCATCAATAGGCCTACCCAGCAAATGGGGATATTATCTGGCATAAAACATAACAGTCATTCTAGTGAGGATATTAATTTTAAAAACTGCAGTCAACCAATCAGTTGAGGTATATTGTACTGCATCAAAAAATTCAACATGAAGAATTTAACATGAATATTCAAATACTGGAGTCAAACAATCCTGTTATAAGCAATTGCGGACATTAATCATGCACAGCAAAGAGGGAAATCATGTGTACAGCTAAAACACTGTAATCAAACAATCATGAGTAAGATCAAGTGTATTATAGAAAAACAACGGAAATATTTAATCTTCAGTATTAAAAATACTGCAGTAAGCGCCATAAGGTCAGAATATAAACTATGTTTAGGTTTGAAGGAGCATGTACTTAGGCACACATTGAAAATGACGAATAATAGCCCCTACTGTGACCTTTTCAAAGTGATGCATTCAAAGGGAATATACCCATAATAATAAAAAAGAAATTGGTAAAGGCGACTCTGGGTATGTCATGCTTAGTGAAAGGGGTGTGGATAACTCTGTGAACAGAGTTATTTGATGACTGGGTCGATTGAGGTTAGCCTTAGCCTCAGACTTGGTTCAGCATCCAACCTGCTTCTTTATTTAGTCTCAATGAAGGCGAGGGAAGAAAAGACTTACTCACACAAATGCGTTGTCGCAAATGGAATGAGAAAGCGCACGGCCTCGTCTAAAATCGCAGGTTATTCGCTGCATCCAAAAGTCCAGCAATGTCCGGCCTCTGAAGGCAGTCTTCAATGTCTCGTCACAGTAAAGTTCAATTAAAAGTTCCTGCTCGAGAGCCGATAAGTTCTCCTCCAGAACGTCAGAAGCCTTAATGAGTTTAGTGTGCTTATGTGTTTAGTGTGTGTGTGTGTATGGGTGTACATGCAATTATTTATTTTTTAACGATTACTTCAACTTTACAAAAAAAATCGTACCAATAGAGGGCGACCAGTGGCACGCGTACCACAGATTTAAAACGACTGATCTAAAGCATTATATGATGTCATGCATTATTCATGTAATGCAGATATGGTGTATTACAGATGTACTACAGCTTTGATGTAAAGAGTTATGTGATGTAATGCAGATGGGATGTAAAGCTTTATTGTGAGCTAATACATATGTGATGTCATGCATTGGATGATGTCATGCATTAGGTGATGTAATACAGATATGATGTAATATATTAGGTGATGTTACACAGATGTGATGCATTCGATGATGTAATAAAGATGTGATGCATTAGTTGATGTAATACAGATGTGATGCATTAGGTGATGTAATGCAGATGTGATGCATTAGAAGATGTAATGCAGATGTGATGCATCAGGTGATGTTATACAGATGTGATGCATTAGAAGATGTAATGCAGATGTGATGCATTAGGTGATGTAATACAGATGTGCTGCATTATGCGATGTCCTCATGGTGATGTAAAGTGTGATGGCGCCCCCACCCCCGCAGGTCCTGTGCCCGCGGGGCCTTGGCCCTCCTCTTCGTGCTGGGGGCCACCTGGACGTTCGGCTTGCTCCACATCCTCCACGAGACCACCCTCACCGCCTACCTGTTCACCATCGCCAACACCTTCCAGGGCATGTTCATCTTCATCTTCCTCTGCGTCTTGTCAAGAAAGGTGAGAAAAGAATACATGCTGTAGAAAAATATTTAAGAATCAAGCATTACGTTGTGTCTGTACATTCACATTTGACACGTGTACACATTGCATTAAAATAAAAAAATATGTATATATATTGCATAGATAAATATTTATTCATCATACATTCAGACTTTTATACTGTCATACATTTCCAACCACGAGTGTCGGTTTCAACGCTCTGGTCCCCCGGCAATAAACATATCTTACTGGGAAGGTTTTAAATAGATCTTCGAAACCATGAGTTTCACTCTTGTTTATGCCATTTCTTACTCGCTTTATTGAGCCTTCCACGAAAATGTCTTGGTTACTTCCAACCTGTGAGAGAACGGTGATTGAAGAACCGGTTTTGCTTCCCGGACTATTTATATTAATGTGGTCGCCGGGAAGCTGCGATCAAAGAGCTCAGCCCTGACGATCTGACAAACAGCCCTCGCCCTTCAGAGTTCCTTTGAACGTGGATCACATCGCACAACACTCGCATTGAACGGTTGAACAACACACAACATTTTCAAATTATGTTCATTATGTTTTCTTTTCTTTGACTGTGCAGGTTCAAGAAGAGTATTACAGGCTTTTCAAAAACGTTCCGTGCTGCTTTGAATGCCTGAGATGAGCCATTGTGATCAAGGCCAACACTGCATTTAACTGAACCTTTACCAAAACCAGTCTTGTTGCATAAATGGATAGCACCGGGTATATAATGAAAGACAACTATGTCATACAGAATTCTATGAACTGTTTTTCATGGTTTCATGGTGTTGTTGTGGTGTTGGTTTCATTGTTTTTATTTGAATCATTTTCCAAATGGCTTACTTTCTTTCGCCTTTCTATTCAATGTTATGCAATACAGCTGTAATTGTTGTTATGGTGATCCGGTTAATAAATTATATTTGTGTCACATTTGAAATCTTCCCACGTTTTGCATTTTTTTATGGTAAATTATTTAAATAAATGTAATAAACTAGTGTGTTTTATTTATTGTTTTCTTCATTTGTGCATGTACATTGGATCCTTGTACATTGTACTTTTTGTCTCACCAAGGCCCTAACTAACGGCTAACGGTGGGGCTGAAAATCATTAATTCTGTTAAGATAAAGTAAAGATCTAGCATCAAAGATGTCTCCAAACAAGAGAACCTGCAACTAAACTCTTAAGGTAAATGGCTCCATCTAGTGGAACAAATGAGGAGCGCTTCTAAAATGAGTTTTCTAACTATTTGTGTTGCTATCAAAATAATAGAGGGCTGCATTGACAACGCAACTCAGAATGAATGTAAGGAGTTTATTAAAATAAAGGGTAAAAATAGTATACGATATAAGTAGTCTAAACACGCACAACGTTTGTGTGTGTGTGTAGCTCATGGTATTGCTGCGTCTGAGTTCCTTTCTAGGAAGGTTAGCAGTATAAACTGAATTGATTACTATACTATAGATAATAACTGTTCACTGTGCTTGCCTTTATTGTATCAAGGAACGTTACAGTGACCTAAAAGCTGTATGTTGAATTGAACATTGCATGTTATTGCCTGACTGATACTCAAAAAAAAGACTGATGAATAGGATCTCATTCTCAGTCATACAATTTGAATAACGTTTTTTAAACTAAGATCCATATCACCTAGCAAACATTTCAACGTCGATTAGAAGGACATTGACACCACCAAACCTATAACAAGCACTGCTCTTGTGATGCATGCGATAATTTAATGAACATATTTACAACAGTTAGACTTTACTTCTCAATTCCAGCAAACATTTCCTCAAACTGCGTTGTCAACAAGTCCAACTAGACGTCGACCCCCATGAGAACATAATCTTAAGGGGATGGTGATCTTGATGTTAACCTGTTTTAACTTGTAACAGAATAACCGCACCTGTGATAAAGTGTCATTTAATTAACTTACTTTTGAATTTCACCCAGACTGTATAATATGATGTGGCTCAAATGCTAAACACCTAGATCATTTGGTTGATATCAAAAGGATAGCAATATTAGGCTAGATAATCTATAATATTTCGTTTAGTTACGAATACTCTAAATCAAGCATCAATACATGTCATAATACACTTCAACAAAGACAGATATCAGGGTATGCAGTGCACTATCCAAAACATTTTATTCTCACCCAAGTAGGCCTGCATCTACTTTACACAACAACATTTAAATACATCTTAATTCACCCAGTCCTTGCAGTTGCACGGTTCAGGTGTAAACTCATGGCTGCTTCGATTACTGTATCTGTGGCCTTGGAATTCCATCTCTTCACAGCAGCTGGGAGGAAGGCACAAAGAAAATTAATATTCATCTTTACAGAGCGCCTCTTCTGATATTGGAGCACGTTTAGTCTGTCAACCTCCGAAACAAAGGTTTCCTGCTAGCAGTCGCAACTGGTGATCAAAAATGTTGGTGGGGTGCAGTAATAGATGGGGGTTCTGGGGGTCCTCCCCCCCAGAAAATTTGGTAGATTTGATTTCCTGTATTCTTTTTCATTTTGGGGATGGCCTTACCTATTATATTTATTTAGATTGATAGCCTACATCCTGACTTGGAAGGCATGGACAAGCTTACACTGCATATACAGACCAACTTTATGGCCATTCCACCAGCCATTGCTATTTGACCCATTGTTGTTATTCTGATACTGAAACAAATCATGATCACTTTCCTATAGCGTCCATTTTTTTTTGTCTAAATGTCTACTTCAAATGCCGTCAGAAATATGGGACGGTTGCTTCATTTTGTTTATAGGCTACAGGCCGAAAGACTAAATTTATATGCAACTTACTTGCTCCTTTTGAGTTTGCTTGGGGAGTCCAATTCATCCACTGAAATGGGTGGAAAGTTATTACAACTGCCAGTTAGCGATCTATCTCTTCTCTACATGTGTTACGCGAATGCTGCGGAGGGAGGTAGCCTATTTGATTGATTCGTTGAATTGTCCAATCAAGGGAAAGCGATATCCTGGGGCGCACACTAGTGCGCCCCGAGGGTGAATGTTCTTGCGTGAATGAAAAGCTGTCTGCTTGACAGCAAAAAGTTTACGAGCTTACGTTGATTGTGTGTTCCTGAATCCTCGGACGCCAGCCTTCTGAGTCGGAAATCTCCCAGCTTTCTTGCTGCATTTCTCGGAGGCAAGCCCCCTTTTCGTCTTAAAGGTCCCATGACATGCCAGCAGGTGTGGTGTGATTAGTGTTACAAGCCGTTTTGGAAATCGGCCCCTTATGACATCACAGGCGGGCGTGTCCACCTAGATGTGTGCTGGATAGATCAGTCTACCAGCCTACCCAGTGGACTGTAGCAAACGTTGCTCATCTATCCGTCATCTCATCTATCCGTTGCTCATCTATCCTAGCCCAAATCATTGACGTTCAGACACATTTAAATGGTTGCTGGCATTGGGAAGTCATCCTTTGCTCACTTGCTCACTTGATAAGGTTATCGGTGAAGGCTTTTTTTTAACCATAAAGGCTTTATACGTAGTTCGCTGTTGTTCAAAATCGACCTCCTCATTCGATCTGTCAAGCAGCTCAATCTTTACTCAGTATAAGTGCACAGGATACTGGCTCAGTATGAGTATAAGTACACAGGATATTAGCTCAGTATGAGTATAAGTACACATGCTACTGGCTCAGTATGAGTTTAAGTACACAGGATACTAGCTCAGTATGAGTATAAGTACACAGGATACTGGTTCAGTATGAGTGTAAGTACACAGGATACTGGCTCAGTATAAGTACACATTCCAGGTTTCAGGGAGCATCTCACTTTATTTTGAGATGCTCTTGGATTCGGTTACGCCACTCTAAAATAAATTGTCCGTGAAATTAGCATTCCTCTAAGATTCCATGTCGGCAAGTGCTTGAAATGAAGTCAGGCTGTGACTCGACATCTAGCCTACTTGCCTCGACGCAGGTCGAGGGAATGTTGTCTGGGCTCTTAATGTGTTGTGTATTGTGTCTATTGCTGTAGTGTTGTTTATTTGCCTTTTGTTTGAGTTTTTGTATGCATTCATTTTTGCAAAGCGTCTTTGAGTGCCAAGAATAGCACTGTAAAAAAAATACCTGTAGGCTACCACCAGAGGTGTCAAGTAACTAAGTACAAATACTTCGTTACCTTACTTAAGTAGAAATTTTGGGTATCTATACTTTACTGGAGTAATTATTTTTCAGCCTACTTTTTACTTCTACTTCTTACATTTTCACGCACTTATCTGTACTTTCTACTCCTTACTGTTTAAAAATGGCCTCGTTACTCCTATTTAATTTCGGCTTGTTTTTATTCCGCCAGCGTTAAAAAAAAAAACCTATCCAGATCATTCGCGCCATCGGATAGAGTGAATTTCATTGGTTGGATGAGAATAGAAACATATACCATTCTGACACCCTATTGGTTTATACGCGATACATGGCACCTGCGCATGACCAGAGCCCGTCTAAATTCTCTGACATGACACAAATCGCGCCACATTCCAGCTACGAAATAGCAGACGATGAGGGAAATGTCCCAACCAAGCACCAGTGAAGAGGTTGGTAGCCAAGAAGGCCAGCCAACCCTTCTACATCCCTGGCCGTACCTAGAAGAATTTTTTGAAATGGTTGGATGCAAAAACCACTCAGTTCTTACTCGTTACATCTTAAATTCCTGCTGCTAAGCTTGGAACATACATTTACATTCCCAATAAAGGCTTTTGATAAGATGCCTTTGAAGTTTGACTTTTTGCACCATTCCAATACTTACAGGGAACTAGTCATCATATCTTCCGCTCCATGAAACACATGTTAATTCTCAGTAGTACACATATATGGTTCTTTAATGTATTTGCATTGTACTAATATGCGTTCATTTCCAATGGGTATAAATGTGTCTGAAACAGATGCATCCCAATTTTTTCAACATTAACATTATAGTCATTAGATGGCCCCCTAGAAAAATGTTCTTTGGGGGGAAGTGGGGCAGTGTGCTATAGAGGTGCTGTGTGTGTCACTAATTCACAGATGGGATAAATGCAGAGACCAAATTCCTTGTATGTGTGAGCATACTTGGCAAAAAAAGCTGATTGTAATTCTACAGGCCCCTGTGGCACGACCTACGCTTTTGTCCTTAATGGCATTTTTTTCCCCCTTGCATTACTTTTACTTTAATACTTTAAGTAGTTTTGAAACCAGTACTTTTATACTTTTACTTAAGTAAAAAGCTTGAGTTGAGACTTCAACTTCTACAAAAGTATTTTTAAACGCTAGAATCTATACTTCTACTTGAGTAATGAATGTGAATACTTTCGACGCCTCTGGCTACCACCAAACAGGTATAGCCTGTTTGGTGGGCGTTCTTTAACTGGTAATTGTAATCCGATCCGACAAGACGGAACTGACAATGCTAATTTGAATAGGCGGTGCCTGCAAACGTAGGCTACTGACAACAACACATGACCAAAATAGCACAAGGACTTTTTCTGGAGACGAAGAACAACACCATGTAAACTACATAATCCCACAAGCCCCAAAAACATTATAAGGTGAGTACAACGAATAGAAGAAAGGTGATGATTTTTTACTAATGATTAGCCTACTATCCATAATACATAAATTTAGGCAGACCAGATCCCAATTCACCAGATGTGGGACAAAGGCTACCTTTGTGTGGGACAATGTGGGATACCTTTGAGATTGTCTTAAAAATAGTCTCTCTATATATAGAGACTATATATTCTTCTGCCCCTTTGCTTATAACAATATGCTTTGCTATCTGGTTGATTCAGTAGGCCTATACGTAACAGCCTGCAAATAAAAACGTAACAAAAATATGTTATTTAAATGGCACTTTTCCAAGTTCTCTCACATGAGAAAACATAAGCATGGAGCTTTCTTTCATACTTTTCTGTTTGAGTCTCGCATTGTCTGTGTTGTTTCACGTCGTTGGCCGACTCACCTCCGTGTGAAATGGAAAAATAACTCAAGCAAACTTCACCCAAAACGTTAACAGACTCGCCTGGCACTGGTTTCACCCAGGGAAAGATATAGTTTCCCAGTCTTTATTGTAGCTGCATTTCCTCTTAGCCGTAGCGTAGCCTACGAGTGCTTTCCTCAATCTCCTGCTGCATGCCGTTCTTTAATTCAGACAAGTGTTGGTGGGCGCGCCCTTAACTTGCGTCCGCGTCCAAGTTCGATTGACATGATCAAACAGCCCGCACCGTCCCCTGATGACAGCCCTCACTGCTGTCTCCGCACACAGCTATTTGATTGGCAAAACACGCATTTAAAAAAAAGACTGACTGTCAATAACAATGCGCATATATTAAATGTCTCTCGAGTTTGTTGTTGTGGGTTTGTTTTTGTGTCATCGACTAAAGACAAGTGCGTCATCATAAATGCAAACCTTCATGCCCGAAGCCCTGTTGCCAGTGGCGTCAGGCTGTTTTATTCGGGGTTAAAGACCCGGATATTATTTAATTAGCCCCGAATATATTTATTGGTATATTTATTTAGCAGTGGCAACTATGGAATTTATCAATTCAATTCAGTCTAGAAGTGATGAAATGATTTTAGTCACTAGTTAGTTATTTTTTAAAGAAACATGAGGATTCCAGAGAAATCTTAAAATAAGTAGCCTAATCCTTCAAGATAGTCCTTCTGGCAAGAGATTAAACAGTTTAAAAACATAACCAGACTGTTGTAAGTGAATTGACCTATCCTAGTATCCCCAGTCAGAATCATATGTAGGTAGGTAGGTAGGTAGGTCGGTCGGTCGGTCGGTCGGTCGGTCTAGGGCACCAATTAAGAATTAAGAACAAACAACGGCTGGGTATTTTTTTTTTTTTTTACAAACCTTAATTTTTGGTGCCCCCCTCAGGTACTCGGTGCCCTACGCACTCTGTGTGTGTGTGTGTGTGTGTGTGTGTGTGTGTGTGTGTGTGTGTGTGTGTGTGTGTGTGTGTGTGTGTGTGTGTGTGTGTGTGTGTTTATATATATATATATATATATATATATATATATATATATAGTGGCAGACGCCAGGGAGGAGTGAGGGGAGTGGTAGGTCTGGCAACCTGCTGGCTCCACCCCAAAGGGATGGACTTCATCCCGTTAACGAGGCAAGCCTGAGGATCGTTAACAAGGGGTGCTTGGGCTTAAGAGGGCTAGCAAACAGACATGTTAAGGGGAACTTGGAACTGGAGCTAGAGTTAGGGCGGGCTGGCAGGCAGGCGGGCGGGCGGGCGGGCGGGCAGGCAGGGCGCTTTCAGCATTCTCTGTCAACGCTCGGTTTCGTCCTTCTCCGCCCCCTCGCCCCCTCCTGCCAACCCAACTCCGTTGTGATTGGTTACCTTCCTTGAAGCGCGCGCGCGGGCAGATTTGACCAGGCATATGGGGGCGCTGCAGGAGTGCCTCTACGGAGATGATTTCCCGGAAATGTGAACAAGTGAATCGCAAACGTTGTCCCGAGTGTTTAGCGCTCTGCACAGCCACCCCAGCCTGTCAGCAGGGAATACGTCGAAATGCATGTACGTCATTATTTGACACTTTAGTATGGTTAAACATTTATAGGTCATAAAAGTCCTAGTCCCCTTTAAACATTTCCTGGCGCATAATGTGACGCTTCAGAACCTAAAACCCAGTTTCTCCCCGTTGGCACGACAACACATAACCGGCGTTTTCAGAAATCTCCACTTCGGCCGGAGTTTTTAGAAATTATCGTTTTCTGTGATAAAAACTGCGTTTTCGTGTAAATGAGAGGCCAAACTGCGTGGAAATATTTGCGTTTTCCCTTCGTGTAAACGGGGCCCGAGAGACCTGGACACGGACTACGGACTTCGGAGGGATTACCCTTTTCCCGGACAAGCCCTCATTTTGAGACCTTTTTTTTAAAAAAAGTGTCCGGGAGGAATTTCAAAATCGTACTGGATTTCATTACAAAGCCTCATGCATGTTCACATTGAATTTGCGTTGCGTTTCTCTGGGTCTCAGTTCTGTTCACTTTGCATTGGTGGAAGTGAGTAGGGGGAGTGGTTAAGTAGAGCCTTCAGATTGGACGGTTTGACTTTAGAGTTACCATCATCATTTGTATTTCTTTTTTTTACCATTTATTGTTTCATAGGGACAAACATTAACAAATTTCTCCTACAGGGGATTGATGAAGTTCTATCTATTGAACGGAAAGAAACACTTGGTCATACTTTACACACTTTACCTCAGCATTGGCCTACTGAAAGCGACAGATATATTTTAAGCATTGGACTGAATGCCACGTAAATATAAATTTATGTTTTTGCACGTTTGCAATGTTTAAAATTTCAGGGAAAATTATATGCCTCTTCTGGTGTTGCTTAGGACAATAGCCTTTTGAGGCAGTGTTGTTTCTGAATATTAGTGTTAAGGGCCAATTATGCTTACTATCATAAATTATGCCGCGTTTCCACTGCAGGTGCGGAACGGATCGGATCGCAAAGGGGCGGTAGGGAGGGGGCGGTATAGCCCAGCTCAGTTCCGAGGTCGCGTTTCCACCGCCGACAGTACCCTTTGTGGTAGGCCGGATGTCGATCGCCACGGCAGCTACGTAAACATCGTAAACAACGTCTTCCTCCGCAAGAATGCAGACGAACGTCTCCACCTCCTTGTTCGCCCAAGCAAGCTTTTTACGCGACATGTTAATTGTAAAGAATAATACCTCGAGGCTACTGTTTGTTTGTTTTTATCCCCGCGTCACCCGGAAGGGACGATTCTGTCGACCAATCAACGGAGGGGGGGTGTAGCTAGAATTCCAGGGTACCCTTTCAGGCGTCTGGTCTCGTTTTGGGTACCGCAACGGAGGAGTCCCTAAAATGGGGTCGGAACGGGTACGGCAAAGTCCGGGTCACGCCCACTTTTGGCGGTGGAAACGCGATCCGACCCGCACCTTTGCGATCCGATCCGTTCCGCACCCTGCAGTGGAAATGCGCCATTAGTCACCATGTCTCTGGACACATTGTATGCAGTCACATGTTAATATCCCCCCCCCCCCCCCCCCCCCCCCCCCCCCCCCAAGTTATTTACTTTTTTTACTCGGAAATAACTTGAATAGAACTTTAAATGTGGGGATAAGCAACACAGCAGTCAGGTAGCTATTAAAAGCTATAATGAACTGTATTTTTGTTAAGCTAAAGCATTATGAAAAAATGTGCATGCACAATAAAGCATGCATAAAATTTGCCGCACCCTAAGCACACATTTTCATTTTCCCTCAGGGCTAAGCCCTAGGTTTATGAAACCAAGAAATGCCCCTGCCTGTTGCAATGAAGCAGAGTCAACCCGATTCGAGCCGTGACAGTTTAGTAGGACTATAAATCAAAAATGGCAATTGCATCTAGCTGCAGCCCCGGAGCCGCACACTGTGGTGTGACAAATTTTCTTGTTAAATTTCATTCATTAAAATAATAATAATTAGTGTTATTTAAAATATATGTTTTTCAACGTCAACTTAAAAAATAAAAAAGTATAATAAATCTAATAAAATAAAATTATATATATATTATTTTATTTTATCCGATTTATTATTTATTTTTTTAAGCTAATTAGCAAATGTTTTCGGTTAGGGTAACCGTAACCATATATATATGCTAATTAGCTAGACGATGGATACAGTGGCGTCACCAGGCTGTTTCATAGGCGCCAGAACCTATGAGGCCGCGGGGCAAATGGCCACCCCACTTTTCGTGAAAAATAAAAATAACAATAATTTTTTTAGCCTGTATTGATGTAGCCTGTATTGACTATTTCGTTTCTTAGTAATGTTTTGGCCTAATATTGTTCTCCCCCCGCAACCTTACATTCATTGTGCCTAAAACGTTCTCAACGATTCAGCCAATGAGAGTAGTACAGCAGGTAGCAACCGCGTTGCCATGGCCCATGGGTAAACAAATGATAAGGCACCCCCACGATCGCTGGAGGCTCCAATATCATGCAAGCACTTAATGTTTTTTTTTTTTTTTTTTCTACATCACAATTGCATTCTTTGATAAAATATTGTTTTTACCTATCATTACGAGTCTTGTATGGCCTAGTAGGGAAGGGATGTCCGATATTGGCTTTTTTGCCGATATCCGATATGCGATATTGTCCAACTCTAAATTTTCGATTCCGATATCAGCTGATACCGATGTCGATATTTGGGTTATTTTTCCTCAAACCTAATTTAGGTAACATTACATATCTCCTGTTGTGGAATTAACACAACATGCTTAATGTTATTGTGATGCCCACTGGATGCATTCTTGAATGCAACAAGGCTTTCCAAATGTTAACATTGTCTGTGCAAAATAAGAAAAATACTTCAACTTAATTTAAGGGAAAAGTGCCATGTTTATTTTTATTTTTTTAATGGTCTCAGACAACAGTTTGGATTACACTCTCCCTGAGATAATCTTGACAATGCCCACAACAAATAGGGCAAACTTGACTTCACAAATGATAAAACATTGTACCTGAACAACTATGTGCAACATAGCAGTATGTTTCTTTAACTAAAACTCAATAACCTTAATTGAATAAATGCACAAATATGAGTCAATTACAATGTGCACTGTACTGCACAATTTTGAAAACATTTATTTGAGCTATAAATAAAAAAATAATAATAAAAAAACAAGAAAATCGGTTTTAAGGCAAAAAAAATCCGATACCGATATTTGCAGATATTACATTTTTATGCTAATATCGGGCCAATAATATCGGTGGGCCGATAATATCGGACATCTCGTACAATGGCGCTGCTGCTGCTTGCTTATGGCTGGTTCTACACGATTTCAGCCCGATTCTGCCCCGATTCGTTCGTCGCAGACAAATTTGCGAGTCGTACGCGATTTTGAAAAGTCGGCGACGAGACGAGGTCTTGTAATGTGACATGATTGCGATCTGCAATTTCTTTCATCTGGGACGTTTGAAAACCCCACGACGAAAGTTTGGCATGCCAGTGATTTGGGGGAATCGCATGACGTATCCATTGTTGACATGGAGGGAATCCCGCGAACAGCTGTGGGGTGTTCCACAAAGCCGGTTTTATCACATAACCGGGTAAGTTAACCCAGGGTTTGCTGTAACCCTAGGTTTTCCGTTCCAAAAGGATCACGGTATGTTAGTTGCTATAGCAACATATGCTCTGAATCAAACCTGGTCGGACCAGAGGGGTGTTCCACGAACGGAGGTTAAACAAACACTGAGTTAACGCTGAACTCTAGGTTGATTGACCCTGTGCCGACCAACCCAGAGTTTTCGGTTCCACAGCAGCAGTTATGCATTAGTTCAATCAACTCGGGGTTGGTTAACACAGGGTTGTGCGCGTCCACGCAAAACTTAAAAAGACGTGATGTATGGATCATGGAAACCCTGATCGATATGGCGAAACGGGCCGCTTATTTCAATGAAATGGAACTCCAGGTTCTCCTGGAGAGCTATGACAAGGAGAAGGACATTATCACAAGAAAAGGGAACGCTAAAACCTCTGGAACCCGGAGAACCAAAGCCTGGCAGCGGATCGCTGACCGCGTAAATGCGTTAGTTACGCGTCAAAAGCATGATCCTTAATATTTGAGCCATGAATATATAAATATCCCAGTTAAGCATTCTTAAAGATCCTACCACATAAGCCCTTTCTTCTAAAACAATATGTACTCCGATTGCTTCCAAGCGGTCAGAGGATCAAGTATAAAAATGAAGTATAAAAAACATACAAACTGGTAAGCTTTTCCCAACATCGTATTGGTATAAATTTAAGTAAGCCATTTTTTTAAGCCAATCGTGAAAAGGCCGACAGTCGGCAGACTGGATCTGGCCCTCAAATTGTCTTGACCCCGGTGGAGGAGCTGTTAATAAACATAAATTCAGGGCGCCCTGGCATGGAGGGGGTACCTGGAGGTAGGCCTAATACCACCTCAGAGAGTCATGGGCCATACCCCACACTTGTTGAATGTAGGTTTTTGTGTTTTCTTGTATTTTAGAAGTAACACATGCAAAGTAACACATGCAAACACTTCGAAGTAACACATGCAAACCGTGTGCTTGCCACAGCGCATACTATTCCAAATGTTTCTTTTTTTGGTAACTGGGTAGAAAACCTAAAAGTGATAATTCATCAACTTCACAGATCAAGATGGATCAGTGCTTGTAATGAAGCCGCCGGCTACGATCGAACATTCTCCAGTGGATGCAAGTCCGTTAGGACTATTTTATACTTTATGTTGTAAATGCCTCTCGGCATAGTACTCAGACAATATTGCTCTTTGTATGATAGGAGGCCGATACAAATCTTAGATGGGTCATCTGAAACGACTGTGATGTGCTCAGCATCTCCAGCATTATAGCCTAGATAAAACTACCATTTGAAAAAAACGGAGGGCTACGCAAATAGTCATAACCCAAAACCGGGTTATGTTTCAAACTTAACCTGCGCAAAACCTGGTCCGACCAGGTTTGATTCAGAGCATATGTTGCTATAGCAACTAACATACCGTGATCCTTTTGGAACGGAAAACCTAGGGTTACAGCAAACCCTGGGTTAACTTACCCGGTTATGTGATAAAACCGGCTTTGTGGAACACCCCACTGGTTTTGCGCAGGTTAAGTTTGAAACATAACCCGGTTTTGGGTATTTCAACCGGCGTTCACCGCAGATTTCATGTGTTCACAATGGCATGCCCTTTTGATGAGAGAACTGCTGATATCAGAGCGCAAATTATACGTGCAATCCACCGGGAGCGATTGATAAGTCCACGGCTCGACATCTTGGCATATTGGATGACTTTTTGCTGGAGTGGAGAGATATAGATTCTCGCGCAAATCTTTAATATATTTAAATAGCCTCACATAGCCAACACTACCAATCGAGGACCTGGCCTCAGTTCACTCCAGACTATTTGCGTAGCCCTCCGTTTTTTTCAAATGGTAGTTTTATCTAGGCTATAATGCTGGAGATGCTGAGCACATCACAGTCGTTTCAGATGACCCATCCAAGATTTGTATCGGACTCCTATCATACAAAGAGAAATATTGTCTGAGTACTATGCCGAGACGCATTTAAAACATAAAGTATAAAATAGTCCTAACGGACTTGCATCCACTGGAGTAGGCCTATGTTCGATCGTAGCCGGCGGCTTCATTACAAGCACTGATCCATCTTGATCTGTGAAGTTGATGAATTGTCACTTTTAGGTTTTCTACCCAGTTACCAAAAAAAGAAACATTTGGAATAGTATGCGCTGTGGCAAGCACACGGTTTGCATGTGTTACTTCGAAGGCAAAAAAAATCTAAAATACAAGAAAACACAAAAACCTACATTCAACCAGTGTGGGGTATGGCCCATGACTCTCTGAGGTGGTATTAGGCCTACCTCCAGGTACCCCCTCCATGCCAGGGCGCCCTGAATTTATGTTTATTAACAGCTCCTCCACCGGGGTCAAGACAATTTGAGGGCCAGATCCAGTCTGCCGACTGTCGGCCTTTTCACGATTGGCTTAAAAAAGGGCTTATTTAAATTTATACCAATACGATGATGGGAAAAGTTTACCAGTTTGTTTGTTTTTTATACTTCATTTTTATACGTGATCCTCTGACCGCTTGGAAGCAATCGGAGTACATATTGTTTTAGAAGAAAGGGGTTATGTGGTAGGATCTTTAAGAATGCTTAACTGGGATATTTATATACTCATGGCTCAAATATTAAGGATCATGCTTTTGACGTGTAACTAACGCATTTACGCGGTCTGCGATCCGCTGCCAGGCTTTGGTTCTCCGGGTTCCAGAGGTTTTAGCGTTCCCTTTTCTTGTGATAATGTCCTTCTCCTCGTCATAGCTCTCCAGGAGAACCTGGAGTTCCATTTCATTGAAATAAGCGGCCCGTTTCGCCATATCGATCAGGGTTTCCATGATCCATACATCACGTCTTTTTAAGTTTGGCGTGGACGCGCACAACCCTGTGTTAACCAACCCCGAGTTGATTGAACTAATGCATAACCGCTGCTTTGGAACCGAAAACTCTGGGTTGGTCGGCACAGGGTCAATCAACCTAGAGTTCAGCGTTAACTCAGTGTTTGTTAAACCTCCGTTCGTGGAACACCCCTCAGGAGCTCACGGGCAGTGTTTACTAACTAGTAAAGAATTAACTAGTAAAGTAAAGACTAGTAGAGATGCGTGGTTGACGGTCATACCCGCGGACACCGTGGATAATCCAAGGGTTGGGTGGATTGCGTGGAAAAAAAGTAATACTTTGAGGAATTGCGGGCGGGTCGCGGTTAAAATAAATAAATAAATAATAAGTAGGTTAACATATTGACAAGACAAACGGCAAACTTTTTTTTTATTATTTAAAACTCCCTGCTTCTGAAATCTCCGCCCAGCGCTGGTCCGCTGGTTTTCCATAAGCATTCAACTGTGCGATCATCCCCTGCTGCATATGCCCTCACACTTTGTTGAATCATATGCTGGATGCTTTATTCTTTCTATGTGGCTTTTAGTTAATGATCGGACTAAGACCATGTTGGCTATGTTCGTTGTCAACAGGGGACATTTGGTTGGACATTTTAGCGAGCCGATAGGATCGCTACAATCAAAATCGGGATGACATTACAGCTTATCCGCGCATCTCTACTAACTAGACTTCACTGCACTACGCATAGGACCGCCATCATAATGCCGAGTATAGGAATTCAGGATCCATTGTTATTTACACGTTGTTGGTGCGTTGATGCTGCGTGAAGCACTGCATTGAACACGACCAAAGTTTCTACAGTCAAATCCAAAAGCCATCTTTAATGATGATTGCGATGATTATGATGATGAGGATTATGATGAGAATGATGAAAATGAAGAAGCTTATTATGATGATTCAGTGTTGACTTTGGTGATAGGGGTGGCAGTTGACGCGCGTGAAATGCGCACCATTAACGCTCTTTTGGGTTGGCCCAACGTTGGAGTTTTTTCACCTGCTGTCTAGCAAAAACAACAAGCACGCCACATAAACTTGTTGAGGCAAGCAAGGATATGTAGCGGGGGAAAAACTCCATAAGTGTGTGTGTGTGTGTGTGTGTGTGTGTGTGTGTGTGTGTGTGTGTGTGTGTGTGTGTGTGTGTGTGTGTGTGTGTGTGTGTGTGTGTGTGTGTGTGTGTGTGTGTGTGTTTATATACACACACACATAGTGGCAGATGCCAGGGAGGAGTGAGGGGAGTGGTAGGTCTGGTGTGTGTGTGTGTGTGTGTGTGTGTGTGTGTGTGTGTGTGTGTGTGTGTGTGTGTGTGTGTGTGTGTGTGTGTGTGTGTGTGTGTGTGTGTGTGTGTGTGTGTGTGTGTGTGTGTGTGTGTGTGTGTGCGCGCGTTTGCGTGTGCGTGCGTGTTTGTTTTTGTGCCACTCTGTTCGAGCCTGCACGAGAGTTCAATGCTGTAACGTGTTTCAGACCAATCGCAGTTCAAGGCCCACCTGGGCTGTACCACTCCAGGAGGGGCCGCTCAGTTACTTCTCTCTAAACAAAATCAACTTGGTTGTGACGTTGCGTCTGTTGAGTGAGTGAGAGGTTGCGGGGGCACAGCTCAGGCTGCCAGACGGCGCTGCAAGGAACTTTAATAAACGCAATATTGTTATCCCCCAGCAGTGTTTCCCCTAGAATTTTTTTTAGGCCCGGTGGTAAGAGCTGATGGTGTGATTTGTTATACATTTTTCACGGGATGCTAGAGTATTTGTTGGTTATTTCCAAATAAAACACTTGCTTAGCCATCACAAGTTGGTTAAGTTATGGACATATAAAGAACGAGGCTAGTGTTTCGCTGGGGCGGTAAAAATGTCCATGGTAACGGCGGGCTGAACCAATCAGACGTCGCATTTACGCGATCGGTTCATGGTATAGTTCTTCTGCCGGAGAATAAACAGTGTTTTTCTAAAAACAAAGTTGATTTAATATAAACTAATTTCATGTACAGGAGCATAAAGCACCAATACATATTGAGATAGCTGGTGGTGAGCTTGGATGGTTATGATATTATGGCTAATAATAATAAAAAAAAAAAAAAAAAAATTTCATTTTTTTTTTTTTTCTCTTTTTCATTTCTTTTCATTTTTTTGGCCGGTTGTTGGCCTGGCGGGGGCGCTCGTTGGCCTGGCGGCCCGCCAGGCCTGAACAATGGTAGGGGAAACACTGCCCAGTAACCAGCCCGACAGCCCCGAAAGGTTCACGGCCCACTGGGAATTCTCCCTACTCTCCCGATTACCACTCCGCCACCGTGTGTGTGTGTGTGTGTGTGTGTGTGTGTGTGTGTGTGTGTGTGTGTGTGTGTGTGTGTGTGTGTGTGTGTGTGTGTGTGTGTGTGTGTGTGTGTGTGTGTGTGTGTGTGTGTGTGTGTCATTGAAAGACCCACACAAAAAGGCAGACAGAAAGGTTTGGTAGTACCTGTTGTGTGATTTTGTGCCCCCTATGTGCGAAGTGGTGTATTACGCCTGGTGTCATTGAAACTGAGATTTATGGAATGAGATATCATATCACACCAGTAACAATAGGTATCCACAGATACTCTGTGAATACATAATCCATAACATTTTGAGCTGATATGTTTTCTATTTTTACTCTGAAGTCTGTTTGAATGATTCCACAAATGTACCCCACTAACTGAAATGCATCTTTCAGGGAGATTCAATTTACCACTTATAACATAAAGTCTGTCATTTAATGAAAAATATCTATCTATCATATTTTTTCATATGCTGGCTGGAGGTTAATATTTCCAAATACCTACTAATCTGTAGTATGTATAGGCTCCACCTTTTACCTACACATCACCAGCCCCTTCATATCGCTTAACGGATACGTGACTCCATATCCTTCAGTTAGTTTCTCAGAGTCAGAAAGAGAAATGATGTGTGAATAATATATTTGGAGGAGGATATTAAGTATTTACTACAGGATTTTGATTTTACCTTCGGTACTCAAATATAATCCCCATGTGTTTGTGTCTAGGTCCCCATTCTACTATGAGTGAGGAGAAAGAGGAACATGGCCGCCAGAGCAAAGACCAGAGGTATAAGAAGAAGATCTCTAACTCTCTGTGACTGTTGTCCATCTCAGAGCTCAGCATTGATATATCATGAGACCTTTGTTAGTCTGAATAAAAGCTGTTTGTGTGTTGTGTTGAAGCCCAGAGCAGCAGGAGAGAGCCGACTCCCCTGGACCCAGCTGTGTCTCCATGAAGAGTGACCGCTCTATGCATCATCCTGTTACTTTTCAAGTTGAACGCCCTTACAGAGAGGAGAGGTAGGAGTTTAAAACAGATCAGTTAGTTGTTATCAGACTACTGATGTTTACAGGTCAGAAGAAATATGTTTGCGTGTGTGCGTGTGTGCGTGTGTCTGTGTGTGTGTCTGTGTGTGTGTGTGTGTGTGTGTGTGTGTGTGTGTGTGTGTGTGTGTGTGTGTGTGTGTGTGTGTGTGTGTGTGTGTGTGTGTGTGTGTGTGTTGAGAAAAGGTAAGGATTTATCCAAGATTATTAAACACAGCATCTATAAATCCTACTTACATCCCTGTTCTTGTTTTTCTAGAAGAGTCCAGCAAGAGGGAGCCGACTCCCCTGGACCCAACTGTGTCTCCATGAAGAGTGACTGGCCTATGCATCATCCTGTTAATTTTCAAGATGACCGCCCTTACAGAGAGGAGAGGTAGGAGTTTAAAACAGATCAGTTTGTTGTTATCAGACTTTACTGGTACTGATGTTTACAGGTCAGGAGAAATACGTGCTGGTGTGTGTGTGTGTGTGTGTGTGTACGTGTACGCGTGTGTGTGTGTGTGTACGTGTGTTTGTGTTCACATACACACGGGGCGTGTGATGCGTCTGTGCAGTAGTGTTGGAGAAGTAGTGCTTGTAGTTAGTGCATGCTGCATGCTGCTTGCTACTCTCTGCTTTCAGCTACTGCCGCCGGATAGCCCTTTGTTATCAGGGACGAATAGAGGAGCCGAGTGTGTAAGTCTCCTTAGCCGGTACATAGCCTCTCCACTGCCAAGATCTCGTACATGCCTCCCCGTGGCACACATGGCAACTGGTCCCTTGCGATCCCAGGCTATGTTGTACATGATCTCGGAGCAGCAGTGGGCCCCAGAGAGGTGGCATGAAGGCCCATTGGTGAGTGGAAATGCCCTGTTGCCCGTAAACCGCTGTCCCAGTTATGGGTAAATAGGGCCAGCTTGGGTAAATAGTGAAGACCCCAACGGCGGAGCACGCAGAAGATGGTCGGTGGGAGAACCACCACAACGGCTGGGAAGGCGGAAGAAGGCAACCCAATAGCCACGTGGGTTAACTCAGGAGGGTACAGTGGCTAGGGGAGCAAACCCAGAAAACAAACCTGCACCTGGGGACAGGCACAGGCGGAGTCCAACTGATCGGACCACCGGCAGTCCCCTGCAAATCCTGCCAGACGAAGGTCGTCATGGGTTCTCTCATGCCACTGGAGGTCCATCTGGTAGGTGTGAAGATGGTGGAAGTGAGGTCTGCACACCCACACCCTCACCTTAATCCTCATCTATGCGCAAGCCTCTTGCCCCCCCCCCCCCCAAAAAAAAGTCCTGTGGCGTTGTGGAATGGTGGTGGGTACAGGCCAAGGATGTGGCTGGGAGTATCTAGCTAAACAATGCACACAGGCGGCAATGGAGTGATCGTCGTTAAGACTGTGGGATGGAACAGCGCGTCTTTTCGGCAGCTTTCATTGCTATGGAGCAGCCCCACACTGCTCACCCCTGAGATGGGGAAGGACCTAGAAAAGGTGGTCCAAAAAATTGCCTGCTCCCCATACTCCAGACGGTAAGCTGCAACCGTCGGAGCATCCCCCCCTCGCGGTCGAAAAATAAAAGATAAAAAAAAATAAGCTAAGCATTGCTGCGTGGAACGCTCGCACACTGCTGGACCTGGCTGGAACTCCTGACAGGCCCCACCGCAGGACAGCGCTGGTGGCCCTGGAGCTTGCAAGATACAACATAGACATAGCAGCTCTCAGCGAGACAAGACTACATGGAGAGGACTCCCTGTCAGAGGTTGGTGCTGGGTACACCTTCTTCTGGAAGGGGGTCCCCGAAGGCACTCGCCGTAATCATGGTGTTGGCTTTGCTGTGAAGTCTAGACTGCTGCAGCACATTCCGGAATCCCCCGTCGGCATCAATGAACGACTGATGACATGGCGCATTCCCCTGGCAAAGGAACGCTTTGCCACCCTCATCAGTGCGCACCTACTCTTGATGCCGAGCATAACATCAAAGACGATTTCTACAGAGCTCTTGTCTCTTATCAGACTTTACTGGTATTGATGTTTACAGGTCAGAAGAAATATGTATGTGTGTGTGTGTGTGTGTGTGTGTGTGTGTGTGTGTGTGTGTGTGTGTGTGTGTGTGTGTGTGTGTGTGTGTGTGTGTGTGTGTGTGTGTGTGTGTGTGTGTGTGTGTGTTGAGAAAAGGTAAGGATTTATCCAAGATTATTAAACACAGCATCTATAAATCCACCTTACATCCCTGTTCTTGTTTTTCTAGAGGAGTCCAGCGAGAGGGAGCCTACACCCCTGGACCCAGCTGTGTCTCCATGAAGAGTGACTGGTCTATGCATCATCCTGTTACTTTTCAAGATGAACACCCTTACAGAGAGGAGAGGTAGGAGTTTAAAACAGATCAGTTTGTTTTTATCAGACTTAACTGATACTGATGTTTACAGGTCAGGAGAAATACGTGTGTGTGTGTGTGTGTGTGTGTGTGTGTGTGTGTGTGTGTGTGTGTGTGTGTGTGTGTGTGTGTGTGTGTGTGTGTGTGTGTGTGTGTGTGTGTGTGTGTGTGTGTGTGTGTGTGTTGAGAAAAGGTAAGGATGTATCCAAGATTATTAAAACACAGCATCTATCAATCCACCTTACATTCCTGTTCTTGTTTTTCTAGAAAAGTCCAGCAAGAGGGAGAAGACGTTGATAGTATAAAAGTGGAGCAGATGATGTGGGGAGGTAAGAGACTCTTATATTGAGTATCAGTTTAAACGGTTTGATCCAGATATGCAGGGGTATTGTGGGGTTATCAGTTTAAATGGTTTGATCCAGAGTTATTATTGGTCAATCACAGGGGTGGGCAACTTTAATGGTGGGGAAGGGCCACTAAAGTTTCATACATTGTCCGCTAGATTGCGCACCTGCCCTCTCACCAGTAGGATACTGTCAACCCCACAACTCAAATTGCCTCTACTAGTTCCAAATGTAATTATAATAATGCAAAACATTAGCAATTATTATTGAGTGTAATTTCAATTTCAAGTGATGCTTCTATTACTTACTTACTATGTATGAACTTAAATAAAGCGTTACTAATTAACAAACAAAAATCCACATCCCTGAGTGCTAAATAAACATTTCAGTGTATTATTGTGTCCTAAAAGTTTGACAAAAGTAAGTTATAATGAAGGGTTTTTAACTGCATCTCCACATGCCTCTGACTTCTTTCAAATTGGCATGTATGATGAGTTATCCATTCAAATGCATTTAATAATGCTTTTTTTACATTCATGTACAACTTAATTAAAGCTGTACTATGAATGCTGCCACAACGTTATTGGAGCATGTGGAGGACGGACAACATTACAGATCCAATAGAGCGCGCTCTATTGGTGGATTTTTGTAATTACAATGGATCATGTGAATTTGCGTGCTTTCACTATCAACTATCCCGCGGGCCGTATTAAGTGACCCACGTCAACAGTTGCCAATGTCTGGTCTCTCAGGTTAAAAAATGTTAAACAATAAACTGCAGATCAGCAGCAGAATAACCCATTGGTAGAGATGCAACACTCTTGTTATATCATCATAGAAAGCCATTTTCTTCTGATACTCAACAATGATATCACTACTTAGCATGTTATGAGATATAATATGTATCATTGCATGATATTGATGAGGATATATCGTGTTTGAATATATGTACTGTTTTTTCTAATCTAGGAACTGTTGCTGTCAAGTGCCAACATAAAATCAAGTCTCGTCTGAAGAAGAAGTTCAGGCGTGTGTTTGAGGGAATCGCTAAAGCAGGACAGCAAACGGGTCTGAATGACTTCTACACAGAGCTCTCCATCACAGAGAGAGGCAGTGGAGAGGTCAACAAGGAACATGAGGTCAGACTGATTGAAAAAGCTTCCAGGAAACTAGCAAAGGAGGAAACACCAATAAAATGTGAAGACATCTTTAAACCCTTACCTGGACGAGATCAGTCAATCAGAACAATGATGACAACTGGAGTGGCTGGTATTGGAAAAACCGTCTTAACACACAAGTTCACTCTGGACTGGGCTGAAGGCAAACACAACCACGACATACACTTCGCATTTCTCCTCACTTTCAGAAAGCTGAATTTACTGAAAGGGAAAGAGTTTAGCTTGGTGGAACTTCTTCATCACTTCTTTATTGAAACCAAAGAAGCAGGAATCTGCAGATACGATCAGTTTCAGATCGTCTTCATCTTGGATGGTCTGGATGAGTGTCGACTTCCTCTGGACTTCCAGAACAACCCGGTCTGGAATGATGTTACAAAGCCGACCTCGGTGGATGTGGTGCTGACCAACCTCATCAGGGGCAACCTGCTTCCCTCCGCTCGCATCTGGATAACCACACGACCGGCGGCAGCCAATCAGATCCCTGCTGAGTGTGTTGACATGGTGACAGAAGTGAGAGGGTTCACCGACCCACGGAAGGAGGAGTACTTCAGGAAGAGATTCAGAGAAGAGACGCTGGCCAGCAAAATCATCTCCCACATCAAGGCATCACGAAGCCTCCACATCATGTGTCACATCCCATTCTTCTGTTGGATCAGTGCTACAGTTCTGGAGGACTGCTTCAAAACATCCCAAAGAGGAGAAAAGATTCCCAAGACTTTGACTCAGATGTACAGCCACTTCCTGAGGGTTCAGTCCATACAGGGGGACAGGAAGTACCATGGGAGAGCTGAAACAGATCCACACTGGAGTTCAGAGAGCAGGAAGATCATCGCTTCCCTGGGAAAACTGGCTTTTAACCAGCTGGAGAAAGGCAACCTGATCTTCTATGAGGCAGACCTGGCAGAGTGTGACATCGATATAAGAGAAGCCTCAGTGTCCTCAGGAGTTTTCACCCAGGTCTTTAAAGAGGAGTGTGGGCTGTACCAGGACAAGGTGTTCTGCTTTGTCCATCTGAGCCTCCAGGAGTTTCTGGCTGCCCTTCATGTCCTTCTGTCCTTCATCAACACTGGAATCAATCTGCTCTCAGAAGAACAACCAACCTCTAGGGATAATGAACTCCTCCTCTACCAGAGTGCTGTGGACAAGGCCTTACAGAGTAAGAATGGACACCTGGACTTGTTCCTCCGATTCCTCCTGGGCCTCTCTCTAGAGACCAATCAAATGCTCCTACGAGGTCTATTGGGACAGACAGGAAGTTGCTCACAGACCAATAAGGAAACTGTGTCTTACATCAAAGAGAAGATGAGTGTAGATCTATCTCCAGAGAGAAGCATCAATCTGTTCCACTGTCTGAATGAGCTAAATGATAGTTCTCTAGTGGAGGAGATCCAACAGTACCTGACATCAGGAAGACTCTCCAGAAAGAAACTCTCCCCTGCTCAGTGGTCTGCTCTGGTCTTCATCTTAATGTCAACTGAGGAGGAACTGGACGTTTTTGACCTGAAGAAATACTCTGCTTCAGAGGAGGGTCTTCGGAGGCTGCTGCCAGTGGTCAAAGCCTCCAGAATATCTCTGTAGGTTTACTATTATCATGTAATACAATTCACCCAACATCGTATACATAATTCAAGAATACAAAAGTTAAAATTACATTTAAAACATGTCTGTAGGTCCCCTTATAACATGTATTACAAAACACACAGCCCAATATAATACTGAAATGAACAATTAATATTAATTTAGAAAACATTCCAGAGCTATTATTATATTTATTGCAATGCAAAATTAACATTTTTAATGTGACAATTATTCGTTAAACTGTTTTAGTTCTAACAAAACATTTCAACACAGTTCCTATCATGCCCCTTTTTATTTTGTGTGAAGGCTAATTGACTGTCAGCTGTCAGAGAGATGCTGTGAAGCTCTGACCTCAGTTCTCAGCTCCAACTCCTCTAGTCTGAGAGAGCTGGACCTGAGTATCAATGATCTGCAGGATTCAGGAGTGAAGCAGCTCTCTACTGGACTGGGGAATCCACACTGTACACTGGAAACTCTAAGGTCAGTTTAACTCAATGTGCAAACAGTTACACAAAATGGTTCCATATCAGTCATCATCATTTTAATTCCAACAACTCAATATATAATTTAATAGGAATAACTCATTAACACATTTCTATTTGTGTTGCCATGACAGTATTAGGTTTAAGTTTTTTAATTATATTTTACTGATGTAAGATGTTTGTTGTTTTATTCCTATTCTACTCTTTACCATGTAGTCATGAAAAGTAATGTGGTGTTTACAGCTGTTTAGTAAAGTTTTATAACAGCCTCTTCCTAAAACAGGCTTTTTCAGGTCAGTATAAACGTTTTGTTGAATATGTGTATATATTTTTGATGGCTAACTATTACCATTTGACGATATATCTTTTTACATTGGCTGAATTGCTTCTGTATTCATAATAGGGAAAAAAAAAAAAAGAGTAAAAGACTTGCGTTGTTAAAAACAGTTCCTCACATGTTCCTGTTTATTTTGTGGGAAGGCTGAATGGCTGTCATCTGTCAGAGCAATGCTGTGAAGCTCTGGCCTCAGTTCTCAGCTCCAACTCCTCCAGTCTGAGAGAGCTGGACCTGAGTACCAATGATCTGCAGGATTCAGGAGTGAAGCTGCTCTCTGCTGGACTGGGGAGTCCACACTGTACCCTGGAAACTCTCAGGTCAGTTTTACTCAATGTGCATACAGTTACATAAAAAGGTTCCATATCAGAGAACATGTAACAGATTTAAATCCATAAAAATGAAAACAAACTCCTAAATATAGCATATTCATTAGAATAACTAATCATAACTAATATTAACTGTGTGTGTGTGTGTGTGTGTGTGTGTGTGTGTGTGTGTGTGTGTGTGTGTGTGTGTGTGTGTGTGTGTGTGTGTGTGTGTGTGTGTGTAGGTTGTCTGGCTGCATGGTCACACAGATAGGCTGTGCTTCTCTGGCCTCAGCTCTGAACTCCAACCCCTCCCATCTGAGAGAGTTGGACCTGAGCTATAATCACCCAGGAGACTCAGGAGCTGCGCTGCTCTCTGCTAGACAGAAGGATCAACGCTGGAGACTGGACACTCTGAGGTATGGGGAGGACAGCTACACACTCAGTGACAATGTCTCCAATAAGGATGAAGTGGTTCCAAAGCTGTAACTCATGTGGTGTAGAAAGCTATGAGACAGCAGAATTTGAATGTAAATGTTTCCATTTTTAAATAAACATGCTGCTCTCACTTTATTTACCCCCAGTGTGGAGCACGGTGGAGTGTGGAGGCTGAAACCAGGTCTAAAGAAGTGTAAGTGTCTGTTTAGTTTGATTCATCAAAATACACACAAACTATTGAGACGGAAAGTCTATCTATACAGCAGTAGGTGATGTCCATTCAAATCTTTTAAAACCATTTTTAGGCTTATTATTATAAATATTAGTACAGTTGAGGTGGTTCGGTATCTGGTAAGGATTAAAAAACGATTGCTTGAACTATTGTTTATGAAGTCCATTTCAGTACCTATCGGATGATATATTTTTCTATGTTAATGTTTGTGTGGATACATCATCAGCAAAAAAGTGGCAGATAGGGAATAAGAGGTATTCAAAAAAAGTAGTGATGATGATGATGAATAATGGGATAGCAGCCTAATCATGTCCTGTTCTACCGTCAGATGCCTGTGAACCCACATTGGACCCAAACACAGCCCACAGACATCTCTCTGTGTCTGAGGACCTCAGAGAGGTGAAACAGCTTGGAAAGAAACAGAGACATCCTGATCACCCAGAGAGATTTGACCACTGTGAGCAGGTGTTGTGTAGAGACGGTCTGACTGGCCGCTGTTATTGGGAGATAGA
This sequence comes from Gadus morhua, assembly GCF_902167405.1. NCBI lineage: Eukaryota > Metazoa > Chordata > Actinopteri > Gadiformes > Gadidae > Gadus > Gadus morhua. Next base: position 7,503,303 of record NC_044059.1, read on the forward strand.
ATGGAAAGGAGATGTTTATATAGGAGTGACATACAGAGGGATCACGAGAGGATTAAGTCAACACAGCGAGCTTGGAGGAAACGACAAGTCCTGGAGTCTTCATTGTTCTGCTGATGGTTACTTTGCCTGGTACAACAACAGTAGTACAGTCATAGATCTCCCCCCAGCTGGCTCTACCAGAGTAGGAGTGTATCTAGACCGGCCCGCTGGCACTCTGTCCTTCTACAGAGTGACCCCAGATGTAGGAGGGTCCTCAGACACACTGACGCACATCCACACCTTCCAGTCCAAATTCACCCAGGAGGACCTCCTCCCTGGGTTTTGGTATGGGAAATTTGGATCCTCTGTGTCGCTGAGTCGGTGGTAGTGACACACACACGCTCTCACTCCCTCACTCCCTCACTCACGCACTCACGCACTCACGCACTCACTCACATTAAAACAGACACACAAAAAAAATCTTTATAATGTTGATGCATGATTTTGGACTATATGGAAATCCCAGGTCTTCAGGAAATGTTTGTGGTCGCTGTGTCATAATTCAGCTTAATATTCAATATATTGTTGATAATGGCACACTCGTTAACGAGAAAATGTCATCCGGCACTGCATGTCAAAAAGGTTGCTGACCCCTGTTCTACAGAGTGTCAGATGTAGCAGGGTCCATAGAAACCCTGACACACATCCACACCTTCAAGTCCACATCCACAGAGAACCTCCTCCCTGTGCTAGGGTTATGGGGTGAAGGTTCCTCAGTGCCTTTGTGTGGCCTGACATTGACATTGACACGCACACGCCCACGTGCGTGGGTGTGTGCGTGCGTGTCAATCCCCTTAAAAGGGTGACGTCACCAGGGGAAAGAGGAGTTGTTACCAGGGGAAGCGCAAAGTTGGAAAACTGTCTCAAAGATGTCCAAGCAGTCGTTGGTGGATTCGTGTTCTTTGGCGTAAATCAGTTTGGGGTTTTCTCTCTTGGAGGAATTTGGGTTCACACTTCCTCAGCAACGATCTGGCAAGGAGCCCTAGCCCTGCTGAGATTGTTTCCTTCCTGTTCGCATTTGAACTACTGGGCAGAGCAGCAGGGCTAAAACTAAAGGCTATGCAAAGAATCGCTTTTCCTATATCGTCTCAGGTCGGATTGTGTGCTCGCTCCTATAATCACAATAGCTTTTCTGTATATGAATCAATTCCACCCCCACCAAATTTACGTCGGTAGCTAGAGTTTCTCATACCAGCCCTAGGACTTATGTTACACATATTGTTTATTTGTCTTATTTTATTGAATCCATGTTTGCTGTGGGGTTTAAGTCTGTTTTTTATTAACCTGTATATATCGTGTGTAACGAGGCAGAGTCCCGTGTTTGTTTTCCTTTTTGTTGTGTTTCATAACCTTTTAGTTCAAGTTTTGGTTTACTTATGTTAGATTGTAACCTGTGTGAATACTCCTGTTCCTGTTGCCTGGTTTTGTTTTGCTGTTGGACTTTATGTATGTGAAAATCGTTGCTTCTTGGAATACCTTGATTTAATTTACTACGTCGATACACTTATTTTTCTAGAAGTTGTTTGCCTGATCTTTTACTTTTCTCAGTGAAACATGCAGTAGCTTAATGTTGGCACACACATAGTAATAGTAATATAGTAGTGAGTAGGGGGTTGTTTAAAAGTGAAACGTCATGAAACGTTTGTGTTTGTGAGGACCAGTTATCTTGGATTATATGCATCTGGACCCACGGAGAGACATACAACACTATTATATTTGTGTTGATTAAATACTTGCATCCACTCCAAATGCTACATTTTATTTGGCTTCTGAAAAGTGTAGCATGATAGATCATCATAGGGTCACCTAAGCAGGTAAATTTTGAAAATGGAAAATGGAACACGATTTAAAGCAGATTTGATATTGTTAATAAATGCAAGTAGCCTTTAGGAAAGACTGAGGATTGATGTTCCTGTTGTGAATGACTTTAAACTGAATAAAGATATAAATTTTTTGGTCGTGTTTATTGTGGTCATCTAAGGGTCTTACTTCTCTATCATACTTAAACAACTCAGTGAGCCAACTGAATGTTCTTGTGTGTTCCGCCAATGACTTGCCGTTTCTTCAGTTAAAATTTAGCAGATGTTTCTCCAGAGATCAGCTGGAATTTCTTTCCAGTAACAGTTCAAAGATTTAAAGGTAATAATATAAAATAAGAGCTTTCAGCTATAGCTCCTCCCTGCCTTGACACCTCCTTCATTGTTTTCCTTATTAGTGCCCTTTATCCCTTTTTGTTTCCTTGGTTACTTCCCTTTGAAAAAGGTACCCAAAGTGGCAAGCAGTGGGTTAAAATGTGCTCCTAAACGGTAAAATCCCTTTCATTACTCACCTCAGCAATGGAGCTCTCAATGTCCCTGCATTCTTCCCCTACCTCACTTTCAAGCTAGATGTAAAGAGAGGTGGTGGAAGGATAATTATTTATTGAGAAGCACATATTCTTTCAAATACAACTGATCTGAAATACCATGCTGGGACTTTGCAAATTAGGCTACCCAAAGTTTGAAGCAGCATGCCCAAAATTGCTCCTTAAACAACTATCTGATGGGGAAGTAACTGCAAACAATATTTGTGACCCAGTCTATTCATGGGACAGCCAGGCTTTTATCTTTCAGAACGGGGAGCCCCTGGCCATGACAAGGGACTCAGCTGTAAGCTTACTGAAGTTAACTGATTACTACCAGCGATTACTTACTTTTCAAATATGCAGACGGAGAGATAGCTGATGCTAGTCAGGTCCACACTGCTCTGAAGCGCTGCATTGAAAAGTGCCAGGATGATTTCTACCAAACGGTTCAAGAGAAACAAGCTGAAGTCCTCATCAAAGAGCTGGAGCAGGAAATGAAATTGGTTATGAACGATGGTCACAAAGAACGACTGAAATGCCTTATATTTGCCCATGTAAAGGTGTTTCAGCTGGTAATAGACACTGGATGGGACATATAATCTATGTAATGTGATACTCATGAATGTTATCAACTCATTTTAAGGCAAATAAAACATTTCAGTACCAAGAGAGGGCTTGAGATCATTTTCTGGCAGGAGGGAAACGACTGAAATGTCTTATATTTGCCCGTGTAAAGGTGTTTCAGCTGGTAATAGACACTGGGTGGGATATAATCTATGTAATGTGATACTCATGAATGTTATCAACTCATTTTAAGGCAAATAAAACATTTCAGTACCAAGGGAGGGCTTGAGATCATTTTCTGGCAGGAGGGAAACGACTGAAATGTGTCATATTTTCGCTTTAAAACGTATTACAGCTATATTACAGATAAAAGAGACTGGATTTGTTCTTATCTACCCCACATAGCCCACATGAATGTTATAGCGTCAGTTTGAACCCTAATCTATTTAATGTGATAGGACCTACTCATGAATGTTATCAATTAATTTTGAGAATAAAAAAACTTCTTCTTGAAAAATCTATAAGCTGGGAAAATAATGCATGGTAAGAAAATACATGTTTTATGGTACAAAAAAGACACACAGAAATAATTTCGATTACAGTGGTTTAAAAACATAAAGAAGGATAATTGACTCACGGACAATAGTCCTGTAGTGCTATTGACTAGTATGACTGATCAGACGTCGATCCCCGTACAACGTCGATGTCTTGTCACCTTAAAATACCAAAATACATATGTGTTAATCAGTGGCGTCACTATGCTGTTTTATTCTGGGCTAAAGCCTCGGATGTTATTTAATTAGCCCCGAATATAAAAATAAAAATAATAATGATAAATAATAATATTTATAAACATTTATAAGTAGACTAGTCTAGATAGTCCTTTTGCCAAGAGAATAAACAACAACCTGTTTACCACCTCAAGTGAATTAACCTATCCTATCCCCAGTCAGATCCGTGCGTATTTGTGTGTGTGTGTGTGTGTGTGTGTGTGTGTGTGTGTGTGTGTGTGTGTGTGTGTGTGTGTGTGTGTGTGTGTGTGTGTGTGTGTGTGTGTGTGTGCGTGCGTGCGTGCGTGCGTGCGTGTGTGTGTGTGTGTATATGTGTAAGGTCTGCCTCACTTATATTCATTTTACTCTGAAATAACTTGAATGGAACTTTAGATGTTTGGGGATAAGCAGCACAGCAGTCAGGTAGATATTTAAAGCTATAAACCGCGTATTTCGTTTATTTAGATAAGGCATTATGAAAAAGTTTGCATTTACAATACATTTGGCGCAAGAATTCTCTTGAGTAGAGACAATAAAAATGCGATAGGCGTGGAAGAGAGACGGAGAAGGGAGGAAGGAGAGGAGAAAAGGATTAGAGGGGAGAAGGAGAAGACGAGAGAGTATTGACCAGAACTGTATGGACTGTATCTATTGTTTGTGTGTGTTGTGGCATCCCGCCACTTAAATCCCGGCCCGGGAGGGTCCGAGGCTTTGACTCCCTGAAGTACATGAATCACGACATGGAGGAGAAAGGGATTGTTGGCCTCGAATGTCTCACTTAAGCCCCGCTTCCCGCTGCCGAGGGACCAACGCCTCGGCGCTGCAGGAGGCGGTGGCGCCTAGATGCTGACCGCTGCCGAGTTGGTGGTCCCTCGGCAGTGGGGCTCCGGCGGGAGACAACCGGGGGCAACAATCCCTTTCTCCTCCATGTGGTGGTTCAGTCTACCTCAGATTGATGTGGACGTGGAACAACCAGAGACGTCGGAGAACCCTACGCGGTCGTTTGATATTCATAATATCGTCTGGAGGCTCACACAGCTTTTGGCCGTGATAATATATATTATATGATATGGATATCCATGTGTAATATGATATTATTTAGATATAGAGCTCAAGGACTCCCGTGTGTTTTAGGATATTACCGGAACACAACTAAAGGCTATGTGCGCCTCGCCAATACACCACTGTAAACAGAGCGCTTGGTACCGTGGCGAGTAGGGTCCGACTGCGTCCTGCGTCCTAGAAATACACGCCCCTCGTGGGAAATACACGCCCCTCGTGGGAAATACACGCCCCTCGTGGGAAATACACGCCCCTCGTGTGAAATACACGCCTATACAGAGTAGGGTCGGGGGCGTAGTCGGCCCTGATTGGTCTGATTCACGACGGCGTCTCTTCTCTTGTCGAACCTGCTCCGGAGATGTAACGAACTGGTCGACAGCAGACAGCAGAAAGATGATTGCCTCGATTGATTTGGTAAGTGGACTGCATTATCAGTCAGAGATCGTATACTGTCATTGTTCTTGGTGTAGTTCTACTTTAAATTTTCATGTACACTCACAGCGTAATAATGTGTCGTCAATCCAACCACAAATTGGCTGCGTTTTTGGGATGTCTCTGCTAACTTTTCTTTTATGTTGATATTGCTTAAGCTTAACAGTTGTTGCTTTTCATGTTACCTATTTAATTGTTAAGTACCGCGTTTGATGCCGTGTTGGTTTTGTCGCAATATACTCTCACTGGTTTGTATTGATTTGATTATCATCATTTCGCCGTGTTACCGATTTGAAGTTGTCATCCCATGGCTATGTCTGTGGTTAGCCGCTAACTAGTAGGAGCGGGAAAGGATCTGCACACTGCTTGCAAAGGACTTAATTAGATCAAAGATGCCTGAGGAAGATCTGTCTGTTTGTGTGAGCCATGTTACAGCATCTATGTCACACCTGCGCTTACATTGTATACACTTGCATTTATCTATAGGGTTGGTTTAGTTAAATCACACATTGGATGCCTAAGAGCTGACTTAAACTGTAAATCTGGTTGAATTGTTTGTGCAGCAGAAATGACTTTTTGTCTTTTCAGATCCATCCAACTGTCCAACATGGATCTCTGATGCAGCCAGTGCGGTTGGGACCCGATTCTTACGGGTGCCAAGTTTGTAAAAAAATGTGCGATTACCCAGCCATGGTTGCACATCTTCAAACACATGACAAAGCAGCCATATCTCACAATGGTAATTGAAAGTTTAATGCATGTCACTAATGTTTTATATTCTCTATGTTCTTTATGCTTTTATCAAACTCATAACATATCAATTAGCTTGTGATGTAGTGAACAAGGTATACTAACAGTTAATATTTTCTAATTTACTTTTCTGTTCCTTTTTGGAAGGCTACAAAATCTATAGGTGCCAACACAACTGTGCCAACACTAGATCTCCACACTACCACTGTGTGTGCGCAACCATTACTGGGAAAAAAGCGTCATGCATAAAGCACCTGCAGACCTGCCCTGGCATGAGGACACAATTGCTGAAGGACACAATTGAGGCAGCAGCATGGTGCCAGTTGCAGACCTTCACCGACCACGTTTCTCTCCCGATGGTCATTGGGGTGGAAGGTGCAGAGCAGCAGGCATTATTAGCAGAGCTGAAATCCGTTGACCGCAGTTGCTCGGAAGAAAGCCCAAACAGGATTGAACCGTTCCAGTTCTTCTTCAATTCAAAGAAGGACTACGAAATGTTCTGTGTGGAGATGTTTGACCGGAGAAAGCTGAAAGTGTTTGCTTCTTGGGAGTAGCGACATTTTACCCATTGTTTTAATTGAACTGGGGGACCGGGGGCCGATTCTTTATGTTATCATTTATATAACCAGTTCTAAAACCATTTTCATTTGTCTTTATAAATAAAATGATGTCACGGTATTATCAGTTGTTTCTTACCAACTTGATAGTCTACACCACATTCTGTGCACATTTCACTGCCAGCCACTCTGACATGGTTAGAGTGGAACAGCTTCGTAACAGAAGAGTTAACGATGACGTTGGAAAATTACTCCCCGATCTCAGTAGGAAATCACAATCCTACGTTATTCCCTGATCTCAGTAGGAAATCACAATCCTACGTATTACGTCATCACGCTGAGAGGAAATCACAATCCTACGTATTACGTCATCACGCTGAGATTGGTCAGTCGAGGGGCGTGTATTTCCCACGAGGGGCGTGTATTTCTACACGGGGCGTGTCTTGCCAGGACGCAGGACGCAGTCGGACCCTATTGACCGTGGCTGAAAGGTGCTCAGGACCACACCCCCATCCTCCTCCTTGACCCGCCTCTCTCCTCCTCATTTGCATTAAAGCTACAGACACCAAAACGGCGCATTTGGAGAAAGCTCAATGTGCGACTGGCTCGTAGTGACTGTAAATCTGCACCACGGCTGAATTTCGGGAACGACTTCAAATATTGTGTTTGGGGCCTACTAATATTATGTTAAAGCATCCATAAAGTAGCATGCCATGGGACCTTGAACGTTTAGACATTAGTTCTTTTTCACTTTTTTAGTTTACAGTGAACAAGGGCTTGTTGGACTTGGGGGTAAGGTCAAGTTATCGCGGTAACTCAAATTATCAAAGTAAAACAAATTTTCTTCTAACCTTACAGCTTCCTGGAAAATTTTTTAGTGGACTAGTGTCCACTAAAAAATGTGCAAGACTATAAGTTCAACGTGTCTGATGATCATCATGCCGCTGGTCTGTGCCACTGCTTAACAGGAGTGTTGTTTATTTACTAGGTCGTTTGTGTCACTCTCACCGGTCATCCTGTCTCGTCCAACATATCAAACCTCGCCGGCACGCAGTGTCCCCTACCCCCATGTGTTTACTTGTAACTGCTTGTGAAGGGGACAATGCACTGAGCCTCCACTGGAGAATGATGAGAGTGTATATAAAGAAGGGACATGAGGCAGGCTAGGGCCAGTCCTGATCTTCACCATGCGGGGCTGGATCTTATGTTGTCTTGTGGCTTTGGCCGGTAGGTGCTTTATGAGTTTGATATTAATTTATTTTCTGTTTAAAGTTGGAAGCCTAGACACTTTTATTTTTTTAATTGTATAAACCTTATTTTAAGGCATAGATATTCAAGATTGTTCATTATTTATCTGTTTTTGATTGCGATATATTAAAATAATTTTTTCACACATTTTAGCAAGTCAGAGTCTTCGTTATGGTGAGTCCCATGTTGATTTATCCAGAACATTATTCAAACCCATGAATTACGTAAACAGCAGGGCACAATAATATTATTTATGTGGATTTTTAGATCTGAGCTTGGAACCGAAGAAAACATACGAGTACAAATATGTAGGCCTGGTGAATTTTGGACGAGGGTTGCCGCACCTTGCCGAGTCCGGGGTAAGACTGACGTGCAAGGTGAAGATCTTCAGTGCATCTGCACAAACGTTCATGCTCCAGGTAATACACCCACTGCTACAATCAGGGTTGGTAATATATACAATATATTATAACCAATTATTATCATGTTAATGACAAAAGTTTTGTCATCGATTTCTCAAGACCTTTACAAATATCACATATTCAAGGCTACATAGTAATGTAGCCTTGAACTTCAATGAAATTCTTAATTGTGGTCGATTCTAGCACTGTTTGAAGTCAGTTTTACCTGCAGGATTAATGGATCTAAGAACATCAAATTGTATGCTTTATGGCTTTGAGCAGCGATGAAGGATGAGAAGATGTCAAACTTGTGGATTCAACAATCCCTAACCCTAATGCTGTAGGCCATGAAGAACATGTATCAAAAATGCCCCACATTCACCAAATAAATGATGTATTCATGCATTCCTTTTGTATCTCAAAGGAAGCATAGCACAGAACATGAAACGAAAAAAATAACATAGAGACCTGATACGATACCGCATGTACTTGGAAGGGTATGGAAGGGCTGTTGCAACTAACTGTCTCTCTCTCTCCCTCTCTCTTTCCCCCCAATCTCTCTCTCTCTGTCTCTCTTTTATTTCTCTCTCTCCTCTTTCTCTCTCTACTTCTCTCTCTTTTATTTCCCTCTCCCCTCTCTCTCTCTCTACTTCTCTCTCTTTTATTTCCCTCTCCCCTCTCTCTCTCTCTACTTCACAGGTTTCCGATGTGGCCTTCGAGGAGTTCAACGGCGTCCCCGGTAAGAGCGCCTTCGTCGGGGCCCTCAAGCTGGCCGCGCGCATCTCGGCTCAGCTGGCCAAGCCCTTCATGTTTGAGTACGCCGGGGGCCACGTGGGGAACATTCAGGCCCCGGCGGGCACCTCTGACACCATGGTCAACATCGTGAGAGGAATACTGGGCTTCTTCCAGCTCACCGTGAAGACCACCCAGAACCTGTACACCGTTGAGGAGGTTGGGGATCAAAGTACATCATAATAATGTTTTTTAGGATTCATAATCATAACATTTTACAATGATTTTATAATAACAGTTATTACGATCATAATAACCTAATCGTAACATGCTGTTTGATGGATGGCTTTCTTCAACGCTCCCTTTTAATTCCTGACGATACATCACAGAGTTGATCTCACCTCTTGTTCTCACATGAGGAGCCTTTGATTTAAAGCACCTATTGAACTGCTGCTTAAGCGTTTGATAACAAACCTGAAACTCATAGCATGGCAGGCCCCAGTGGGAATCGAACCCCCTATCTTGTGGCTGTTAATTATAGATTCACCGTTCCAGAACATGAAAGCATGACAAGCCGATTCTTAATGGTGTGTGTGTGTGTGTGTGTGTGTGTGTGTGTGTGTGTGTGTGTGTGTGTGTGTGTGTGTGTGTGTGTGTGTGTGTGTGTGTGTGTGTGTGTGTATGTGTTTGTTTTTTTGTGTTGGTTGGTTGTGTCCGTGTTTGTGTGTTGCTGTGTTTGGTTGTTGTGTTTGGGTTTGTTGGTGTGTGTGTGTGTGTTTTGTTATGTTTGTGTGTGTTGGTATGTGAGTGTGTGTGTGTGTGTTTGTTGTTACATTAATTGATATGTGTGTGTGTGTGTGTGTGTGTGTGTGTGTGTGTGTGTGTGTGTGTGTGTGTGTGTGTGTGTGTGTGTGTGTGTGTGTGTGTGTGTGTGTGTATGTAAGGCTGCAAGGCGGCTCTATAAAGTAAGGCAAAGCATTAAGCGCTGTACGTTGTTTGTGCCATACAGCTGGGGCTCCACGGGCTGTGTCAGAGCCACTACGCAGTGGAGGAGAACGCCGCCAAGGAGATGATCATCACACAGGTCGTTGACATCACTGTCTGCAAGGAGAAAGCTGTACTCTACCGCGGAATGGCCACCGCTGTCCCAGACGAAGTGGCGAAAGAGGTATCAATATTCCCCCAGCACTTGTGAATCACATGAGGACTCCTGAATCACATCAGGACTTAGCCGTATTGCTTTCAGATATACATGTAAAACGTGATATTCTCCTGATATTCTCCTGATGGGCCGTATGTCTGAACAACATATCCATATCTCAGTGCATATATGAGGTGTTTACATTACATGCTTCACCAACCGACACATAACAAGAAGATAAACTACAGACAGTAGCTATTGTGTTGAACGAAGAAAGAAAGAAAATGTTGAATGAAAAAAAGAACATGAAATTAAAACAGGGAGTTAATCTTCTGCCACGATTGGTAGTCCGAGCCCTGCCCGTCCTTTATTGAATAATATTTTGATACAGCTATTAGTATACCTGTAGATAAATACACCCGTAGACACAACTGTACATACGCATACAAACAGTGTCTAATGTATATAAACTGAAGATGCAGTATATATACACTGCAGCATCCAAATACATGTAAATTCAGCGGAATTAAGGGAGGCTTATGAGTAGAGCGCCATGGTTGATCTCCTCTGTTCTCCGTGTGTGTGTTCCTGAATCAAGAAAGGTGAATCCATCATGGCGACGGTGAAGTACGTCCACACTGTCAAACCGACCGCGGCCGGGGGGGTGATCACCAAGGCAACAGCCCTAGAGCACCAGCATTTCACCCCCTTCAACGTAAAGGGCGGCAGTTTCAAAATGCTGGCGACGTAAGACGAGATAGATCTCAGGGTACATCTACCCTTTCTAAGGTGGTTCCTTTTTCGTCCAGGTCCGAGATATACGTGCTTCTGAGTGTCCTTCTTCTGGCAGGAAGGAGCTGGTCTTCATCAGTGTGACGAACACGACTGCGGCCCTCACCTCAGGCGCCATGGAGCCCAAGGGAAACATTGTGTACAAGTTTGTGAACGACCAAGCGAACCTCCCCATTATGATGCAGAACCTGGACAACCCCATACCCAGGGTAAGGACGCGACGTCTGGGTCAACATGTTTCATATGACATCAGGATGCTATTTATCATGATGGATTAGGTGAAATACTAAAGACAGAGATAGATTAAAGATTCAAAGGTTTTTCTTAGTCACAATCTCATACAGGATGTGCAGTGAAATGTTTGCGTGACTTACTTTCTGTGCTTAAAAAATAAATAAAATACAATAGAATAAAATAGGATAAACTCTGGGAAAGGTACTGTATTGTGCAGTATGGCTAGGCTAAAAGTTTCAAAATGCCAGAGGAGTTAGCTTAAGAACAAATTTGACATTTTGATCATAATCATTTTACTTAATATATGTTGAATAGAGGTAGGCGGATTGGAATGGAAAGTGTGATTATTTCTAATGAGAGCTTTTCAATTAATAATACAGGCATCATAACAGGCGTATGTCACAAATGTACAGATTTGTGTGATGTTTGTTTATTTATTACATCATATATCTTCTAATTGATCTCTCTCCTAGATTGTGGAGCTGGTCAAGCGTTTGGCTGCGAATAACATCTACCAGGTGGACAGCGAATCTACTGAAGACGTGATGAGGGCCTATCAGCTCCTCAGGGTCGTCCCCTTCGAGGGACTGGACACCATGTGGAAGCAGTTTGCAGGAAATGCTGAACATAGGTAGACGTTCAACCCCACCTTCAATGTCACAGCAAGCATTGAACTGAACTATTGGACAACACAAAACCTTTGTCAACATGCAGCCTCCTTGAAAATAATTGTAAAAGCCTCAGAATGCAGCGATTAAAAAAAAAGAAAAAAGACGGTCTGAGCCGAAGCGAATACCCCACTCCCTTTTCTGTGCACCCAACCATTCCCATGATGTTCAACGTCATATCGAAGAATTCAGTTGAACTAGTCGGAAACACGAAATCTTAAGCCACCTGTGGTTCCTAGAAAATAATTGTTAGAACTGTACACCCACCCATTCCCACGACTTGGTCCATCTCTCGCCGTGGATCAGACGCTGGTTCTTGAACCTGGTGGTGGAGGTCAATGACGCACGCGTCCTGCGGTTTCTGGAGGTGCGCTTCAAGGCCGGAGACCTGGGCTCCATAGAGGCCTGGCAGACCCTGGTGCTGGCCTTCAACCACCTACAGGTCCAGCCCGAGCTGATCGAGATGGCCAAGGTAAGGTCTCGACCATGTCGTCACCGTGTTTGAACACAGGACCACGACTCAAGGCTTAGCTATGGTTCTACGTCGACGCAATGCAAGGGGGTTTACGGAGCCCTTGCATCCTTGCGGACCCTCCTCGCGTCCTGACGTGCACCTCCCAAAAATTGGAACCTTGCATCGAGGCGACGCATCAGCGAGGGCTGTGATTGGTCCGCTCACTAAAACCCAACGCAGAACCAAAACATGTTCAGGACTGCGTTGAAGCGTCTGCGTGGTCATTGCGTTGCGTCGACGCGGAACCATAACTGAGCCTCTACACGACGCGTGGTGTGTTTTCTCTTTTGGTTCACCATAGGGGTTCCTGACCATTCCATTCAGTAAGTCGGACCAGTTTGTGTGGCACACCGTGGTGCTTTCGTATGGATCCCTGGTGTACAAACACTGCGCCTACTACACACCGTGCCCCGTCACTGCTGTGCAGGTAAACCCACACATTCGGGCAATGAAACCCATCCATTGTTCATTCTTCAAATCGTTCAGCTTTGGTAGCTTTCTGTCATTGATTCCTGGCATGGTAAAACATACTTCTATATTTTTAAACCTCATTCATATCATATAATACAATATGATTTATAATTTATGCATTTATAATATATGTATTAATTTATATATAAAATTCATATTTTATAATAAAACAAATGACATTTATGTTGTCTGTCTATACTATAACACATACATACATATTATATTATGATGTATTCATACATTACTATTGTGACGTCACATTCATTCCAGTTCTCATATAAATTTACATATATCTCATTGATCAACATTGTAAACGGTTAGTAAGGCAAGGCAAGGCAGCTTTATTTATGTAGCACTTTTCATACACGAGTCAGACTCAAAGTCCTTCACATTGAAACAAAGGCCCAATCCCATTTCTACCCCTTACCCCTTCCCCTTACCCCTCCCCCTTGTTTTGAAGGGGGAAGGGGTAAGGGGAAGGGGTAAGGGGTAGAAATGGGATTGGGCCATAGTCATACAATAATGATAAATAAATAAAGGCAACGTTAACTAAAAATGCATTAGTAACCTTCTTCCCATTGGCTGGGATCCCGGGGGGGCCCTCAGCCTCTGTTGGACATGGCCCTTGACGGCCTGGCGAGGGCCAGCGAGGCGGACATGGTGCTGGCCCTGAAGGCCCTGGGCAACGCCGGCCACCCCGCCAGCATCAAGACCATCCTGCGCTTCCTGCCCGCCGTGGCCGCCAACCCCGTGGCGCTCCCCGCACGCGTGCAGAGCGCCGCCGTGCAGGCCCTGAGGCTCATCGCCGCCCGGGACCCCCACACGGTAACCGGGGACCCCCCGACCCGCCGTACCGTTGATATGATTAATGATATGTTTATTGATATGATCATCAGATTGTGATTGTCGTACTATAAGCTAGGTCGTTATAAACTGCTGCTCGTTATAAACTGTAGATCGTTATATGCTGTAGGTTATTATAGCAGGTTGTTATAAACTGTAGGTCGTTATAAACAGTAATTCGTTATAAAGTAGGTCGTTATAAATTGTCTGTCGCCGTTACAAGCATGCACCTTAGACCGCTATGCTGTGATCAAATAAGGCTGATACTTTGAATGATAAGTCGACAAATTCAAACCATTCAACACGTTCCCTTGTGGATTCTTCACAAGGGAACAAGGGAACAGCTTCATACTTAACCTTTATTTTCTGACACTTGTCGAACTGATCCCTCTTCTGGGTTCCTTCCCTCGGGGTTATGGGAGGTTTTCCCTTTCCCTTCAGAAGGTCTAGGTGGGGTAGGTGGGTGTGGCTGTATAATGTAGGGCCTGTGAAGCCTTTGTAGACTGTCACTGTAATGAACAATCCTGATTCAGCCCATTTGGAACCAAGATGTCCACCATGGCCAACGTTGGTCCATCCAATTGAAAAATGGATTTCCCTTGACATCATGTCCCCCAATCTGGCCCCCAGGTCCAGGAGATCGGCTTGAGCCTGTTTCTGCAGAGGGACGTCCCGGCTGAGCTGCGCATGCAGATCTTGGTGATCATCTTCCAGACCAAGCCCCCCATGGGACTGGTCTCCCTGCTGACCTCCCATCTGATGGAGGAGACGGACCTGCAGGTGGCCAGCTTCGCCTACTCCTACCTGAAGAGCTCCGCCCGCTCCACCGCATCAGACAACAGCTACTTTGTGAGTGAGGCGTCTGAGCGTATAGCTGTGTACAGTGTATAGCTATCGTCTGATGGGAATGGTTTTATTTTCTTACCCTCAACAGTGTTTTATTATTGTGCTTTTTTAATATTGGCTGAAAATATTGCTTTTAGGAATAACTCTTCTTTAAAGTTGAGTGGGTTGATAAATGTGTACATAATAATGTCATGCTCTACAAATCCAGCATTATTTGTGTAAAATGCTGAATTTATTATTGGTTAATCACATCCCATGCCTCACATTCCAACCCAGTCTCACGGAAATATGTGACACTGTCACGTCACGTCATTTAATCTATTCATTCGTGATCTGGGACACGTCATTTCAATTTTTCCGTGTCAAAGGACAAATTTCAAACTCATTCTAAAAAGAAGAGATGAAGCAGCTACCTTTTTTTCCGTCGCGGTTTGCCTACAGAGCAGCCTACCTGCATTAAATATACCGTGAATTGTCACAATTTCTCAGAATTAAAGAGGAAAGTAGAAACGGGTGGCCAAAAGCTGTCATATTGTTAGAAATGTGTGCTTTTGGCACGAATTACATGTCGAATTACGTGTCCCAGATAACAAATGAATAGATTAAATGACGTGACAGTGTCACGTATTTCCGCGAGACTGGGTTGCACATTCAACCATCTAAGCATTCTGTTTCTTGTACACCTCCAGAAATCAGCCAGTAATGTGTATGTTTAGCGTAAAATTTCTCTCTCTCTCTCTCTCTCTCTCTCTCTCTCTCTTTCTCTTTCTCTTTCTCTCTCTCTCTCTCCCTCTCTGTCTCTGTCTCTGTCTCTGTCTCTGTCTCTATCTCTCTATCGCGTTTGTTCTTCTAGTTCAACCACCTGCAACATGGCTGTCAAAATCCTGGCCCCCAAATTCGGTCGCCTGAGCTTCCGTTTCAGCAAGGCCATCACCATGGACTGGTTCAGTGGTATGGAGTCCTAACATCAAGTGCATTTGGGACGCAGGATTGTCGAGCAGTAAGGGCAGGGTTTGTTCCCGCAGGAAGGTTCTGGGTTTAAACCCAAATGTCCTCAGTCTGTCAGTAGTCATCCCTGAGCGATCGACTCACTTTCTAATGAAGGATACTGTAAATCGTTTTGGATAAATGGGACGCTCAATGACTTAATATCATTATTGCTAAGGTGAAACGCAGTGTTTGCGATACCGAGGTCACCGGGATTCCCTCCCTGTTTGTTAAAGGTGACATATTATACCACCAGGTGCTTTAGCCGTTACAAGCCGTTTGGAAAATCTGCCTCTTCTGACATCACAAGTGGTCACTTCCACCTCGATGTTTGCTGGATAGATCAGTCTGCCAGCCTACCCAGTGGACTGTAGCAAACGTTGCTCATCTATCCGTCATACGTCTAGGTGGACACGCCCACTTGTGATGTCAGAAGAGGCCGATTTTCCAAATGGATTGTAACTGCTTATCACACTCACACCTGGTGGTATAATACATCACCTTTCGATCCCTTCAGATGAATTCCTAATGGGCACCGCCACAGAGTTCCTGATGCTCAAGGACAAAGCAGACATCTTCCCCGCTGAGATGACAATGAAAGGGAAATACTACTTTATCGGCAGGATTCTGCAGCTCTTGGAGGTACATGTAGGATAGGTTTCATGTATTTTTTAACCGACTCATTGAATGAAATCTGTTCAAGGCTGAAGGAGACTGCACCCTCTATAGCTCAGGGTTTCATGCACAATTGTGCTCTTTTTTCCCTTCATTTCGTTCACACTAAAGTTTGGCATCCGACCTGAAGGGATCAAGGAGCTGTTTGGCACTGGCATTCCTGGATTCACTGGCGACTTGGGTTTGACTGACTTACAGGCGGTTCTTAAAGTGGTGAGCTGCTCACTGACGTTCAACAAAGAATGTGATTCGTACAAAATGTGTTTCATCACGTGAATAGAAGAACGTGTAATTGTCCAGTGTGTGAGCACCACGGTGAGATGTGAAAGATGGACTATGTGTCAGTCCTGACTGTGATTGTGTTTTTCAGATCCAAGGCTGGGAGAAGCTACCAAGTGATAAGCCTCTTATGACAGTTTTCTCACGAGCCTCTGGTCAAGAATGGTTCTTTGCTGATTTAAAAAAAGAGGTTGTCCAGAGTTTGAACAAGGTAAGAAAATAAATACGAAACGATAATGATAATTAATTAATAATTATGATCAAATTGAACAGCAGAAAATTGCTCATGCGGTACAGTAAACATTTTTGTAATCACTCCAACGTTGATTCTGCAAAGGTCAGGACACGGAACATAATAATCAATAATGTTGTTTTGCTATTTTTGTACACAGGCATTCAGCCCCACTGCTTTTAAAGACAGTCCTATCTTGGGAATCATTGACGACCTCAAGAAAGGTTACTCATCGCATATGACCAAGGCTTTCCTGATCTTCGAGACCCGCTACTTCCAAGCCAGCACCTTGGGCCTCCCCATAGAGATCAGCAAATACTACGAATCAGTCAACGCCATCACAGCTAATGGTAAGGAAGCTGTCAGTTTTCAGAGACTAAATTAATGCATATCAAACCCTAACCCTGACCCGGAACAGCTAACACTAACTCGATTCATAACCCTAAAATCTAACACCTATCCCTGACCTGACCCCTAGTCCTAACCCTAATACTGGACCTAACCTTAACTGTAGTCCTAACCCTAGTACTACTGAACCTAAATTATAGCCCTAACCTTAACCCTTACCCTAGTACTGAACCTAACATATAACCCTCACCTCAATCCTAGTGATATCAGCACTAGGGTGGCAGATCATTGCTAACATAAGGTATAGATCTTTGCTGATCCATTTTAGAAAACCGGGGTTTGTTTTGGAGGGTCTCACAAGTCTCAAGCAATCATTAAATCATCTACTTAGTCTAGTAGAGTGACTGCGATTAAGCTCATTGGGTCATTGACATAACAGGCAGATCTTGTCAGATAAAAAATATTTTCTTTGGAAGCAGATCCACTAAAGATAAAGTTGGTGTTGCAATCACTTTCAAAGCCAGAAATGGGTTAACGGGTCCAAAAGGTTGGGAACCACTGATTTAACACTAGTCCCAACCCTAGCCCTAAACATAACATATAACCCTTATCTTAACCCTAACCTAAAACCCTAACATATAATCCTAATCTTAACCCTTACCTGAACTCTAGCCCTATCTTAACCCTAATTTTATCCCTAGCCCTTTCCCTAGCCCTAAACCTAACATATAACCCTAACATACCCTAATCTTAACCCTTACCTTAACTCTAACCCTATCGCTAGCTCTAAACCTAACACATAACCCTAACATACAACCCTAATCTTAACCCCAACCTGAACCCTAGCCCTATCGCTAGCTCTAAACCTAACATATAACCCTAACATACAACCGTAATCTTAACCCTAACCTGAACCCTAGCCCTATCGCTAGCTCTAAACCTAACATATAACCCTAACATACAACCGTAATCTTAACCCTAACCTGAACCCTAGCCCTGCAATAATAAGCTTGGTCTGTTTTGCAGTCAAGGCGGCAGTAAGCCCACCAGTGACGGACCATCTCGGACAACTCCTGACGGCTGACATTTCTCTGGAGACGGACGGTTTCATCGGGTATATTTATTCCCCAAATGTTTTAAGTTTACACGGCTTTATGGCACGTGATACGTTTCCACTCCACTGTTAAATGTCCACATGTGGACAAAATGTCCACATGTGGACATTTAACATTACAAAAAAAAAGTAACTGATATGTATTGTACTGTAACTAAACATGAATTATATGTGTGTGTGTCTGTGTGCGTGTGTGCGTGCGGGCGTGTGTGTGTTTAAAACGACAAAAACATTCAGTTCCACCAAAGACTTATGGATGTTCCACGGGATCAACACCGAGCTGTTCCAGTTCGGTACAGAGCTCAAGACCAAAGCCCCAACCTCCATCCCATGGAAGTTCTCCGCCAAAATGAACATCGCCGAGAAGAAGTTTGAGCTGGACTTCCCCCCTTGCCGAGCACCTGTAGAACTCGTCTCCATCAAGTGAGTGCAGGCATCCATCCATTTCATCCTTTCAACTCCCTTTATTGAAGCTTCTGTTCTGGAATATACCGAATTTAACATGCACAACATCATGTTCAATGTCCACCCAAACGCGACTTTAGAGTTGTCTTTAACT
The DNA here is from genome assembly GCF_902167405.1 of Gadus morhua. Lineage (NCBI taxonomy): Eukaryota > Metazoa > Chordata > Actinopteri > Gadiformes > Gadidae > Gadus > Gadus morhua. Next base: position 7,521,905 of record NC_044059.1, read on the forward strand.
TTAAATACATGCCGTTAAAGGCGATATATTATACCACGTAAGTGTTACATGCCGTTTTAGAAATCTGCCTCTTCTGACCTCACAAGTGGGTGTGTCCACCTAGATGTATGAAGGATAGATGAGCAATGTTGGCTACAGTCCACTGGGTAGTCTGGTAGACTGATCTATCCAGCACACATCTAGGTGGACACGCCCATTTGTGCTGTCAGACGAGGCAGAATTTCAAAAGGGCTTCGAACGGCTTAGCACACTCACACCTGGTGGTATACAATGTCACCTTTAATGACCTGCTCAGGTGGGTTCAGGTAATCGCTAAGCTCGAGGACGCCTCAATGTAGACCTTCAGGCATACAACCTCACCACTGCCTCGCTGTTTCGCAGATCCGACGTGTACGCCGTATCCAGGAACATTGAGACGCCGGCTCTGGCCAAGATGACCCCGATGATGCCCAACGCCAGGGACTCCAACGACGAGATCGTTCTCAACGGCTCTGCCATTGTAAAGAGCGAGCCGCAGGTATGACCACCGTTAAGAAGCCCTTTTATGAAATGACTTCGGTGGCTCGAGGGCTCTCTATGCTACGTTTCATCCCCTCTTTTTCAACCTACTTTTCTGTCCGTCTCCGCTGACTGCTCCGTGAATGCACTAAAGCCCATACAAATATATTGGAGGATAATACTTTCCATTTTAAATGGGCTTTTTGTGACCGGTAGTATAAGCATCTTTGGGGAGATTTCAGAATTAATGGCGCTTGTAAGTAAGATATAAGAGCTATAATCTCATTGTAATTTGTTAGAAAAGTGCTGTAGGTGAGATATAATAGCTATCATTTCAGTGTAATTTACAATCTGTCCCCAGCTCTTAGGGAGTGAAATGCCCAATCAGGGCATCAATTTCCTGATCTCAAGCCTCTGGGTAGCGGACACCATTTCGCCTGTCATTCACAGGTGCGCGAATGCAACACAGAGAGCAGGAAGTGGGGGACCAGAGAGGAAGGAGGGGACAGTTTCTATTTTTTTATATCATGCTCTCTTCATCTTTTCTGCTGTCTCTCTTTGCGTCTCTTAAATCCGACCAACAGCGTCTTTTTAAAGGCAATGTTCTCTGTCATTTAAAAGGTAGTGTTCCCAAACCTGTGGACTCCGGCACCCAAGATGTGTGCTGAGAGTACGGTGTTTGGACTGGGCATGTGCATGGAGTCCAAGCTACAGAGAGCCTATTTCCAGGAAGAGTACCCCCTCTATTACTTCCTGGGGTACACGCACCTCGCCATAAACATCGTCCCAGGTACTGCCATGTCTGTTTAACATCGAAATGATGAATTCACATGAAGTATGATACAGTTAAAACAGAATGTTTAGATCTTATCACAATTGTAAATACTGTTATATATTTGTATACAGTGAATACCAAGCACTGATAGAAATGGCAGAGACTTTTCCTCATGGGATTAAACTATCATCCTGACCTTTTAACCTACCCATATCAAACACCACCAAGGCGTGTTTCTTATCCAGTGTGAGATTGGATCTTACCAAGCAGACGATCAACGTAAGCAAACATCACGTTCCTCATTGCATTCCCAACCATCTCTCTCCTATCTACTCCTCAGTCCAGCCCATCAAGCCCGTGGAGAAGATCCACCTAGAGGTGAACGCTGGTCCCGGCAGACATCCCATCAACGCCAGGCAGCTCCTCGAGACCCTAAGAAGGCTCTCCAAGGTATCCGTCGTCCGTCGTCACCTCCTCTGCGTTGGTTCCCATGCACACCTCCACCACCCCTTCTAATGCGTGTGCTGCGTCCCGTGTTCCCCAGGAGGCCCTGGATCATCTGGGGTCCGACTCGGGGTCCAGCAGCACAGAGGACCTCCCGCAGACGCCACGTGATATCGTCACAGAGGTAGCCCTGTTTTCATGATATCTTATGAAATGAAAGTTAAGGTGGTCACAAAATGAAAGTGAAACTGGTTTAAGACTTGAATGAATGAATCAAGGGGGTTTTGTGCATTTCCATATTTGAATGATGTGCTTTCTAGTTTTGACCATGAGACCTTTAAGCCACCAAGCTCTATACTTATAAATCTAAATATCAGCTTGATAGAATCTTTCAGCCCCAATGAAATCCACAGCAAGGGTGGTTGACCTTCAAACTGAATTACCCAACACACACACATACACACACACACACACACACACACACACACACACACACACACACACACACACACAAACGTCCAGGGTCTCACAGCTTCCTTTTCGATGGCCTCAGATCTTGGAGGCGTCTCCGGAAGCGGTGTTCAACGTGCGTGCGCTGGCCATGGGCGGCATCAAGCCGGAGGGCTTCGACGCGTCCCTCTACTACACCCCCAGGGCGCAGCTGGAGGACGTGCAGCTCATCGTGTCCCAGACGGGCGAGGCGGCCAACTGGAAGCTGTGCACCAACGCTGTGGTAGAGAAGGCAAACTCCCTGGCCAAAGTAAGGACCCTCGAACCCACCACCAGGTGACTGGCGTTCGGTCCGTTTAGTGTGGGTGTGCGTGTGTGTGGGTCGGCTTAGCTCAGGAGGTAGAGCAGTTGTCTTGTAACCGAAAGGTTGCTAGTTCGATCCCCAGCTCCTCCTAGCGGAGTGTTGATGTGTACCTGAGCATGATACTTAACCCTAACTGCTCCTGACGAGCTGGCTGTCGCCTTGCATGGTTGACACGGCCGTCGGTGTGTCAATGTGTGTATTAACTGATGTAAGTCGCTTTGGATAAAAGTGTCTGCTGAATGCCCTAATTGTAATTGCAAGTACGTGTGTGTGTATGAGAACCAGCGACATGGTTATGTGGATACAATAAGCCTGAACAATGAGATGCCTGAACAATGAGCCTAGTCACACCCTAGTGTGACTAGGCTATTTGGAGTCATTATTCTGCTGTGTGTTACTTCATGAATGTGTGTGTGTGTGTGTGTGTGTGTGTGTGTGTGTGTGTGTGTGTGTGTGTGTGTGTGTGTGTGTGTGTGTGTGTGTGTGTGTGTGTGTGTGTGTGTGTGTGTGTGTGTGTGTGGAGCAGGCCCACGTGAGATGGGGGGCTGAATGCCAGTCCTATTCGATGTCCATGCAGGTGGGCACGTCCCACCAGCGCGGCACCAGGCCCGCTCTGAAGGCCACACTGCACTGGGCCAAGGTCCCGGAGTACATGGTGACCATGGGCAAGAGGTGAGGAGCATGACACGGATCCCATGGGGAGGAAGGAGCCATCGTTGGATATTATTGGTGGAAACCAAGGGCAGAGTTTTCGGATTAAAGGCAGTGTTGCCAGATTGGGCCAGATTTCCCGCCCAATCTGGCAAACCTGAGCGCTGCAGCGCTCAGGGTTGCCAGATTGGGTGGGAAATTTTGGGTGGGAAATTTGGGTGGGAAATTGTGTGTGTGTGTGTGTGTGTGTGTGTGTGTGTGTGGGAAATTTTCCCACCCAATCAGTGTTTCCCACCCAGATTGGGTGGGAAACACTGATTAAAGGTCTAATTATAGCTCAGGTAGTTCAGACCAGGCGTCCTGATTGGTCCACCAGACCAGAATGTGATCCAGTAGTGAAATACCTTTTGGGTTGCGTAGGTGTGTACGGATTGTTTTAAGGTAATTATTCAGGGAAACGGAAATACAACTCGCAGTAAGTGTTTGGTTTTGAGAACTTGCCCTACATTAGGACTTCATTTTTGATTGCATATATTTTTTTCTCAGGAAACTGTGGTATAGTATCAATATTAAATATGACCCTCTTTGCTTCCTTGTCATTATCGGCAGTTCAGTGATGCTTGCATGTACATAGCTCTGCTCAAGCTCCTTATTCTTAACCATGTGACCGTATAATGATGGTAAAGCACAACCTCCCGTGCAGTGTTGCTCATTACTCACTTAACCTCGTGGACTGGAGCGACTACAAATGTATGTTTACAATAATAAAGAGTGCGAGGTTAACAATCACATGGGGGTATTATTATTTTTCCACAATGTCTTGTTTTTAAACGATTTATGATAACTTTATGCTCTGTACGGTGACCTTGGGTGTCTTGAAAGGCGCCCTTTAAATTAAATGTATTATTATTATTATGTTTGATCCTCATTTATACTCCGGAGTCAATTCTACACACACATGGCAATGAAAGTATAATTAAAATAAAGTGTAATACACACTATCTAACTGAAACTATTGCTACAACGAAACAATAGGCAGGACAATCTCCTCGTTGGTTTGTCCCCTCATCTTACAGTCGTTCTAAGCAGCTTAAAAAAAGAGAAGCATGGGACGCCCTGGTGGCTCACCGGGTAGATCGCGTACCATTAAGGCTTAGTCCTGATTCGATTCCTGTCCGTGGTAGTTTGCTGCAAGTCCTCCCCTCCATCTCCAATACCTTCATATCTAACTCTATCGTAAAAGGGCTAAAACAAACTCTGTGTGTAAACTAGGATTCTTCAGGTCTTAGCAAGTGGCTCCGTACGATGTGCTCATACGTGGCTAATATTCTTCACCCCTCCAAACCGTCCACCTGCCCAGTATTGACCGATACATCCCAGGCGTGGCTCTGCTGCTGGCCTTCAAGGAGGAGCACCTCAGCAACCACAAACAGGAAATGTCCGCATCGGTGGTCGCAGCGTCCGCCGACAGCATCAACGTCAGCGTGAGGTTCCCCAAGGTAGGGTTGGAGAGAACACACTACCCAAAAACAAGCATGACGAGCAACTTGAATGCATTGGTAAATAAGCCTACTGAATGGTACACTGTTGGTCTTCATGTTTTTTGTGTCTATGTTTTCTGTTCTGGAAATAGTACACAGTGTACCGCCAGGCGATTTCCACTCCATTCGCAGTGGCAAACTTCCAGGGGACTGAGGCTACTGGGAACACAACACAGAACCACGCATAAGAAACGTCAGCGTCATAACCTACCTGCTCGATCGTAATTGAAATATAATCTTAATTAAAATGTTACAGGCTGCAAATGTGTTTGTGTGTTTGTGTGTTTGTGTGTGTGTGTGTGTTTGTGTTTGTATGCAAGCACACATGCATGATTGTGTGTTTTTACAATTAAATTGGTTGTGTGTGTGTTTGTGTGTGTGTGTGTGTGTGTGTGTGTGTGTGTGTGTGTGTGTGTGTGTGTGTGTGTGTGTGTGTGTGTGTGTGTGTGTGTGTGTGTGTGTGTGTGTGTTCCAAGCATTGTATGTGATGCGTGTTAATTTTCCTCCAGATGCATGCAAGCAGTGTCTGAGCAGAGTGCCTTGTATGTTTTTGACTTCTTGTATATTTGATGTTGCAGAATGACAAGAATCCAATGAAACTGCAATAGAAGACCCAAATGTATCAACAATCAATCAAGTTTGTAAATAGATTCATGCAAAACGACAATTATCCAAATGTGCTTTCCCCCACGTCTTCTTTCCAGGAGGCTGGCAAGGCTGTCATACATTTCAGATTTTTCACCTGAAGAAATTATTTGGATGAAATTAAAATGCAGCGACGTAGCAATTGTTTGCTTTGTATTACTTCCAGATTCCGCACACCATTTTGAAACTGATATCCTGGGACACTACCGTGTCGCCTCAACCTTCTCTGTGCTACAGTAGTGAGCTCCTTTTCAGCTTGAGTCATTGATTCCGATTTTTCTGCAAGCCATAGATAACGTGCTGTCCTTCATAGTTGGTTAAGCTTTCCACCTCTTCAGAGGTTTTTTCCAAAATATTTTCACAAATACCGATATTATTGCTGACCGACATAGTTCAGAGAATTTGCCTTGAAGGTAAACAAATTTACGACCCAAAAACAGCCCTATTCAAATATTTCTAACCCCTCTTTGGCAGAGAGCAGAGACCGTCTTCTTAACGAATAATGTGCTCTCATTTCTGACATCCCGATTAAATCGCAAAAAGCAAATACCTGCCTTTTATGAATTCCGATCTGATGCGTGGATTATTATCACATCCTATAAACGCACAGAGCAGGCCTGCATCGCAGTGGATTTTGAGTGGGAGTGCGAGACGCCATGACAGCTGTTTCCTGTTTGCCACCATTTAAGCAGGTAATGAGCAAAATCCAAAGCCATGGCCTCCTCTCCCTCTTTCTGTTTGGTTTCGCCAGCATGGTAAATAGGCATGGTAATCAGGCGACTGGGGCCATGTGTGTTTATGGATTGTCAAGACAAAGAAAAGCGGGACGTGTGTATTGTTTGACCGGCCTTCGCGGGCCGAGGGTTGTATTTACATGGTCGGGGTCACCTGCCCTTGTGTGTTTTAGTTTTGTTTGCATGTCTGTGAAGCTGACCCCCTGAACAGTACGATCGAACCACCTTGGGCGGTGTTCAATGTCACCATAACCTCACACACATAGGCCTACCCCGTGTTGCGCCTGAGGCAGTTCGACTCGACGGACTCTAAACCGCCTTCGCAACGTGGTTTGTGAAAATAAGCAATATAGCTCATGTGTATGATGATTTGAGTGTAATGTAATGAACACAAGCGCCATTTCCGAAGCAGAAAGTGCTGTGCCCGGTGCCAAATGTTCATTTAAAACCATTCCAGTCAAAGGGGATATAATGACCGTGCGGTAACTAACGAGTGGTGCGCTAACTACCTCCGTCTCTGTTTCTCTTATCCGCACTGATCTCGCCAGATGGTGTTAGGCTGAATATGAGAAAGAGAGAGAGAGAGAGCGAGAGAGAAAGATTTCTGTCATTTAAAACCAAAGGAAATGGAATGAGGGCCCTATATCACACCACTGTGGGCCATTTTACATCTCTAATAGCCTGTGGGCTGCCTAAGTGCCTTTTGGACAAGATAATTAGCACTATGTGTGTTTGTTACAGGACCTATGTGTCGAGAGTGAAATCACTTTGCGGAGTGACCGTGGGTCATGGCGACCTTCAGCCCATCACATCGTCACAGAAGGCAAACTCACCAAAGCATTATTAAAATAAACCAATTGGGGCGGTTTGACAAGGGCATTGCCCTCTTTTTAATCAGTATTTTATATAACTATCTGTTAGTGACACAGCTTGTGGAAGACACAAGGTCATCAGCACACCTGATCTTCATCGTATCAGTGATAGTCTCCCTCTAAATCTCTCTAATGTTGCTCGATCAATGCTATGATGAAACGGTGTTGATTTTCCATTCCTTTGGAGTTTGGCGTACATTGAGGTTTGACGATACAAGTTAATATTGGTTAAATGAGATGATATGGTTAAAACCAATGCTTGGTAACTTCCATTCAACAAAAAATAATTACATTTAAGCATAGTGTAGTGTTGGATAAGGTTTTTGACCTCCAGGCCAAATGTACTATCCTGATAATCGTCCTGAATATCATTTCTTATTTTGTGTGGGTGGGTAGGGATTCAGGGGCTGGTTACCAGGCAAGGAAGGCACTGAGTTTGATCAAATACAATGCAGCCTCACTTGTAGACATCCTTAGGCAAGATGCCTTTAACACATATATCAGAATTAACTGGATTAAAGCGTGGTCCGTATATATAATGTATTGTGCACTAGATGGCAGTGTTAATCCAATGTTGAAATGGATTCTGCAAGACAAACCTGACGTGATCATATCACAGAGAGCGTGAGCTTAAGGACACAAATTATATTAAAACAAATGAGAAAGGCATTTAAAACAAATCACAGACACGGAGGAAGCGATATTCTCATTATTTACTAACATGATGAAGTGAACATGAACGTAATCCAAAACCAAGCATGGAAAAGGTCAGACCCACTTAAAATTATTGCTGCATGCAACAGAGCCTGCCAATGTCCGTTAGTGTAGTGTAGTATAGTGTTGTGTGTGTGTGTGTATGTGCACGCACACATAACCACAAAAAATACACTTCTCTTTCCTTGTGTGTGTGTGTGTGTGTGTGTGTGTTTGTGTGCGCACAGATGAGCACAAAAAATACACTTCTCTTTCCTTGTGTGTGTGTGTTTGTGTGCGCACACATGAGCACAAAAAATACACTTCTCTTTCCCTGTTTGTGTGTGTGCTTGCGTGTGTGTGTGTGTGTGCTTGC
>NC_044059.1:7532447-7592447 GCF_902167405.1 Gadus morhua
ACACGCACACACACACACACACACACACACGCACAGACACACACACACACACACACACACACACACACACACACACACAGACACACACACAGACACACACACACACACACACTTACAGACAAACACATACAGACCTGAAACAGACACACATACACACACTTGAAAAAGACACACATACAAGCACACATGCACTTCTCTAAACACACCTCTAAAGCACAGGGATACCCACACATATGCACACCTTTAACAGATACACATATCATGTAAGTGCACACACATTTGACCATAGCACGTAAGTACACACACACACATATACACCGCAACACCTCTAATAAACACATGCATGCATACACACACACAAACACACACACACACACACACACACACACACACACACACACACACACACACACACACACACACACACACACACACACACACACACACACACACACACAGTGCTCTGTACTTTGTGCAAACTCACCGTGTTAATTTTGCAGTACATGAGCATCTAGAATAAAAAATCTCTTTTAACAGAAAGAAAATACCTCACACACACTCAAAAATATATTTGTGGGGAAGTTCCCTAATGATTCCTAAAAGGCTTTTTTTGACCAAATGGAACTTCTAACTCTGGAAGGGTCGGACTACCCAAAAAAATTCCCTCTAAAAGCAAAGGTAGCATGAAGGGCTGTTATTAACGGTGTGCAGGGCACTCTTGCTTACCATTTCAGAAAATGGCCAGAAATTGCAGTGTTTTTCTATCCCATTACACTGGACTGAAATTATTGGAACCCGCTATGTTCTGTTTTCGCGACAGCGGCCATTGGCTTCCTGCTATTGTTGTTGTCCTATTATGGCGGCTATTTGGTTTGTAAGATGAAGGCCTCAGTGGAAGTTGTACACTCCCTTCTCGTCTAATGGCCCATGTTTCTCTATTAGTGACTCGTGTCTTTAAGCAGCTTCAGCTAGCGCTTTAGCTTACTTAGGCTATCCCTGCAAACAGGAACAATGTTACCTGGTAGAACATCCGCGATACAACTTATTCGGGAGTAGGAAAGAGGAGAAGGATATATGGAAGTAGTATGGAGGTGTATTTCTAGTGTGGAATCAAAATGGGCTTATTTGTTCCAGTGTTCTTCAGCTACTTTATATTCACTATTTTCTCTGAAACACATCCTGAATAGAAAAGCATCACCATGTAAATCCAACGGGGAAAACATGAATTTTGACTGACTGAGTCAAAAAGATTGATGTGAACATTTGTATGGTAGAGACATTTTGTAAATATTTCCCACGTGAAGCGAGAGTTGCGCCTACTGCTTCCTTGGCACACTTCTAATGAACAAGAATGAATGGAAAGAATACAATGTCACCACGTTAAATCGGTGGGAAAAATAAATAAACTGTCGGGGAAAAAAGGCGACACTGACTGACGAATCCCAGCGGGGTTCAGTGAGCCTTTGCATATGATCGCTCCTTGACAAGTTTGCAGAAGGCCCTCAAGGGTAGGATCAGTGATAAATATCCTCGAATCACACACTTGGGCCCCGGACTACAAAGACTGACATACTGGCAGCAATGCAGAGCCCACCACAGGCCATAAATATCAGCTGCCATGGTTGCTTTGACAAGCACTTTTACTCCCTTAAATAAAAAAATAAAGGAAGAAAATTGTACTAATTTCATGCGCCGGAAAGAATTAATCACACTAATGCACAAAGCAAGCTCTTGTTTATGTTGCCTCCTACCGAGATGTCCTTTCATTGTCGTGCTGAAAAGCCAAGGTTCAGCGTTATACCAAAGAAGCCGTGCGGCATATCGGCATTTTCCTGTTTCAAGGTGAGGTGAAATGATAAGACAGCGTTTCTCCGCCACTATCACGGAGACTAGGTCGTCTCAACAATTGGCTGGTATTTGGGCACAGGGAGGGTTTTTCTTCCTCTTGCGAGCCTTAATGAAGCCACCGCTGTTAGCACTGCATTCATTTGAGAAAAGGGTTATGATAATGAAATATGTGGGCCTCACACTTCCAGACAATGGAATGTTAAAATATGAAAGGATTTCTTTTTTAACAACTTGTAAGGCTGCAATGTTTATGTTAGATAGTGAAAAAATTCATGGAATACGAATTAACATATGAATATGAAATAACATTATGGGTACTTTTAGAATTGCTTTCACTTTTTTGATTTTATCTTTTGCGTTTTTAGTACCCATAGTGCATCCTCAGCCTCAGGAGATGAACGTATACGTCATTCATTGTTCACAATTCAGACCACAATATTTAAACCATGCCTGTTAAAAGACCGATAGACGGATCACCTGGCGATGATCAATGGTAGCGCAGAGGCGCAGATGGAAAGCGAAAGCACCAATCTGCCCGGGCACATTAACGACATAAGGGCCGATGTGAGATGCCAGGGGACTTCCAGAGCCACATGGGTACTACTGCAGGGTGTTGAAGAAAGAGGGCAACATCCTAGAACTTCAACTAACAAGTTTCCCCATTAAGCTAGACAGAGTTCAGCTGAACAGTAAAGAATAATCTGTTGCGTAGGCTAAGCTACCCTTAGCCTACTCTGACCCAATACGATGCTTGTACCGGTTTAGCTTCCCAACTTCTGTTAGCGAGGATTTGTGGTTGAAGCAAGCCATTGTTCCATACAGCTGTCCATCCTGCACTTTGACGCTTCCACGTCACTAGAGAGGCTTTAACTGTACATGCATCAACATATCCATTCCAAACTTTAGGCCTTAGCTCAACAGTCTTTAATCTAATGCCCAGGAGCCTTGGAGTTCAAATGATTGGATTATGCACTGCATATGGTTAGCTTAAAACCATGTGTGACAATACACAGCCTCAGCCTATGTCTGTCACATGAACGGGCTGTACTTCCAGGGATGAAATGACAGACTTCATAAGGAAAACAAACTCCCGTCAGTGTGGTTCATGGTTGTTTAAGAAATGTTTACGACATGTCTGTTTATGGCGGTTGTCCTGATCTTCCTGAGCGAACCTTCCTGCCCAAAGTAGGCTATATCATTTGCTGATGTTCTTGCTTCTTTTCTTGCAATTGCTTTTATACTGCATTGAATGCAATATAAAATAAGACATAACAATCCAATTACTATCTGACATTTTATTGGATTATTCTTGGAACTCTTTGGTTGCAAGGCCCATTGGATATATTCTCTATTTTAGATTTATGGACATTAAAGGGACCCTATGGTCATTTTATTTTATTTTTCCAAGAATTGTATTTTCTAGTTCCCTGAGGACACTGACTTTTGTGTCAACTGGTCACCTGCTGTTGGCCAACCGCTCAGACTTTTACGGGAACTCTACGCCTGTACCAAGAAGAGTCACTGTTTAATTTAACTGTTTATGTACACATAAGCCCTAGGTCAATGCTCTTCCCGGGACACAGGCCACAGCTCCTGAGGTGCTTCATTCTGAGGGGGGCTGTGGTCTGATAGCAATAACGCTACACATGAGGCCACTTTGAATCAGATCCGATGAGCTAATCCAAAGGTTCCTATAATATTGATCAAATCATCCAAACGTGCAAGAACATTCCCAATATGGGATTGAGTTGATTTGGATCTTTGATTTTGAGAAAAAAATCAGGAACATTTATCAGAACAAAATATAAATCCTTATAAATCAGAATATAAATCAGATACAAAAGGTAAAATAAGTGCAGTCCATTGTTTTTTAAACCAAGTTGCGGAGCTACGTACACTTTGATCACTGATAATCAGGATCTGGTCATCTTGAAAAGGCTGATTTGGATCACAACTACTGGATTATCTGGTCCTGCAGAAAATAATCAAGGGATTTCCAAATCTCATCTCATCTGATTGAGATGAGAAGTTTCGAACTCCCCGGCCCGGGAGCCAGATAACACAACAGAGAAGAGGCAGGTGGAGCATCGATCCGGAGTTATGGCCACAGTGTGTGAAGCACTCACAACCAAACCCCCAGTGGGGAGAAGGAGTAAACCTTGAGAAATGATCCAGACAAGAGGGGCTCCTCCCCTTCATAAGTCCCCGGGGGGCCTTGTGAGTGGTGCTCATGTGTCAGCGGGCCCCAGGAGGGGAAAACCTCAGGAAGGACTGAAGGAATCTAACGAGACGCATACATGCACAGCTTTGTTTCGCATGGGCTGAATAATCAGTTTACGGTGATCAACTTTATCGATTACCACGAGTGACTCCACGCCAAAAAGTGTGTTCAAGGTAGCCATCGTAAATCCATAATCTGTGGTTTATTAAAACCCTGCGTACTGACTAAACATTCATAATAAAAAGCATCTGACGGAACTGGCAATATATGATATGCATAACAGCAGGTAGTAGGATGCTGGAACGATCTCTATACAATAAACAAGCATGAATCTTGTGCAGACACAAAGTATGGATTGGGTTCTTCCAAGTCTGGCTCTTTGGCTAATTGGGAAGCAAAATTATGTGTGCGTGTCTGAGTATGTGAATCCACAAGGACCCTCTTCATAGTGGGAGCTTGGCGGATGCGTGAGTCAGACAGCGAGATAGAAGCCCCTTTTAAACACAGATCCTGCCATATTGCCATAAAGATGATCCTTCATTATGTCAGCTTGAATTTTTTCCACAGAACTTAACAAAGCCGGCCTAATGCCTCACTGTGTGTGTTATAGCATAGCTTTAGGCTTTCTGGAATAAGAGGCAGGACGTTGAACACAACAGCGTCAGTGTGTGGTGTGACATATAGCACACACGTCGGGCAGCGACTTTGCTTGCTAAACAATGAATTTCTCTTCCTCTTCCAACTCTTCAAAGGAAAGCAGAGCTGCTGTGCATCGTTATACAGCATGTTGAAGCGTAGGGGTTTAAGCCACCAGAAAAACGTTTGAGGAGAAAGGGAGCGGAAGCAGGAAGCGTTTCGGAGCAGAAAGGTACAGCTCTTTGTCCGAGGTAATCGTTAGCTGCTAACTACTCTGCTGCTTCTTCAGGAAGGTTTAAATCCCACAGTGGCAGTTCCCACACATAACACGTCATCAGAAGGCTTTTCCCGCCATGCCGATTCACCCGATTTACGCAGACGTCGATTTGCCTTTGTAATTACCTCAACTGCCGGCTCAAAGGCGAAACCACAAGGCCCCCCTGTTAAGGATGGACTTGTGAGGATCCGCTTCTCAGGCCGAATCGGTTGGGCTGGTAGTCTGCCATCTTGTTTGTATTTTTGTGTTAATAAAATGACAAAACAATCGAACTAAGGCCCTGTGGCTGGCATCACCCCTATGGGTCCATCCACTAACCCAGGGTGCTGTACATAGACATTTCCTCACTCATCTTACCCCTGACTGGCTCAAGTGAACTCTATTTATAGGTTGGCTCCTCATATAAGAGCAGTCCATTTAACAGAAGAAAACGATTATAATATTAATGAATAAACAAACTATTAAGTTCGATTTTATCATTATTAATAAATGTGCGACAATTAATGATATTTCCCTCCTTAAACAATCCAAACCCTTAAACAATATCCAAATGCACATTTAACTACACAACAGATTAAACATCCCCCAAAAAATGGTACATTCCTCCAATCAAGAAATACATTTACTTAAGTAGTTATGTAATTCTATCTATGTACAAACCAAGAAATATCAATAAACCTATATTCATCTGAACCCTTACGTGTGTTCGATATTGTGAGTAATGTCTTCTGGATTGAAGCAAAGTGTCATGGAGTTCAGTTCTATCGACGAGTGACATCTTTAGGGGCCTTGACATCATCGTCTAGTAGTGCGCCGTAACATCAGACGAGCTGACGTCACAGCCAACTAGCATACAACATACAACCCCCATTTCAAGGTATTTGTAACTTTTATACAGACGGCGAAGCAGAATAATGCTGCAAGATTCCCCTCTTGAGAATGCTGAGAGAGAGCACGAGAGAGAGAGAGAGAGAGAGAGAGAGAGAGAGAGAGAGAGAGAGAGAGAGAGAGAGAGAGAGAGAGAGAGAGAGAGAGAGAGAGAGAGAGAGAGATGGATGGATGGAAAATGTGTGAGTGGAGGAGAGAGAGAGGGATGGGATGGGATCCTCCTCTTCCTCGTCCTCCGAGCAAACATGCCTCTTTAATGACCGCCACCTAGGACCGGCACAGAGCAAGAGGAAATAAATGATCCAGAGGCAACACGCAGGACACAAAAGGACTGTCTCTCTGTGCAGGCAACACTTATGGGAGAATATCTTCATGTGATGTAGGTCCAGAGTGGCTGGGGCTTGTGGTAATGAGTAGGAATAGGGTTAAGTGTGAGTTAGAGAGAGCGAGAGAGAGAGAGAGAGAATTCAGGTTATCACCATCTGGGATGGGGGAACTTCAGACCTCTGGAGGTACCCTTTACTTAATCTAAAAGTAGGTATTATTATACTGGATAGTAATAGGTCACTGCAGGATTGGCACTTTTAAACATAGATGTATGAAAAATGGCTGACCTAGCTTTATAGACCTACAGAGGCACACCTAAGCCCTTCAGTGAACTTTTTATTAGTAGGAAGAAGGAATGGCCGGCTATTATAAGCTAGAAAAAGGCTATATTTGCACTGAAGCAAACACGACGGCGTATCAAATAAATACCTTGCGACTCTTTTTATTAAACAACTGGTTAGGTTTATAGGATTCCCATCCCCTGAGGCATTTAAAAAAAGCCCTTGTGTTATGCAGCAGAGTATAAGGTGTTCACATATTCACTAGACAGGATGTAAGGATAAAGCTATAGCAACGCAAACACTCAAGCATTGTACTTAAAAGCACATCCCACTGGACCCGGCCTGAGCTTCACAACTTCATGCTACTTGATGATCACTATAGGTCGCCTACCACTCGGGAATTAAACTGCTGCCAAAATCCACATGCTCAACCACGTTTTCCCTGTCTTATGCCCGGGCACGATTGTAGTAAAAGGGGGATGTTGTGTTCTGGCTCCGGCTCAGCGCGCTCTTCCTTTGTTTCCGTGGGAGACCAAACGTGTTAGCATGACGCTTATCTATACCGTCAGGTTGAACAAAAAGTTTCTTCCTTTTGATCGTATTGCTGCATTTCATGAGGCAACATGGCAAAAATTTGGAGCAACTTTGCAGATCTGAAAAGATTCTCTAATGAAAATAGCCAGGAGGATGATAGAATGTGATTATTTCGACTATTTTGCAGCCTCAGTGATGGAACGTAGCACGGCTTGCGGGTACATCAAGAATTTGGATGGTGGAATTCTGACTATGGGGGGCCAACATGATTTGCATATTTCCTCCACATCTCACTTAGTGCAAAAAAAACGGGTTAAGGCCTTGTGGAAGCCCATTTATGCAAGGCTACATCCACCAAAAACGCCCAGTATTCAAATCATTTCCCTAAGACGATTAGCCTTTCCTGTCTCTTGCAATGTGCTGCACATTTCATTTTATTTTTTTCGGACACAGTTGCATGATTGAAACATAAGTAAGAGCCGAGTTTGACCCTGAAATTAAAAAAGATCTGATCTCTTTCACCCTTCCCTCCTCCACCACCGCACCAACACACCCCCCAACTCTTGCCCCTATTTATATTCCACTGCCACAAAAATACTGTGTCATCCATTTGACATGGATCCCGCAATTACCAACCTTGTCGCTCATGCCTCCTAAACCCCCAAACTCTGTAACTACTCTCGCTGTCCTTCCCTCTCCCTGGCTTGCCATGCATGTCACCAGCTCCCTCAAGAAACAGACGAAATGAAAAAGACAACTGAACGGTAGCGAAGGGAGAGGTGTAAACTACATGTACACACTCTGCCCTCCACTCGCTAGCTTTCCATCCCCTTGTCCCTCTCCCTCTCTCTCTGTCTGTCTGTCTGTCTGTCTGTCTGTCTGTCTGTCTGTCTGTCTGTCTGTCTGTCTGTCTGTCTGTCTGTCTGTCTGTCTGTCTGTCTGTCTGTCTGTCTCTTCTCTACTCCCTCGCTCTCCATCCCTCTCTCCCTCGCTCTCCATCCCTCTCTCTCTGGCTTTGTCCCTCTCTCTGGCTTTGTCCCTCTCTCTCTCTCTCTCTCTCTCCCTCTCTCTCTCTCTCTCTCTCTCTCTCTCTCTCTCTCTCTCTCTCTCTCTCTCTCTCTCTCTCTCTCTCTCTCTCTCTCGCCCTGATATTGAGGAGATATAAAGTACAGTTTGCAGGATTAATTAGGGCGGGTCACTATCCACCGCCGGCCCGAGGGACTCACCACGGGAACCCGAGAGGTGCGTCCAGTCTCCCACTGCTCCCTCCATCTGCTCTGTCACACCCAGCACTCCCAGCCCCACAAACACGTCATGACCGCCGCCATAAACCCTGCGCCACTCCTACCCTCCTACCCTCCTACCCTACAGCCTGCGGGATCCAGGGACAAAAAAGGGATACATACCCTTGGCCGGGACCCACACAGAGGCTCCCCGACAACCAATCAGAGGTGAGAGTTGAGGGTTAGAAGCCGGCAGGGACGTGTTGAGGTTAAAGTGCTCTGACAAGTGCTCTGAAGACCACCAAGGCGTGTTTGTATCTCTCGGGGAGAACGCGCCGCGAGATCCGCCCCGTATTCTTGGCAGGCTACCTCCGGAGAAAGCCAATGTCAAAGAGGCTACAAAATTGTCCTATTTCCTCTCAATGGAGCCCGTCACTCATTTTATTACTTTGTTTGTGCCTTTTTCGAGTCGTCTTGCGCTGACACACTTCTGTCTCCACTCTGTCTGCTTCCTACAGGCGCTTTCTTCTGACGTGGTTTGACTGAGTGATGTGCATTGATGGACGGCCTTGTCTTCCATCCTTCGTCTCATTCCACCTGACCCATCAAACAGGGCCCCACATGTGCACTGCCCTGAATTGAGAGTGAAGCAGCTGGCAAAACCTGACTGATGCCTCTTCGTGTTCTTTTCTACAATCTAGCACCGTCTACAACCCCTGCGACTTCACAATACCACCAAGATTAGAAATGTGCCGGTCATAACACCCGTTAAAGATTTCTTTCAACAGCAGCAGGCTTTTGGTACATCAGCCGAGACTACAAGGGCCCGAGACTAATGTTTAACTTGTTTCCTGCTACGACTACATCACAATGTCGTTTCAGTGTTTACTCAGAGCAGAGTCCCTGTCAATGCCCTCACACTGTGAGATAAAATGTCCTCTTGAGGTGGAAGTCTCAAAATGGAGCCTGCAGGCAGTTTGTCAATTGAGTGGTTTTAGTGCTGCCCTCACCACAGGCGCAGATCCACTCTGATGTGGCACATTGGCAAACACCACAGTTCCTTGTTTTGGCTTCCGACAGTCCTTTGCTATGGTGAAAGCTCTCCGATCGTTGGGCTATATTTATACAACAAATGACACCATGTGGGAAGAAGAACCTTCTCCCAAACATGTCAAAGAGGTGAACTCCGGGTTGTGCGCCGATTTTACCCGTTTCTCTGATCCAAAATGCCCTCAAATTAGCAACTGTTTAGTTCAAAGGCTAAAAAAGGGGGGCACACAATTATATGTGGACACATGAATACGTGTCAGTTCTGTCCCCAGCACGCCTGTCATTTGAATCTCACTGAGATTCAGGATTGCATTTCCCGCCTGTCAACCGTGAAAATTGCAAACTAAATGGACAGAACCTGCCCATCTTGTGTCAGGTGAATTCATAAAGAAGTTGTCAACTGATTCAATGGCTGAAATTTAAATGGCGAGAGTGTCAAAGGGAAAGGCATAAAACAGAAAGACAGAGAAAGAAAGAGATACAGACAAGCCAAACAAATACTTGTAATGCCGTAATATATCTCATAGGATTGGACATAAAATAGAGACATTATCATCAAAATGTCTCTAAAGAGGCAAAATCCCATTACAGAGCAAGGCTTTCCTCCGCAAATATAAAGATGTCAAAACACGATGTTCTGGCTATTCTCTGGAAAACCGTTGGGTTTAGCAGTAACATTATTCAAATTGCCTCTGTCTCAGTTCATTTCAAGAGCCAGTCAAACATATGACGCTACTGCTAGAACAAACAAGCCCCTTATTTTCATGTCAGCGTTTATACTTGACAATGGTGCTCTTAAACCCCTTCTGACACGCGATCAGTGGGAGTTTGTTTTCAAGGGATTAGAGGAATATAAGATCCTCCCCTCCTCAAACAAGGTCATTGACGCCAGCGCTTCACAAGATGGAAAACCCGGGCGCCACGAATTATCTCCTCCATGGCCCGGATCGCTCTACATAAACATGGCTGCCTGTCAGACATTTTTCCTCCCCCCCACCCCTCCCCCACCCTCGCGTTTGTCAGTCTTGACACACTTTGATTAAAAACCCATAAAGAGCTTTGCATTGCTATGCATACAGTCAGTATCAGGTCGGCATTCAGCCGACAAGCCGCCATCACACCGAGACACTCCCTCACCCCCCCCCCCCTCACCCCGACCCCTGCCACACGCCACAGGTCAGTCTGGCGGTGTCAAGATTTGTGGCCCATCCTCACCCGACCCCCCCCCTTCCCCTCGCAGCCCCCTGCTGTAAAAGCTAACCTCAGCAGCAGGGGGGAAACACACACGCACGCGCCACACACACACAAACACACGCACACCGCTATCATGCAATTTATGAGCGCAGGCTTTCCTGGGATGCAACTCAAGAACCCCCCCCCCCCCCCCCCCCTGCTGTCCTCTGCCGAGGCCTGCCACTGGGCCAGCCATACGCTTTCACTGTCACTCCCCGAGACGGGAAACGAGAGGTGTTATCGGAGGCTTAAGGCGCACATTCTGTCGCTGTTTCCTTTCCCCCCCCCTCCCTCCCTCCCTCTGTCTTTGTTATTGAAATAGGCGACATGCTCCCCCCTTTGTCATTTCAAACCCCAGATATCTGCATTTTAACAGGGGAACAAACTATGAACTTGATTCTTGTGTTAGAGTGGGTCTCTGTTTAGACAATTCCTGGTTTGTTTGCATAAGTAGGAGGATTTAGTTAATACGTCTAAGCCCCACTGCAGTTCCCGGGAGGTAGCAGATGGATACGGTCTACTGTCTCTGCCTTGGCTACTGACAATACGCCGATCTGTTTGCTGGAATATGAAACACGGGCTGCTCCAAGTGTTTGGACTGACAGATTAAAGCGTTAGGAGAAAGTCATTGGTTCTGAAGAACAAACTAATCTGCACTGGCTGTCAAAAATCTGGGACCTGCATACCGTTCCAAAGCACACATTCTCCCCACAGTCCATCATTTTTTTGATAATTTCTTATGAAATTAAAAAGGGGCTGTCAATTTATGACGATTATCTATTTAAAATCAATTAGGATGGAAATAACACAGGATCCAAATGACCTGTTTCAGACTTAGTGACTTAACAATCAGTTTGACCATCTTAACACCTCATCACAAAGCGTGTTCTGATTATATTTAATTCGGAAATTCATTACACCTCCAAACTTGCTAATTGAATATATTGTCCTCACTCTATCTTTTCATTATCTTCATTCATCCCGGCCAATTACCCTGAATATGAGTTTATGAAGTGAAGGCAATGGGGTCAAAACAATCAAAAAACTATCTGTAGTTACGTTATTCTAGTATGAATAGATTTTCTGCCAGTGATAATCATTCTGGGCCAGCTTCTACCTACAGCGTTTCTATCTAAATATCTATCTTATTTATTTTTGTATCTAGAAGTCTCATCTGAAGAGTGGCTGCACCATGCTTTATCTCCAGAATGATACATGTTAGTCAGGAAACCGTTTTGATTATGTTTCTTTTAGCATGACGAACAGATTACCTCAAATAAAACTACTTTCATGGCTGAACTATCAAAATGATGGGACTCCTGTTTCAAGGGCTTGCAACCCAAAAAAGGGGTTTATTCATTTATTACACAATGTGGAACATTTTGGTTTTGTAGATAAGTCAGAATAATGTTACCTTGTTTCAACAAAGTATTAGGCTTTACCATTGTCATCCAATGAACCAGGCAGCATTACTAACCATATATATATATATATATATATATATATATATATACAGAGAGAGAGAGAGAGGGAGAGAGGGGGAGAGAGAGAAAGAGAGAGAGAGAGAAAGGGAGAGGGAGAGAGAGGGAGAGAGAGAGATACAGAAGGAAGGAGAGAGACCTAGGCATAGAGAGAGAGAGAGAGAGAGAGACCTAGAGACGGACAGAGCGAGAGGGAGAGAGAGAGCTATTGAATCATATTGTGGTAATAATCTCACTCTGCCCGAGTGCCGGCCCCATCCGTCCGGCGTCTCTCCGTGCCTCCCATAACGAGCAGCGCACATCGCATGTGGGCTGTGCATTCATCACACGGGGGCCCTGATGAATGTGTTGCAGACACATTGTAGAGATTGCCTCATCCTCCCGTGAGCCTTCCCACCGCTGCCCTCCGATCGGCCACAAAACAGCGAGGGGCGAGAGGTTAGGGGGGGGTGGCCGGAGGAGGAGGAGGTGGAGGAGGAGGGCGGCCTGGGAACCCCGTCAGGGCGCGCCGCTTTTCATGGCTCATTCATTCACTTTATCGCCTCGTTAGAGGGGCGTGGAGGTGTTGATGAGAAGTCCTGTCACCCCGCGACGGACAGCCACGGGTCCCTCACTCCGTCTTGTACCCCCCTGTGAGTCTGAGAGGCGCGTGCCTGCTCAGGGGGGCGTGAACACCTGACCTCCCCCCCACCCCCAAGCCCCAACCTTCCCCCCATGGTAGACATGCAGGTGTACCTGATGAACATGCAGGCGTATGTGGAGGAGATGTGGCCCTTGCGGTTGACATGGGGCCCTTGTGGCAGAGACTGGTGCCCTTGTGGTCGACATCGGGCCCTTGTGGTAGACATGGGGCCCTTGTGGGTGACATGGGGCCCCTCGTGGTAGACATGGGGCCCTTGTGGTAGAAATGGGGCCCTTGTGGTCGACATGGGGCCCTTGTAGTATTCATGGGGTCCTGGTGGTAGACATGGGCTCCTTGTGTAGACACGGGGCCCTTGTGGTAGAGATGCTGCCCTTGTTGTATTCATGGGGCCCATGTGCTAGACCTGGGACCCTTGTGGTGAACATGGAGCCCTTGTGGTAGAGATGCTGCCCTTGTTGTAGACATGGGGCCCTTGTGGTAGACACAGGGCCATTGTGTGAAATTCGGGCATACATAGTAGACATGGTGGGCATGCAGACGTAGGGGTGCAGTTCATCAGGTGACACGGAGCACCTCAGAGATTCATGGGCACACGGGGCAGCGCCCAGGTGGCGGAGGAACAGCATGGAGCTGCTGTCGAGTTGTTGTTGTTGTTGGTGTGTGTGTTGTACGTTGGGGGGGGGGGGGGGGGGAGTGGTGTGTGCATGAGAAAGAGTGTGTTTGTGTGTGTGTGTGTGTGTGTGTGTGAGTGTGAGTGTGTGTGTGTGTGTGTGTGTTTGAGTGTGTGTTGTGAGTGTGAGTGTGAGTGTGTGTGTGTGTGTGTGTGTGTGTGTGTGTGTGTGTGTGTGTGTGTGTGTGTGTGTGTGTGTGCGTGTGTGTGTGTGGTTAGATGGATATATGTGTGTTAGCTCCTTCCCCTTTATATCTGTCTCAAGGTGCCATCAATACCAAATCACCTCCTAGCATAAAAAAAAAACGGTCCCAGAATGATATACTGTAGATAGTTTACACCTGTTCCCTGCCTTACAGGGCACTATTGATCAGAGTTACACACACACACACAGACACACACACACACACACACACACACACACACACACACACACACACACACACACACACACACACACACACACACTCACACACACTCTTACACACCAACCGACAAACACACAAAGACACACATGCACACACAAAACCCACACACATGCGCACACAAAACCCACATGCGCCCACACACACACACGTGTACACAAACACACACACACACACACACACACACACACACACACATAAACACACAAAACACATGCGCCCACGCATACACGTGCGCACAAAAACACACACACACACACACACACACACACACATGCACCCAAAAACACATGCGCGCACACACACAAAAACACACAAACACATATACACACACAAACACGTGCACCCAAACACAAATTCGCACATACTAACACACACACATACACGCACACAAAGACACTGAACTGTTCACATACGGTCGACTTTTTAACGGACACCTCACACAACAGCAACATCACCACCACTAACTATACGATAAACATAATCTGCACGCATTTAGGTAAAGTGAGGGAACCATCTCCCTCTTCTCTTGGAGATCCAGATGGCCCATTCCATTTCATGAGCCATCGCAGTGAAAGACTGCAGAGCGCAGAGTGGAGTTGGCATTACTGTTTTTTAGATCGGAATCATTTTGTTCAGCCCTTTGTATTGATTTCCGTTGGCCTCACTGACTCCTGAATCCCCCTAGTACAAATTGCCCTAATATTGTTGGGAAATAGCTGGTTCAGTCCACGCGGCAATTACTTACTGGATGCTGGCTTAGTGCAATTTGTTATTTATGCCTCAAGAGTACAGAACACTTGTGGTTCGCTCTTATTTAATTGTATATTTTATCAAACTGTGCATATTTTAATGTTGAATACAGCCATTATGACATTTTAATGAGCAATCAGCCGTTCAAAATTGTCACCGCCAGTACAACAAAGCAGCCTGCACCGATTTTGGGGGACCTATTTGCTATGTGGGGCATTGCTTTGTAAAAAAAACATCCGAAAAAACGTAACATTCCCATGAATAAAATAAGGTTTCATTTCTCACGAGTCATTGGCACCAGATCATGGGAGGCTCCAACACCCACTCACCCCCCCACTCCCTCCCTCCCTCCCCCCTCCCTCCCCCCCTGCCTCCCAGGTGGAGAGTCTAAACCCAGTCCTTGGAAGAAACTCTGGATAGGACCTGTATTCTTGTCAAGTTGACCCTGAGAGTCTCTCTCTCTCTCTCTCTCTCTCTCTCTCTCTCTCTCTCTCTCTCTCTCTCTCTCTCTCTCTCTCTCTCTCTCTATTCCTCTCTCTCTCTCTCTCTCTCTCTCTCTCTCTCTCTCTCTCTCTCTCTCTCTCTCTCTCTCTCTCTCTCTCTCTCTCTCTCTCTCTTTCTCTCTCTCTCTCTTCTCTCTCTCTCTCTCTCTCTCTCTCTCTCTCTCTCTCTCTCTCTCTCTCTCTCTCTCTCTCTCTCTCTCTCTCTTCTCTCTCTCTCTATTCTCTCTCTCTCCTCCATGTCTTTCTCTCTCTCTCTCCCTCTCTCTCTCTCTCTCTCTCTCTCTCTCTCTCACTCTCTCTCTCTCTCTCTCTCTCTCTCTCTCCCTCCGCTCTCTCTCTCTCTCTCTCTCTCTCTCTCTCTCTCTCTCTCTCTCTCTCTCTCTCTCTCTCTCTCTCTCTCTCTCTCCTTTCCCCTCTACATGACCCAGCACAAAACTGGAAATCCCATATCGTAATCAATAGTGTATCAAGGTAGCCTCTGTGTGAACTCAAAGTGCCCTCCCCAGCACATTTTTCCCACTTTGACTCGTTTCTGGGACGGGAAAGGTTGTCCTCCTCACTGTCAGTGATTACGAAATACATTCGCAAGATAATGAAAGTTGTGAAAGATAGTGTTTTGGTTCCTATTCTTCCCTAAGTATTGTTTGAAATCACCAGTGTTTGGTGCCGCGTGCCGCATACCGTTCCATAAATACACAACGTCTCAATTACACAAATGTACGCTGAGGCTCGGATGTCATCATTTGAATGAACTATACAAAGTTTCAATGTGCTTACTCAACAAGATGACATGGTTCATTTCCATGAGGGCTCAAAGCGTCACAAACACACACACACGCTCTCACACACGCACAAATGCTCACAATCACACACACACACACACACACACACACACACACACACACACACACACACACACACACACACATGGACCATGATTTTTTTTTTGTTCATTCAATTTTTATAAAATAACTGGTCCAATTAAACACTTAACAGATGTAATCCCCCTCTGGTGCCGGAAAGAAATGCTGACGTCTGACGTGAAAAAGAGTAAAAGAACCGAACAGCAACACTCAGTGAGTATTCTTCAGAGCGTTCATCCATGGCTGTGAAACGCTCTCCTGGCAGCACTATGTAATGTGTAAGTCTCCTGTTCCTACCCCCTCCCCACCTTTTATAATGCTGTTCATCTCAATCCCACTGCTCGGCTCTTGGATGTCTCAACAGGCCGCGGGCTAAGAAAGACAATTTTCGGATTGTTCTTGTGACACCGAAGAGACAAACGCAGGTTGAAGAGATCTCAGAACAAGTCCCTTATGTTTCCCCAGCACAGTGTTTTCCCATATTGAGCAGGGAGAAGCTGATACCTGCTCGGGAGCCAGAGGTGACAAACCCCAAAAAACGCAGAAAACACAGGGAAACGTATTAATGTCTTGTCTCACCAGGAGCGCGGAACTCAATCATTTAACAACCTCATTAAATCCGACTGCTCCCCCCTCGCGGAGCTCCACGCACACGTAGGAAGACTGCACCAAATCAACGTGCGCATGATCATAGGTAGCAACCCCCCCCCTGCCTCCTCGCCCTCCTACCCCACAACCCCACCCCCCCACCCAATGGTATTCTGGGAGGATTAGGGCCTCCTCCAGGATGAATAAACGCAGATTAGCAGATTTCATTAGTTGCTGAATCTCTCACACAGACTGATGGATAGAAGATCGTTTTTTTTCACTAATTAATTTCCTTTCGTAATTCACTCACCTGGTTTGACACTTTAGCGACGTTTGTGTTCTTCAAACAGGGACGACATCACAGTTTAACGCTGAGCGGTTGAACAGGGGGATTCAACGCCGCAGTGTTTCTTCTTTGCTTTGATTGGCATGCCACACAGAGAAGGAGGGATGTTCCTTAGGAGAGGGTGAGAAAGACAGAGACAGAGCGAGAGAGAGAGAGATAAGGAGATGGAGAGCGAGAGAGGGATGGATATAGAGGGTCTCAGTTCCCTTCTGTCAAGGCGACCTGACCGAGGGTTACTGCAGCAGCGCTGTCAACAGAGAGGGATATAAAAGAGCACACGCAAGCTGTTTTGTTTTTGGGGCCAGATTCGTAGCGACACGAAAACAGAATTTATGTCCACAGAGCCAGGCCTGGTCGAAGGAAATATTTTGGCCTCTGCACCGATGGGAACAGCATCATGTTTCTATGAGGCCATGCCGGTGTTTTTGTTGCTGTTCTGTGATGCACAGTAGCTCGATGTACGGAGATAAATACCCTTGGGAGGCTAGGGGGTCAAGTCAGTTTTATTACTGCTGCGCAGCTACGGGCTACGAAACAGATGTTCATCCATAATACACTTAATACATACGCTTAATGCTCTTGCATAACTTTAATGGAACGTCACTCGCCGAGCCCTGGTAATACTTAAGTTAGATTATCTCCACATAGGGACGGTCATGGAAGTTATCATGGTACGGAAGTTCATCAGTTTCTGAAACGACAGTGGTGTAAATATAGCTGCTCTTAGAAAGCGCCCCCGGGCATTATCGCCTTAACTACCAATATTTATTCGACTCCCCCCCCAATTCAAACGTACGGCACTCTGAACCCTCGCTGTAAGACGAAGTCGGGGGTCAACGTGTATTGTGAGCGGTAAAATCCGCACAATATGGCTGCTACTGCTGATCAAATTAGGGGTTTTTATTTATGAACACATGACTATTCCAGTCTGCAGATCGAGTCGATGCATTTTTTCCGGGACCAAGCACATTTCGATGCACCCCCTCCCTCGGTTCTTTCATCTCACCACTGCTGAAGCGTCTCCCTATCACTTCTCATTATCTCCCACTAAAGTCTTACTATCTTGCCAATCCCCCCGTAGCATACAACACGTCCTCCCTCAACGCTTGCTGGGCTCTGCTCGTGCAAAGGCTCACTTGACACAAGGGAGGTGATGTGCAGTGGGTGGAAGGGTGTGGGTGAAGTCAGGGCATCCGGTGTCACTCACCCGGAGCTGTTTATCCTCCTCATTAGGTCCTTTTGTTTGTTTCCTCCGCGCTTTGCCGAGCTGTTAAACGCACAGGTAAGCACGTATTACCTTGTCAACGCTGTCATAGGCTACGCCACTGGGTCGGCTTAATGTGTTGTCGGTGTGGTGGCTGTGGCAGTGGTGGGGACTGTTGTTGTTGTTGTTGTTGTTGTTGTCGTTTTGCCCAATGTTATGAATTCACAACGGACAACGGAATCAGCCAATGCTTGTCATTTAGTCGTTTATTTACATCTGTTACATCTGGCGCCTCTGTTTGCCCGGTGGAGAATAGCTATCACCTCATCACACTCACTCGTTCTTTTCCCATTTTAATCAGATGTCCTCGAAAAACCTTGATAAGAACACGCTCCCACTCGTGTTTACTGTCCATGGCGAGAATGTTAAATGTATATATATTCAAATGAGGTTCCAGGTAGAAGGCACAGTGATAAAATGAAACGCTTTTTCTATGGGCTGTGGAATTGAACTCTGTTTGTACAGCGCAAAAATAGCACACCGCTTCAGGGCCAGAGACCCCTGGTCAAGCATGAATTGGCAGCATCCCTTACCCCCAAAATGGACTTTAAACCACAAATGCCCGCTGCATTGTTAACTACACTGCCTGCAGGATGTTGATCCCCCACTAATGAGGAGAGATTTGGCGCTTGCCTTTTGGTATGCATAACGCAGTGCCGGTAGTTAAGAGTTGAGACTGTGAAGGTGCTGAATGTAATGTATTTTCCCATTGCCAGAAGGTCAATCAGATTAAACTCTGCTGTGGAGATACCAGTTTTCCATGGCAGCTGTCTGCCATGAAGCAGAGCGGCCCCAAAGAGAGAAAAGCCAGTGAGTTGTAAAATCAACTTCCTGTCTAAACCACTAAAGCTTTCAGACCTGAAAGAAGAGAGATTTCGGTCTAGCTCAAACATCTACATGTCAATTGATTCTTTTAATTGAACGTCTGGCTTCTTGTCTTATATATTTCCACAAGTATCGAGAATGTATTAGTATGAACATCTCCTACTTTCCTGCTTATTTATTCACCTGTTGACAGGTGATATTACTCTTTGTGAATTTAATGAATTCTATTCCATTTTTACCCAAAGACATGGATTTCGGAGCATAATTGAACAAAGCACATTTGTTATCTTGGTAAGGCTGTTTTGAATAAATTGGTTATGGAGCAACAAGTAACAGTTCTCCCTGCTTTAAAGTTTAAATTTCACAGGTCAATATCGCTGCTTTAAACAGACAGCCTTCAACGTTAAGTGATTATCTTGGCTATCGTCTGTTGTTGAGAATACCTTAAAAGGTCACTCGTGCATTTTAAGAGTTGTAGATAGATAGAATGCATTTTTAGTGGAACTGAATTTATGCTGTCTCTCTGATAAATACCAAAGGAGATTTCCAAGAAATAGAATTTGTAGGAACATTGACATTTAGGAAGTTTTAGCGTGTTTTTCCCTGATAAACATCCTTTTTATAAAATGCTTAAACATTCTTTAAAACAAATACTATTCCATAGGGCGCATACTATTCGTAATCATTCTCATAATGTTTGGTATTAGTTTTCCTAGTCATTACATAGAGACATCAAACACATTTTCTGTTGGAATTTCATATTCCATCATTGGTCAAAACCATTTCAAATCAAGAGCTCAGAGTTATGACATCGTAAGACCATGGTGTCTGTCTGTCTGTCTGTGTGTTTGTGTGTTGTTCAGATATGTTTGTAACTTTGGATAACTCTTACTACAAGAAATAATAAATAACAATGTCACAGATTGTTCAATGGAAAACCTTGACCTGTCCAAAACATTTGATATTTCCATCCTTCCTTCCTTAGCCATGCATATCATTGCTGTTGAATCCAACAGTAATCATATTTCTACAAATGATAAGCAAATGAGAGCAAAACGACAAAGTGATATCCAAATCCAAAGCAACAGAACTCATTTTCTTTCATAGAAGAACATGACCCAAGCTTGAGATGGTGAAACCTGTCTTTCAGTGTGCGTGTGCGGCTCGGTGGGGGGTTGAGTCTAATGGCCCAATGTGCTGTCAGGCAGAGCTGTCCTTCACCTACACGATACAAAGCTATCACTGGTCGGAAAGACCTTCATACCTGCACAGAAATCAATCGTTTTTGTGTTACCCGTAGCCATTTAGCCTCCTGCTTTTGTTTCAGTAAAAGCTCTATTTGACACAAAGAAATATCCAATTTACTGAAGATAGATATATTACTGCATATATGTGATTTCATTTAGATTGGTTTGGTTACGTTTAGGTTGGATTGCTGAAATACATCAAGCAATATATGCAGCACAGATTTTATTTGCAAAGTTTTAATGCTCAAACTCCCTAGAATTTAATTTGTGTTGCTGGACAACAATTTACATATTTCCTTGATTTCCCTGAATCTCAACATGACATGTTTTGTTTGTCAAAACCTTATTGGGTGCATCACCCCCTTCCCAAAGTAGAATATTTAATGAAGTGAAAAACATTTTCTCATCTCGATGACAAGATAGAACTTTATTTTCCATTTTTAATCATTAATTCAGAGCCATACTTTTAATTCATTTTTTAAGATATGCAAAACATGGCTCAGAGCTCGCCTATCCCTGGTTACCTTGTGTCCAGGCATTTTGATCCCAGACCAACAGGGACAACAGGAGGCACACACAACCAACCAACCATCTTCTGATGTGCCAAGGTGGAGGGTATTAGCGGAAATTAGCACCAGTGAGTTTTGTGCCGGGCTAAAGCCATGTCCGCCTGCCAAAATATGCCCTGCAAACCACCATATGCTATGAAATCTGAAATGTGAAGCATCAGCAGTATTAATTCATGCCTCTGTGTTCCTATCATTTTTTTCTGGAAAGCTGTTACGGACCTGGGTGGATTCATAAATAATCTATGATATTATGGATGGAGGGATAAACTTATAAAATGCGACCTGAAATGTTAAAGGGATCAGCATGTTCAATGGAATCAACATACCCCTCTGTAATTAGGGCAGGGGAACATGCTATGTATTCATAGAGCCTGGCATGAATTTTTTCAGCTATTTTATTTAGGTCACTTGATATTTTTTATTTGTTAATTAGCTCAGTGTTGAAGCATTCAGTGTACTATTTTAAGTTCCTGGTGATATTTTTCAATTATAAAATGTTTTATTATTTATTAAAATACTCCATTGTTTGCCTCTTTTTTGTTTTTTTGGTAATCCAATTAACGTCGACGAACACAGTTGTTATTCTCTCACCGGGTGGGACACTCTGAGACGCTTTTCAAAGGGTTCTGACACATACATCTCAGCAAACAGAATAAATATTCCTAAACTGTAACAGAAATCTTCTGACTGAAAATGGGAGCCCCGCCATAATAGCTTTCACAATCAAAGCAGAGGAAAGGATACGGTTTCTTTTGCCCGTGGCTGCTGCTCCTGTAGAACATTGCAAATAAATCTTTAGCTCTGAGGAGACCTTTTTCCTTTTTTTACCCAACCAGCAAAACATAACTTACCTAACCTTGCTTCTTTGGTATTAATTTATAGATAGGCCTATATATATATCAGATAAGTACAGCAGATGTATGAATTATTTTTCCCTTTCAGAGTCCAGCTAACACCATTAACCTTGTTTCGAAGAGTAATTGAAGAAGGTGGTATATTGGAGGTAAAAAAGCGATGCATTGAAACACTTCTACGGACGGCAAAGAGATGAAAACGAAATGGATGTGAAAAAAAATGATCTCTCATTATTACATAGCCTTAAGCAAAGTACTACTATGGACGGGCCCCCTGTATCTTGCCAATTGAGCACCCAGGACATCTGCTACATACCCAGGCAACAGGCATCCAGGCGAACCTCATGCCCAAAAAGATGTCTGCTGACGCTCACTAAATTTCCCAACAAGAAGGATCTTCTTTTTTTTTTCACTTTCCAAAGTTGTAATTCTGCTTGCCTGGCTGTGCATCACAGGGCACTTTCATTGCAGACCAAACACACACACACACACACACACACACACACAACACACACACACACACACACACACACACACACACACACACACACACACACACACACACACACACACACACAGACACACACACACAGACACACACACTCTCACACTGAGCGAGGCATGCAGAGATCAGCTGCTAGCTTCTTTTATGAATCAAAAAAGCTTCTGTGTTGAACTATCAACCATGTGTGAAGTGCGAAGGTTCTCTGGGGAATTACACATCGGTTATGACTCATAAATCCTCGGGATCGTGTCCGGTGCGGCGAACTGTGTCGCAACGAACATCCCAAAATAAATCCCGGCGGCAGATATATATGCAGTACATATATCAAACTTAATTGTTCGTTCAAAAATTGATTTGGCCTCCTACATCTATGTTAGAATGGGGCATTTGGTGGGTGGACAGGAGGACAATTTGAAAAATGGATCACATCTCTTCACAGCGACAAATGTGGATGATGCAAAGTACCTCATAATGGAATATCTTGCCGGGAAACTCAAAGAGTGTGTTTCCATTACCTACAGATACTGTATGTGCCGTGGATGGCGGAGGAGGGTGCTCTTATCGAAAAACATACGATATCTGAACTGTGATGTTCCTCGCAAAGACATTACAAATAACATCAGCGAACAAGGCCCGAGACATGATCTTCTCAGGCCCTCGGAAAAGAAGAGTTGAGCATTTTACTCGAGTTGTGCATTTTATGAGGACGAGATACAGTGAGCGAGGCGAGGTGGAGATTACATTCCTTGCACGTTTCACTGTAGATCACAGGTCACTGCTGAGCGAAGGAGAAAGCTCTCCGCACCGTTTATCACTCTGCCTTATCTTCTGGAAGAGGAGCTTCTCTCTGAGATGCAGCCTGCTGTAAAGCTACACGCTTTCTGTGTATGATTTGTGCATATTTTCTTTGGTTAAACCTCGAGATGAAGTCTGTTCCGATAGATGCCGACATTGTTTAGACACGCACTCAAGGTCAATTCTGCTTAGCCACTTTTCATCTCTTACTTTCGTTCTTACTCTCCGAAATAACACGAGGGGGTCCCAGTCGAGGCTCCCGAACCTGCTTCATATCTGAGGCGAGCTGAGAGTGTGTGCAGGCGGTCAGGGGCTCTCGGGATGCAGCCTCGCCCAACGTAACCCCAATGAGAAGTACGGGTTACTGATGAGGAGAATCTGATCTGACCGAGACAGGCAATCAGTTTCACCTCCTCAACGGCGCTGACACACTGATGTGGAATTTATGTGTATATATATATCAATTTTAATCTTATCCCCCACCTAAATGTTAATTTTTGCTCTTAAATTGGTCGATGTGGAATAAAAAAACAATGAATAATTCATTCATCTATTGAGAGGAGTTAAAGGTACATTTCTCTTCGTTTGAAGTAAAATACATAGCTCGGCATACTTGAAATGTCCAAACATAAAATTAAATGTTTAAGTAGTATGGATATGGTATAAGCTACAGCTACAGCTAAATCAATTTTAATTACGAATCACATTCATGTTTGGTGCTTTCGATCAAGAAAACACATTTGATCGATTTGATATTATTTTTCTGCTCAGAAGCCAGTGGTTACATGTTACAGCATTTTGTAAGAGGGGCAATCTAGATCTTGCAAGAGGAGGCTATCTCATCATTTGCAGATGAATCAGTCAGAATTTGTGACTCCCTGTTTGTTGTGATAACTGCATGAATCGATTGGTGGATGGAGCCATGATCACCATCACAATTACTGTAGGCTATTCCTTGTTTCTACGTGTACCAAAAATGAAGACTGTTCCATAAACAGATTGCATAGTGTCAATTTAGAATAACTGGTAAAACAAGACGTACATAGTTCAATAATGCTTGATTCAATCATTGAAACCGAATGAAAATCCCTTTTGTACATCAATGTTCACAAATCACTTAATTCCCTTGAAAACTTTCCTCTGATCAAATGCATTGCGCTCACTTTAGCCTCATGGATAGAAACGCCCGCTTAATTGTCCAGGGCGCTACTTGCTTGTTGTGACAGCCACTGCCTGTCCCTTTCATCTTGCCTCAAAATTCTTGTGGTTATTATGAGTTGAATATTCAAGCCCCGTCACTCCTCCCCATCCCCCTGGATAGTTCACCACCACTAAATAGACTCATTGTAATTATAGCTTTCATGCTTGGGAGGGCATGCTGTTTCTAGGGTAATTTGAAAAGCTCATGGAGAAAAGAGAGACTGAGAAGAAAGAAAAAAGAAAAAAAGACAGAGGCTCCACAGCCCAGATTCAATAGATTGCGGGGGTTAATATCATACGCTCCGCCACTCGGCCGGGCCAGAGAGGTAAGTACAACATTAAGTAATATGGTTATTAGCGACGTTAGCCTCACCGTGGCTATTAGCAGGAGGGGACGTTACTAGCATTTTATGGTCGTCTGGTCTATGTTGGAAAGTACTAAACAGAGAATGAGACTAATGCATGTCTCTCATCCATCCATCCATCCATCCATCCATCCATCCATCCATCCATCCATCCATCCATCCATCCATCCACCTAACTACCCCCCCTGAGACTATGGGTTGGGGGGGAGAAGGCTGGATGGGGGGCTGGAGCCGATAGCAATAAGGTCTTGCGGCAGATGGGGGGGGGGGCATCAAGCTCCGCCTATTGGCTGGATAAGGTGAGGCAAAGAAGGGGTCACGGTTAAGTTAAGGTTGGGTGGGGCTAGTGGGGATGATTGTGTGTGTGTGTGTGTGTGTGTGTGTGTGTGTGTGTGTGTGTGTGTGTGTGTGTGTGTGTGTGTGTGTGTGTGTGTGTGTGTGTGTGTGTGCGTGTGTGTGCATTCATGCGTGGGTGCATGTGTGTGCATGTGTGTGTTTGTGTGTGTGTGTGGGGGGGGGATTATAAAGGTTTGTGGACTATATTAAGTTTTGTGTGTCCACCATTCGGAGGTACACACACTTTTCAAACTATGAGCCAGGGGATGTCAACTCTGAATGACACCAGTTCATTGTATGATCAAAGTGCAAATGTCATATGCCACTATTTTAAGAGATAATAGACTATACGGTTCAATGTTTTCAGTGTTGAAAGTGCGTTGAGTATGCCTAGGACTTCAAAATTCTTGACTGACACTGAATTCAACGATTCTCTGACAAAGGCGTGGATTTGCATTGCTCGATGACAGCTTTTGTCATCCCATTCACATCGTTTTTTGTATATGATTGAAGTTTTGATAAAAAACATCCTTTTTTTTATTGTGTGTTCAGCCTATATGTTCTGAAATGATGAGAGAGTCTGTCACAGCGAAGACTGTCAACTGTCAAGAATTTACTGAAACAAAGCAAGCAGGAGAAAAACAACAACAACACAACCTAAGGTGTTTTGTTAGCAGCTTCGAGATGATTTCCATAATTTTTGTACTGCATTCATAATGTTTGCTTATGATTTTAATAAAATGGTGAAGTTCCGTTCCCTACTTATCTTGGTAAACACGATCGACGCTATGGTAATGAGATAGAGCAAGACATGCGTCTTTGACAAAGATCAAGTGGGATTAACTAAATATTAACATGTCACCTCACATTAATGTGTGTCATTTCCATGGTTACGGCTGTCCTAACCCCTGTGCTAGGGGGACAGGCCTTTGGGCTCTGAATGGGACGATGACAACGAAGGGGGGAGGGGGATGGCAGCTCTCGCAGCCCACTTAAAAAAAATATCTATTGTGCTTCTTGTGAAGTTTCGCTTCTGCTCATCTGCGCTTGCAGCGCTTTCATCCTCGAAATATACAGCATTTGCAAAAAAAAAAAAAAGGGTGACATAACTTTGAAGAAAAAAAAACACTCGACCTACGGCATCCAACATCCACTTCCACGTTCCGGATGTAAATTTCCTTGCACAGGAATACGGGGGGGGGGGGGCGGTGATGTCTCTCAAATGAACGCCATTAATTTCTCATAGGTCGCGTATGTTGTATCATCATTACCTACAGCCGCTAAAACGGCTTCATCAGAAGCCACTGGGAACGGGTTGCCCGGGAAACGGCCGCATGGCAACAGGATCAGCGCCTGGGGGTTGTCTGCTTCTAGGTCTGCTCCCATTTTACACAGCGTCTCCTCCTCACTAGATGGTGTGCGCGCCACTGGAGAGCAGCCTGCACTTCCCCTCGCTCCGTGGGCTGACGTAGGAACCAAACAAACCCGGGGAACTATAGCAGCACCGCCGCCGCCACCACCACCACCAACCCATCGTTTTTCTTACGGAGTAAAAACAAGATAAAAAAAACAACAGATTTGACGACCAGGGTTTTGCGTGCAGGTTTTTATTGAGAACAACACTTGGGGAGACTTGGGTGCAGCAGTTCTGTGATGGACATCATGTTGGCGGTGCAGGATGCGTGCGTCTCCGGTCAGTGGCTCACCGCGATCCTGCTCAGTGTGTGCTGCTTTCTCCCTTCCTGCTTGCCCGCTGGACAAACAGTGGACTATTCCTCGGTGGAAAGTGTGGTGAGCAGACAAGGCGACACGGCGATATTGAGGTAAGGCGATACTAGGCGATTCAACTTTCAACGCGATTTTCTCCCCCTCTCCCTCAGTTCAGTTCGCTTCCAAGACGTGTGTTGTCGTGCACGCAGTTGTGTTGTGATGTTTAGCAAGCAAAGTGAGTCAAATCACCCCGCCACGTCACTCAAAACAGCGGTCTTTGTCGTTGTATCTCACTTTGGTACGCACTTCGGTGAGCGGTGGAGCGCTTCACGCCTGCGATCTGCACAACAGCCACACATCGCTGCACTTGTTTTCCCTCCGATCCGCTCCCCTCCCCGGGTCCGTGGAGGCGACACATCGGTGCAGCTGCACTTTACAACGCACTTTCCATCCTATAGGTTAACGTAGGCGATAGGACAGCACATCCCACTGAACTCCCAAGTTTTACAAGATTCGTCCCCATAGAGAAAGGCATATTCAATAAAATGCAAAGTGCAATGACAAGATGGATAGGATTTGGGTTCCGTTGTTGCAGAATATATCTCACATTCCACGTCGTGGTACAGATACTGTGGATACTGTAGCCCTGATCGATGGGTTTATAGACTAACCCCGATATCCCTTATAGGGCCGTACCACTTCTATTTGTTGAACTTTTCAGAATAAGTGCACACCGTGCATCGCAGGAGGAGCTGCTGTGGCTCTCTCTCTACCCCCGTCACTGAACCAGCTCGCACATCGCAGTCGTTCCATCCTCCATCACGCAGGGAGGGATTTGCATACTGCCATCTATCTGCCTCTGTGGCCCGCGATGGGGATGGTGGATGGAAAACATATATTAGGAGTGGTTTAGGAGTGGCTGATCGATTCAATCGAATGAACGGACGACTGCATTTGGGGAATTTATACTTTAGAAGTGAATCAGGGATTAAAACCCTACATTTTGTCACACGATTTACTTAAAGTTGGGCTTGGCCAAGCGCTATTTGCACAATTGCCAACCCTTTTATGTTTTCCTTTTTTGGTTTCATGATTCTTCAAGACTACATTCTCTGTTGAAAGGCATTGGCATTATGTTGGGATTAAGGAAGCATTGGTTGGTGATTAGATAGGGCTTCCGTTCTTGATTCGGGATAAGATTTGTTATTTTTGTGTTTTACAT
The DNA here is from genome assembly GCF_902167405.1 of Gadus morhua. Lineage (NCBI taxonomy): Eukaryota > Metazoa > Chordata > Actinopteri > Gadiformes > Gadidae > Gadus > Gadus morhua. The sequence goes on from NC_044059.1 coordinate 7,560,130, forward strand.
AATTTGCTTAGCTGTCAGAAGAAATGAAGAAAGACAACCTCTTTTGAGGAAAAGCTGCGTTAGTATTACATTGGGTGCCCTAATTGAATATAAATCCTCTTGCTTTCAACAGTTTTAGGCATACTAGGACATGGATGACATTCTGAATACTGAAACATATCTCTCTTGCCTTTCTGCCATCGGTGCATTATTGCAGATCTGCAGGCTACACAGACAGTATGGCTTTGAGTGTAGTAATGGCCCTCATCTCAGAATTACCTTAGCAACAGCCTACAAGAGCTTGTTATAATTATTTTGAGCTATATTTCATTTGTGCCAAAGGGCTTTCCTCTCAGAGTCTCTCCTGCATCCCTTTTGAGGCCGGCGCCTCCCTGTAGCGTCTAATTCCCCGGTTGTCAATCTGGGTTGGCTGAGAACAGGGGGACTGCCTAGGCCTCAAGCTCCCTGCCTCACTGGGCCACAGGTTATCTCTGTCTGGGTGAACCAGCCCAACAAACAAGTGTTTCCTCCAATGTATGGACAAATACGCTCCCAGCCTGGTCATGTCTTGGTCGGTGGTGCTGGCAGCCAACGGTTGAGGAACAGGAGGCAAATGGGGAATTCTATTTGTTGCTCTTTCTGTTTCTTTGCAAGGTTGTCAAGGCTAATCAGCAGCGCTGTGCAATGATTGCAAGGGGCCTTCATGTAAAATAGTGCCTTGGCCCTGGAAAAAATGCTATATATATATATATATAAATGCCTTTGTAAAATAATACAAATAAACTCTGTCATGTTAATTAATTGGTAATTATGTATGTGTAAGGCTTACTTTAAGATGGACACATGGGACCTCAAATGTTGGCTAGAGTGGGGTCTTTAAAGGAGCTCTAGGTAGGATTAACGGCTATTATTTGAGTGTACTTAAGTAGAAATGCCGAAGTCATCTTTCAGCTATTACTGAGTGAAATGCCCTGTCGAATATCCATTGCGAGTTGGATGCGCCTGCCACTGTGTCAGCCAATTTAGATTTAGAAACTGATAATTTCTGACCAATCAAGGCATCTCTTCTGTGATTGATTCAGGGAATTCATCTTACCTGTCAATCAGGTGTGTGAAATGCAACACTTCTCAATGGCGAAGATGCATAGGGAGGGAGGGGGCAGAGAGTGAGGAAACATTAATAAAATCAAAAGAAAATTAAAACATTTCTCAAAAGCTCCTGAACAGCGATGCGTGGTTTTTTACTCGTGCATGGCGGTGCTATTGTCGCTGTGAAGTTATACGGCTGTTTTCTGAAAATGTATTTCTAAACAATGCATAATGACACTATATATTGTTCGCTTCCCTGCTGCTCTATTATTTATCAGTGTACACAGTGGGAACAGTTTTTTTGTAATCAAATTGCCGTAATTTTTCAATCTTTGTATAATAACAGTTGTATGGTTTCCCTTTATTTGTATTTCATTGTTGGTACATTAATCAGTGCATTCAATGCGACATGTTCAATAAAATAGGAACTCTGTTAGTGATAACAACCTTATTTTCGTCCCATTCCTTGCACAGTGTCTGGCTGTACCATTTTGGAGGGGGTGTTGATCAGTCAATGTCATGTTTCCCGCATATGGTGCAGCCCTAAATCTTACCTACTGCAGCTTTAAAACACCTCAATACCTGTGAAAGCTGAACAACAACCCGAAACAAGCTTGTTTGTTTGTTTGTTTGGCCTGGAATTGCGCAAAAAAAAAAGCTGCATTCAATCATTATGGTGCAACAAAATTGAATGTGAATCAATATAAATGAGCAGCCAAACACAATAAAACCATGACTTCTCAAATGGCAGGGCAATCCATCTATCCCATAGCCATTCATCTGGTCACAATTGTAGTAGTGACTGTATTTTTTTGCACATATATTTGATAAGCCACTTCTGCTTTGACCAAGGATACATGGTCCCTAGAGACTGCTATATAACATGCCTATAGCCCTCTAAGCTGGCACACACACACTTAACAGCCATCACCCCCTGCCTTGTTGATTGGCTCAGCGCCCTGGTCAATCACAGCTCACTTTCCTTTAGTTCTTTCTTTCTCTCACTCACTCATTGAGTACATTTTTTCAATGGATTTGGTTTGATAATATCTGAATAATTGAAAATATTCAACTTGAAAAGTAGACCTGCACTGCACTTCCTTCCAGGAAATAAGGTGAATTAAATCAACCTTGCCCTTTCTTAATTGCATAAATGGGATTATTACGGTTTAAGTTTTTAATTGCATTAGGTCTCAGGGGGGCGACAGTGAATACCAAATTGTGTTGTTCATTTCAAGGAAGACTCGATTCCTAGCAGCACCTATGAGCCTAATTAATTGGCAACTCAACAATAGGATAGTCTGTTTATTTCATGTGGCAGGTATGAGTACATCTCCCCTCTACATTGGTTATTCTTTCCCTTGACTGGAAGTTGAAAGGTGTTTTTAGATGCTGATTTTGCAAGTCTTACATTTGAATGTGGTTTAGTATTATTCTTATTCTTATTATTACAGCTGAAATAGTACGGCTAATATATGTTGGCCGGCACTTATTTCCTTCAAATCCCTATTAAACCAATCCTTATCCTACAGAGAGATAATTTTGGTTTTGGGAACCAGGCATTAGTCCTAAGTGCTCAGCCATTTACAATTTCCTTTTGAAATTGCAGACAGAAAAAAAACCTGGGAAGTGGCTCTCAAGACACTCTGTCAAATCCTAAGACTATAGAAAGGCAATTTTTGCTGTGATTCCAAAGCTGATTAGATAAAAAAAATGTTTTTAAAATACTGACAAGAAGCACATTCTTGGATTATCCCCTCACAGACACGTCCACTTTGTCACACAATAATGATTTTCATACCTTTTCGAATTCTTAATGCTGCCCTCCTTTTGGTTTATTGTTTCTGCTTTCGTAGACAAAGGAATGGCCTCTGGTCTGCATTTCTATCTAAATGCTCCGCCCTTTCAAATATAGGTTTAGCAGCACATCCCTTTATATTTTGAACCATTTGTGGTTTCTAGCTCCTGTCGTAGTCTAAACAAATGCACCACTGTTGGAAAGAATGCAATTCTTCCACCGGGAGTGTATTTTCTGCAGCCCTATGCTCTTCTTCCCTCCCCCGCTCTGCAGAGCTTTGTCATTTGTTTCAGTCTGACAAACTTGACTCATCACCAGTAAATGACCAACATTCCAGGCAGACGGACAGCCAAATGAGCGGAACCCCCCCCCCCCCCCCCCTCCGCGCTGTCCAAGCGAAAGCGCCAGGTATCGATGTCAGCTGCTTTCACAAACAGCAACAGTACAAGGTTACCCAACTGTAATTTCAGCCTTGATTTAAAATATAAAGCGTATCATGTTTGTTTTCTGTAGCGTCGTGGCTTAACCCACTTGGGTGCCATTCGTCAAGCACAGTGATGGCTTTCGTTTCCCAATTTCCCCACTTTATCCAAGCCTTTAACCACCACGCCGCCGTTGTTCCCAGCTTCTGTTAAGAAAAATAATGTAAAGCGATGTTAAGTGAACAAAACAAAAGGTGGAGGACACTTAAAAAAGCTTCACTTGAAAGGCTGATGAAGCTCAGAGGAACACGGCACAAATAAGATGATCAAATCTTATTTCTTTATATCTAGTTTGACAGTTGGCCCTTAGCTATGAAATAATGTGCCATGCTGGAGGCTTTCTTCTCTGTAATGGTGCAAAATTGACCTGTCACTACTCTCAAACTCTGGTATTCGTATAAATGTAACATCATTGCCTGGTGTCAACAACAGGCGACCAGTTGATGAAAATCTTTTCTGGCTCAACAGAATTGTGTCACACCGGTTATATATTTATTTTTTGATTCATTGTGGCTGGAAAAACATGTAATGTATCATTTAAAAAACGTGTTGTTATTACGGCTCCCTTGAAAGGTCTTGACATTTGCCATAGGCGTCAGTGCGTCACAGCCTGCTTCAGACGGCTCTTTCCAGCCTCATGTCTGACTATTCCCACCTCCGCAAAGATACTATGCTAAGCATAAAATAATATTAAGTCAGTCTTGAAAGTTTCCGGAGAGTGCAATTTTTAAAGAATGAATTTTATCTCTCATACTCAGGCCATAAGCAGAGTCATGGCTGGGGAACATCCTGTTTATTTTCTGCTTCTTCAGCATGTTTTTAATTAGGCCACGTTCAGTTGCTGTATGAGGTGAGTGTGTACGGTGCACTCCACAAGACCTTGTTTTTTGGGATGATAGCAAATAGTGGCTTCTCTGAACTCGTCAAAACAGCTGCCATAATGCAACAATCCAGGTTTATCTCGCATGACGCACCTCAGGGCACACCTGAATCTGTCGCTACTAATTAATCACCGGCGTCCTCCTCCAAGCGGCCCTTCGTTGCAGGTTCAATGGGCCTGTCGGGGCAATGCTGGGCGTGTGTTTATATATATATTTTTTTTTCATTTGTTTAATCCAACCGAAACTCATTTCTTTTTAAGGTTCTTCCTCGCTGTCATCTCTCTTCCATTGAAGGCCGTGTTTCAGGTTAACCGGAAGTTTTGATTAATGGGTACATAAAGCACACAATATATCATTCATAAAATGTCTTCAAAATAGTGTTAAAGTCCAGTTTTTGTCATTTTTGGTAGTAATAACATTGGCATCTAAGTGGTGGCAAGAACCACAAGTAACATGTATGATGGCCCACAGCCGTATCATTTCGAACCCGGTCAGACGCGAGAGGGCGAATGAGGAATTGCCAAGAACCGTCAAAGCCAATTAAATGCATGGCCAGAGGAGCAACGCAGCAGCGAGCTCTGTAGCTAGTCAATGAACAGCAGTGCATAAAATTACGACACTTTTATTTATTTTTACTGTCGGTGATTAGCACAGAGTGAAAGTCAACGTTTTCTTTAAATCTAGTGACAGCGATAATGTCGTTCAGATAAGTACCGGTAAACTTAGTCAGAAGATCTAGAAATAGAAGGCATAATGCTAGCTGTGGGCTAACTTGCCAGTCCCACTTGTGAAATCCCCCCCAGATAATCCCTAATTAAACGCTTTTAATAATCCGATATGCTATAGTATTGTAAAGCAACAATGACATAGGAGGCTGCATTGGCTAGAGTTGTTTGGATGCACGTTGATTTATAACAAGGAGAGGCAAAGTTGTGCATTACAATGCAAACACGACAATAATTGGCACCAATCTGGCGCACTTAGAAGAGCAATCAACTGAATAAATGCCAGGTAGCCTATCGGACACGCAATTAGTGCACTTCCAAATGAGTGCCTGCAAGTATGACCGATTGTGGTGTGACATTATTTAACCATTAATCTATCACATACACAAAGTAGGGCCCTATGAAATCCGCGATAACGAAAACGCGGACGGAATCACGGAATTGGACAATAAAAACGGAATCAACTGATAATATTTTTTTATTATTTATTTTTTTATTTTTTATTTTATTAAGCAGGAAAGTATTAAAAGTAACAAAGTTACAATTTAAAACGGGCCTGTCTTAGTAAAATAACTGATTTCCAGCAGGTTCCTGTTTTTCAGCACATATAACATGCAACAGGGACAAGGCACATCAGACGTCACATTTACAATATGCAGCGGAATGCAGCGGAATTCGCCATTATTTTGGTGAAATTCAGTTTCGAGGGAAAAGGGAAACAACACAGGTGACATTAACGTCACTGAATGTTTAGCAGTCACTCGCACAACAATGTTAAAAAAAAATCCCCGGTCCACCACGCAAACAATAGGTCCCGCTCCTAACAAGAAGCCGAAGAAGAAGTTGAAGCGCCCGTAATTCGGTTCTAACCCCAAATTCAGAGCCGAACAATATCCAAAACACTTCTATCACTCAGGTGTTTTGTAGAATATGTCAACATACTATCGATTGGAAACGCAAAGATACGTGCGATGACCACTTGAAGTCCAAAATCCATATGAAAAACAATGAACGCCGTAGCCAGGGCACGCCCCTTCAAACAACACTTTGAGTTTATAAAAAAATAGTTTATAAGCACTTTAATATTTATGTCATGTTTTTATTTGAAGCACTAAAAACAGTGCAATATTGTGATGTTTTAATAAATGTAGTCTTCTATCTGATTAAATTGTATTCGTTGGCACTTATTTGACACTCGTTCTGATGATTTTAAGGGTAAAAACGGAATTGATGAAAATTAAAACGGAAAAAACGGAATTTGGAAAAAAACAAAACGGAATTTGGAAAAAAATAAAACGGATTTCATATGGCCCTAACAAAGCTCATTCGTCCAACTCCGGTCTCGGGGGCTATTCTCCACTATTCACGGAGCCTGAGGTGAATAATTGTTTTAGTATACTACACTCCAAAAATAAACAAGATAACACTTTTTGACAGGCGGTTTCTTTTATTAGCAGACTTTTTGCGATGAAAACAATATCCTAAGTTTGATATCTCAATCATGGGATATTGCCCAATATCCCGAGGTAGCGAACCAATCAAATTGCCTGGTTCTTAGGAGGTTCACTTGTAGCATATACTAACTATATCTATCTATGTATTTATCCGTGTATCTGTATAATCTGCTGAACAATCTCTTATTATCTCTTATCTTGTCTCTACTCTCAAGGGTCTCAGTGCGACTTTGGTCCGTGTCTCCCAAACGTTACGTCATGCAATGCATTCTGAGGGAAATGAGAATCAATCGCAAACCGCTAATATAGTACCTACTTTTTCGTATTACATTCCGTTTTGTGATACCTAACAACAGTTATTAGGCATCATTGTAACAACCAGCAAGCAAATTGCACAAATTTGTTTGAAAATTGGCCCTGCAACACAGCCTTTAAATAGTAAGCTAAGCATAATTCCAAAAGTCTTTTCGGTATAGTTACCTTAAGCGAGAGCTGTTACCTTAAGAAAGCGTTTCCCAAGGACTGCGGATATAGCGGATGTCCTTGCCATTTAATGTGGCCTTTATTCTACTTCTGCTTGGTTAAAGTATATTATTGAAATTGGTGCCCATTTTACAACACCTGCTCATTACTATTTATGAACTTGTGAAAAAGAAAAGGTTACAAGGTAGAGTATTACCAATTCAGGCTCCCCATGCTAGCCTAGGACACAGGCAATAGGATAACAGTCTCTCCACGTAGTCCTCCACCCTTGGAGTCAACATGCTCCACCACACCACAGCATCCACTTGAAGCTCTTAACATGGATGTCTAGTGTCAAAAGCCTTTCATGGATCATTTTTTCCTTTTCTTTTCTACTGCCACTAGGTGGGAATCCTGATCAGTCCAAATCTCTTTTTTATCCATTTTCGCTTGACATGTTGCGAGCTTGGTATTTCAATTGAAAATAACGAATGACTTCAAGCACTCTTTGCTGGCGGTTTCAATAGCAAAGGTTGTTTTAATCGTCATATTAAAAAAAAGGGACAATGGGCCTTGGAATGGGGATAACTTATCTTTGGAGCACATAGCTGCGTTGTGTCCAGCCCTCCCCTCGTTTCCCCCTACCGTCTCTGGAACACCACTAACTCACTGGTGAAATCAAAGGCTTATTATCAGCTGTAGTCAAATGGATATGTTGAAGTGCACTTACCTTTTGCAGAATCACTTCAAAGTGAACAGGAGTTGGCTTTCGTAAAAAGAAATACTAATATTCCCGCCGCAGTTCTGACAAACGTCACATTCTAACTAGGTGTTTGAAGGTGGATGCTTGGTGGATGCTAAACCCAATAGTTAACTGGGTTCTGTCTCTATTTTCTGGATATGCTTAGCTTCTGGGTACTCAAATATGCCTGCTGTGAGCCATTCTACAAATGGCTGAGGTGTATCTAGCCTCCTAATTTGTTCAATCCAATACATTGTTACTTTTCCAGCAAGTGATTTGGTATTTCTAACAGTTAATATATTTATATTAGCACTAAGGTGTTTGAGTGCGTTGGTGAAGTCTAAATGGAAATGCCTTTCCTGGTGTGAACCCCTTAAAGGTAGACTCAATGGGTACCATGTGGCATTTTCCAAACCCATTTTCCTAATAAGCTCATCATCACCAGGGAATATGAACACGGTACCTAGCTTTTATGCGTTTCACATTGTTCAGATCTTTCTATGCCGAATTTCAGCCGTGTATAATAATGAGAGAGCAACATTCTTTGCAGGCTACACATGATAGCCTTTATTATTTATAATAAACTTCAGCATTGCTCAAGTGCAATTGAAATGAATATGTTTCATGAGTTAAGCAAAGCAATGCCGTGGTATCACTCCAATAGCAGCCCAGCCTTCCAATGGAACACTGTTACACAAGAACATTTTCCTGACACGACAATTCAACTATTAAGGACGACATCAAATCAATGTCTTTGAATCTTTGACGAAATGTGAATGGTCAAAGATTCGAGGTCACCCCTAATGCCAACCCTATAATTTAATTATGAAACATGAGCATAAGGTCAAGAGTGATAGAAGTCAGATGATTCATGATTATAGCGACTTTCATCAAAAAATGTCCAGCTTCTCCAGTGAATAATATCAACAAACAATGTTGACATGGTTACACTTGATTCACAGGGTTTCATCACAGTGTACCGGCCAAATTGATTCCCAAGAGAGTCTTTGATCAATCTGTGAAGAAAAATGAAGATAAATACTACCTCTTTTTAGCATGGTTGGATAGGTTTGCTTGGGTTTATTCATCACATGTATGCCTAATCCATCGTACGTGTACGACATGTTCCCTAGGGAACCAAGAGCATACATGAGCAAGTTGGCAGCGGGGAAGAAAGACATCACAGGTTTCCTTTGGGAAATGATGGGGGTGGCGTAGCAACATGCTTCAGCCTCTTTATGTGAGCTTTTGAAGTGACCGCAGGTAGACATTGCATTTATCCTGTCAGGAATATGAGGGTAACATTGAAACATGTTGACACGCAGCCTTCTGCTGAACACAATACAGAACATTACAGATGATGCTTTGGGCTACGGGGAAAGAGGGCTCACTTTATTTGCCAACATTTGACCAGATGTCGTCGTTGTCGTCGTGGTCAGCCTATATGGTAACTCATAAAGAATAAGCGGTCCGTCGCAGTTTAAAAAACACAAGCATTTTTTGTTGAGTATATATTTTCACTATAAACACATGCATAATATTCTTTCAGTTACATCAGTTACAATACAGGACAGTGTTGTCAACGTGTGTTGTCAACGTTTTTTATGATTTTTTTTCATGATCAGCTCAGCTGTTTGTACCCTTTGGAGCCAACAACTAAAATGTTATGGCTTGATTACAGAGAAAATATTTAGGAAGAAGGTGCTGGAACACCATAGAAGACGTCTGAAAGTAAATAGAGTACGACCTCTTACTTCTGTCCTCCACCTGAAGGTCTCAGAGAACCTGGTGCAAGGGATAAAACAACCCATTCAAAGTCTCTCACACACACACACACTCCCGGTGGTCCAGAGTTAACAGGCTGGCGGTACCTCCACCTCACGTCCGGTTATAACCTCTCTCTCTCTCTCTCTCTCTCTCTCTCTCTCTCTCTCTCTCTCTCTCTCTCTCTCTCTCTCTCTCTCTCTCTCTCTCTCTCTTCTCCTCCTCCTCCTCCATGTCTTTGTCTCTCTCTGCTCGAATTCTGGAGGTGCTGTGTGTGTCTCCAAGGAAGACAAGGCCATTTCAATTGGATAGCGAACAACCACTGCTTCATTCTGTAATTTCTTTGATTAAACGAAGGCAGAGGAGATATCATATATTACTTTTATGTTTCAAATGCTATCAAACAAAGGCAGACGAGACGTCGTATTATTTTTTCTCTCTGATGTTTTATCCGTAGCAGATGGTCTGTTGTATTTCTGTGACTGGTTACTGATTTATTTTATGTCTCACAAAAAGACGTTACGCTTAAAAAGGTAAATAAAATTCATCATCGATATGAGAAAATGTCAATCAAGAAGTCTGGAAGTGAATTTGATATTAAGGTATCTATATTTTATAACCAACATTGCATTAATCCATTTAGAATTGTGACCAGTTTAAGAATTGAAAAATGGATACCAGTTAGTTATAGCATAGCTAAAACTATTCATAGCATGTTACTCTTCTAGATACACCAAATACAATCTATGATACCCTTACATTAAAACAGGGACAACAACCTGCACTACACCGGAGACAGAATCATACCAACTCATGCACAGAGATCACCATGTTCACCGTAGTGCGTTGACTTTCATAATTGGTTTCAAACTTACTTGCATATGGAGTTTTTATAATTTATTTGTTTCTATGTTTCCATGGCTTAGGAATTAACCTTCAACAGCTGTTTCGTTATGTAAACTAAATCGAGCTGAAACAACGGTGACATTATAAATAACCTATTTCCAGTGCTGAATGAGGATTAACGAGTGCCTCAATTATTTGGATTCACAAGTATAAATACCTATTGTGATCTTGTTCAACTCAATTCATGCATAATCGTATCTCTAACGATAACAACAACTCCATAACAAATGGTGAACATTGTCTTTCATTAAAATCCACGATTGTGGTGGCATTTCACTTCTTTAATGTTTTGCACAGATGGCTCAATTCTTTATCAACGTTTACTACTTCAAACGAGTACATCTGGAGTTGTCTTTTGTATCAGGGAGGTATTTGGGAAAGCCCCAACAATGTCATCAATCACCTTGAACATTATAGCATGTCATCTGAAAAAGTACGCCATAAACGGTCATTCTGTTTTCATTACATGACTTTGTTCAAGCCAAAATATTTATCGATATATACACTGAATCTAGTCTAAAGAAACTAATAGCCAAGCGCTCCATTACTTGAGTGGAGAAATCAGTCTACGTATTAATGATTCATTGAATTGATGTAAAGCATAAACAGATCCTAAAATAAAAATGGGTCCCATTAGTGAAGACACGATAACTTCAGTCCCATGTAGCTTACTGAATGGCCTCCCGAACATTCACCATAAGAAACCCGTTTCATGTAAATTGGCACTAATATTCGGCAGCAAATTCATCAACTGATCTTCGAGACAGCTGGTCATTAGGATTCTAATTTTAGGTTCCTTCTAGTTTGATATTCATAATTCAACTTCGGCAAAGCTCTACTTGTCTTTCTGCCCTCCTCGTCAGTCAACCTTGTTGTGTAGGCTTTTCTTTTTTTTTGCTTCAGACCAGCAGTACTCTGTCAACTTTTCTGAAAACATTTTTATCGCCTAATAGTTGCGTGTTCTTTCCAGAGTAATCACTGCGGACGCTTTCTCCGCCGTGATATTCAATAGTCATTGCACTTGATGAAAAGCATTGCCCGATCGATGAGTGACTGTTTGGAAAACAAATTAACAACAGCTTAGTGTCCCATATCGCTCCTTATCAAACCATCAATAACCACAGACATGGCTCTGAAGATGAGACTGAAGTCCTCTAGACAACTGGGCCAAAGCAATGAGATAAAACAGGACGATCATTGATGGGGTGAGCTAATCCCGCTCTTATAGAGCCGCCGCAGGGCTTGCCACCACATCCTCTTCCTCCTTGAACGTGGTGTTGCGGGCCAAGCAGGGCCTAACTCGGAAAACAAAACTGGCTCTTATCCTGCACCGCAGGACTTGTTTGTAGATGGTAGGCCAAATTTGGATCCCCAAAACGGAACCAACAAAAACAATCATCCATTGCATAAAAATAATGTCTTGCCTTTTAAATGATGGTTTGATTGATGATTATTATAATATTAGAAGTTACATTTTATAATTATTCCTATCGAAAGTACTTTAATGATAAAATAGGATTACGTCCTGAAAAATGAATCTATGACTCCTTAAGTGCACGCTTTTGCACATACTTAATCGTGTCGCCTTTTTTGGCCAAAGTCAGGGGCCACAGCACAACTTAATTTTCTGCACTGTAAATCCTCTTTGCCAGCCAGTCTGCCTCACTTCAGATGTAAAAACAATTGTCCAGCACTTCCCAACCGCCAACGACAGAACCGGGCTACGTCTTTGATTTCAACACAATGCCCCCAGTCCCGGGTCTCCAACGTGAGTGCTACTTTGATTTGATTTTGAATCTTTCAAAGATTAGACATCGAGTCTTCTCGGGCCCTCTTGTTCTCGAAGCCATCTCGGGGCCATTGAAAATGTGCAGAATCTGGCACCATGCTAATGAGACTTTTCACCGACCTACCGCAAAGCCAACAATGGCCGGCACAGTCGGGGCTTCACATTGAAAAACGGTCAGATTCACCGGCTGGTTTAGCCCAGAGAATGTAGGAAGTCGATGCTATAATGCGGCACTAAATGTGATTACGGAGGCATCACAATACAAACGGGGTGTGGGTTTCAGTGAAATGAATGATCACCTGAAATCCTAGAAATGGTAGATCCGACATTAATGCAAAAGGATATCATACTAGCCACTGATTGCCGAAAAGGTCAGTTGGATTAGGACTCGAGCTATTTCCTACCCTGTCGAGAACAGAGGATAGCAAAATGAGGCATTGTTTGCTGGAGGAATTTGGGATTCAACTCAAAATTAGACTTTTCTTTGACTTTCTCTACACACGCCAGGAATGGTTGAGTTGTGTGAATGAAAGTGCATGGTCTGGGATAAGTTGCAATCTAGTTTTGTCTGGGAGAAAAGGATGGCTGGCGTTAATAATGATACTTGAGCTTCCCTGACACTATTAAGATGAAAAACGAAAAATAGATACGCTCTATGTTGGTCTCAAGAATAGGTCTCTCGAGTTTATATAGCTTTTGAACTAACTCTGATAAAAGAATGAGGGTCTGGGGTTCATTAAAATGTAGGAGGAATAGAATACATTAATTATCTGTAATTTTTGCGAAAAGGGAACATTTTATGAAGAACGTATGGTGAGCATATTTACTGAGGATTATTTCAGCAGGCATCTGCGTTCAAGTTAACCCTTGTGTTATCGATTTTTATCCAGATTACTTCATGTAAAAAACATTTTAATGTTTCAAAACAATTGTTTACTGAGCCATGAATAAACCATGATCCTCACCATTTTTTAATATGATTATGTCATTGCATTGTATTGTAATATAACAAATACGTTGGAATGGTAAGTGCTCAAGATAATGCCACTTTTGAGTCAATTACCATGATAAGATATAACATAGATTACTCACTCCTACTAAAGGGTTGTTAAGATTGTGTGTAAACATTATCACAAAAAGTGGCACTCATATTATCAGGTTTCAAAACAGGTCTTCTAAATATGTATAGTCTATGTATGTTAGTAGAAAGATCACCTGTTCAAAGGTACACACGTTTGGCAAACGCTTGGAGGTACTCATGTGGGCAAGCAACGCTAATTAAACAGCAACACTGCTTGTATTGAGGCGCGCACATCTGCTGTATAAACCCTCAGCCCTTGTTTGTTTTTTGCTTGATCATGAGTATAAGCGCTATATAGTTTATGTTGGCTTTCGTTGCTTGGCAGTTGAGCTCATGGGATTTCTGTCTTCATTCTGGGAAATGTGAAAGAGCTTTTAAAGCGGTACAAGTAACCATCCCCTCAGATTTAATTACACGCTGTAGCTACTGTTTTATACCCAGATTAATTAGGATACTATGCTATGATGCCTTTCAACCATAGCGTTACAGTGTGTTTTGTCCAGGCCCTGTCATACCTTATAGCATGAGGCTGCTGTGCGTTTTTTCACTAAAAATGTCACCCCCACGTCATTGGCCATTACTTTGGTCAGTGTAAGTAATGGGGATTGATCAGTACAACTCAATGCTGAATGGCTGTCATCACCAGGCAACAGAGAAGTTCCATTAAGGCAAAACACTATTTTTTTAATGTTAAATCGGTTTGTTTTTCATCTCTGAACAAGGATTCAAATACCATCGCTTGAAGGTAATTCTGTACAAAGTCCTTTAAAAAGGAGAGCAGCAATGATATCTTAATATGCTTCATTGAATGAACTATCTTAGACACAGACACACACACCCTCACCAACAATATGTGCTCAGTACCCATTCTTAGCAGCAACCCACAGAATAGCCCTTCTTTATACAAATTCCACTTCCGGTCAGAATGTTCCAGCTTGTAATCAAGACTAACTTTCCAATCTAAAGAAAACACGACTCTGTCTGTGGGCACCCGCACCGGCTCTTATTAACGGATAAAGCAGCGTTAACGGTGTCTCTAAGGCCAAAGGAGTTCCGCGTTGGCTTTAGCAGACCTGATTAACTGTAGAAGCCCGAAACAAAACGCAAAGCAAAACGTGCATATTGGATTCCCAGAATAGAACATGATAATCCCGTTCGCGGTTACAATCGACAGCAGGGAAACATTCTGTGTGAGAGCGTGGTTGGAAAACCTCAAATGGACACTTGCCAATCCTTCCACATTTTATTTTAATTGACTGTGATCACCTCGCATGTGCCTTTTTCTTGTCGTACCTTCGCTGCGACTTTGCCGAGACTATTTCGCAATTTTCTTCTTTTCTCATTTCAATAATCCCACTTGTTTTTCCTCAGCCTCCATGCTCCGCTATTAACAAAGAGGATACCGTGTGAAGCGTCATAAATTATACATGCAGGCTTTTCCTTTTGTAGTGATTAAAAACAGACAGCGATATAATTCACTCTGTAAGCTTACATGGCTCTGCAAACGGCTCATCCACGACCGAATGGGTCGGTGTCAGAACAGAAAGGAGCCTCGCCCTTTCCCCGCACTTCACTCCTCCCCCCCCCCCCCCCCCGGTCGCCGTCAGATGTTTCAGACGCTTTAAGCCGAGCGATAAGAGTCAGGAAGAGAATCGGTTCAAAGGGGCCGGGGGAACGCGAGCGGCCTCCTACTCCATGTATACAGTGATGTGACACGCCGGAGTCTCTCTCTCTCTCTCTCTCTCTCTCTCTCTCTCTCTCTCTCTCTCTCTCTCTCTCTCTCTCTCTCTCTCTCTCTCTCTCTCTCTCTCTCTCTCTCTCTCTCTCTCTCTCTTCCCCCTCCCCCCCGGTGTTGCGTTTGCGCTCTCCGAGAATGTGACACGTCCTAATTATGCAGTCTGGGAGCCCGGAGACACCTCAACGCGACGAATTACTGGGGTAGATGAAACAGGGAGCCACATTAAAAGCAGGTGAATAAAGGAGAGAAACAAAAGGGCCAGGTAGAAAAAGAGGCTGGTTATAATACAGAGGGAAAGGGGTACATTTATAAAACAGAAACCGCAATAAAGAAACGATTACAGAGCGGTGTTGGTGATAGAGTGGACATCTCTGAGGAGGTGGAAACTGTTCTTTTGTCCCTCCTGTCCCCAAGCAGTGATGCACTTTAATATTTATTTCCCGAAGGAGGGGTTGGGGTCACATTATGCACATAGAATCGGCAGCAACAACAGTTGTTGTTCAGTGTTTATTGCGTTTATTTTTTTACATTTAGATTATTGGACACGATCATGATGATCTCGGCCGCCCGCCAGTTACACTGATGTCGTCATGCCTCGACGCCCTGTGTTCATTTCCCCCAACCCCTAGAAATTACCGTTTGTCCTTTGCTGGAAATACACTGAACGCACCACACACACACACACACACACACACACACACACACACACACACACACACACACACACACACACACACACACACACACACACACACACACACACACACACACACACACACACACACACACCAACAACAACACCGTTGCTAAGTCTTTCCAACCATATGGCACCCGTATTTAGCATTAGCGTTGGTCTGTGATATACAGAGAACTGTGGCTGCACACTCTGCTGCGTTTAAAAGCCTCGGGCCATGGGGTCTCTGTTGGTGGCGCGGTAACCTTCCCAGGGCCCTAAACGGATTAATGATTTGGAGGTTGTCGGTTCAAATTCAGGTATGGGGAAGGGGGGGGAAGGGGGGGGGGGGGTTGCCGCAGATGTGTCCTTGAGCGAGGCACTTAATCTAAATGGCGCCCGGTTAATATCCATCTTCATACAGAGTACCACACACACACACACACACACACACACACACACCATGGGTCACCCTTGATAAAGTCAGGAGCAACAACAAACAACACAGGGGCCCCCGTTCGGCCGACGCGGCAGGTCGGAGCGACGGGTGCGTCTGCTGTGTCATAGTTTCATTTTCTTTTCAGCCAGACGCCTTGGAGCTTGGAGGTGTTCGTGATGCGGGCCTCCACACTTTCCTTAAAAAGGGTATCTCACTGCCGTGGTCGAGTCACGGGGAGGAACCGCATGAAAGTTAGAGCAGCTGTTGGAGGCGGAGGGGCGCAGGGGTGGAGGGGTGGAGGTGGATGGTGGGGGGGGAGGGGGGAGGGGAGGGGGGGGGGGGGGCAGCAGCGTTGGGCTCCTCTCTCAATATTTATGAGTGTCGTTGGCCGTCTTGCACCTTGTCTGGCAAATGGGCAACAACACGGAGTCACCAGCGCCGCGGGGGCCCCTGCAGCGACGCTCCATCACAACCCGCCGAGGTAATGCGCGCAAGCGAGCGCACACGCAACACACACACACACACACACACACACACATCGTGCACACATGCAGACGTAAGCTGGCAGAGACGTATGCGCGCAGGCACACACACACACACACACACACACACACACACACACACACACACACACACACACACACACACACACACACACACACACACAGGAGTTGGTGGGTTTGTGAGGACCCCGGACCCCACAGGCACTTGAAAGGCGGAGTGTTGCAGGGTTGCCCAATTAGTGGTGAAAAGTGAAGCTATGTGAGGGTGCGTCAGCAGGGGATGTGTGGGCCGGAGGAGGCGTGTCATCAATCATCAGTCCGGCTCTGCACACGGTCCGTTACTCTGTTCCACCCCGCCCTCGCTTTCTGTCCCTCACTCTACAAAATGTATAGAAACACGCGGACGTATGCGGTGTGTGATGTATTACGGGCGGGTTCATGGAGGTAAGCAGTATGTGACGCTAGCCCTGCGGTCAGCTGCCGGTACACCACTGCAGAAGAGGAGGGCAGAAAGAGATTAGCAAATGAAAAGTGCGCGCCAGTCCAACCCGAAACGAAATAAACAAAAACTTGACGGAGAGTTAACCTCATAATTTAGTTTTTAACAACTTGTTTAACAGCGGAAGTGGTAGCTTTGGTACCATTCCAACGTGATTGCGGTTCGTTATCGTCTTTCGCATTTATTCACTGAATCTGTTTCTATTGCACTTAGTTGTATTGAGCCCTTTTTATTGATACAACAAATTCTACACTTCCCTCAATTATAAACACTGGAAGGAGAAACTTTTTTTTTTGTAATTTTCCACTCCACTTTTTTATGCACAAATTAAGAATCTGCATTGAAACAGGTTTCTGGAACCTATGTCTCTCTCTCGCTCTCGCTCTCGCTCTCACTCTCGCTCGCTCGCCCGCGCGTTTTTCCTGCCAAGTACAGGAATGACAGCAAGAGGCTACAGGAGAGGCATAAGATTTAAGGGAGCGCATTATGTGTTTTTTAAATGTAAATCCTCTCACAAATACACATTCGTCTGAGAATGTTTTCCATTCAAGGCCATGTAAGCCCACTTCTAAGTTTGTTAAGAAAAGCGGTTAGCAAGAATTTGAATGCAAACGTCATCTGGTTGGCAGCCTGAATGAATGAATATGCTCCGTTCAGATGACTTCTTGTTTGAAGAAAGAAAACGCTCAGAGGCGCGCGTGAGTGTGTATTTGTGTGCTTGTGTCAGCCTGTGTGTGTGTGTGTGTGTGTGTGTGTGTGTGTGTGTGTGTGTGTGTGTGTGTGTGTGTGTGTGTGTGTGTGTGTGTGTGTGTGTGTGTGTGTGTGTGTGTGTGTGTGTGTGTGTGTGTTAAAATGGGGCTACTGTGTATTGGCAGTTACATGAAAGGCACCTTAAACAGCATAAATTAGTGCTTCAAGTAAGAAAATTGTTGACAGCAATTAGATGAGGAATTTTGCATAACTACTGCAGCGCCCGTTCAAAATGTTAGAACCCTGTGTGTTCTGAGCGGCCCCCTCGCTTGGCCTCCTGGTATCCCTGCTTCCTCGAGAACCACTCATCCAAACAACTCCACACTCGACACTGCACTACCCTGGGTCCTCAGCCAGCTACCCGCCAAGTGTGATGTCAATCACACTTGGCCTATAATAACTGACTTATTATTTTAAGCAATTAGCCTGATAGGGTTTTTATATAGGGCTGGGGACATGGGCAGAATTTTTCTATCATTAAATATATGTTGCAGTTGATAATTATCACATCCAGCCTTAAAATACCCTTTAAACTGGACTGGACAGAGATAATATAAATCTCTGAAGAAAAAAAAAAAAAAAAATATATATATATATATATATATATATATTAGTTTACATGTCAAGTTAAAGGGATTTTTTGGTCCTAAGTGAAATGAATATGAAATTAGAAAGAAAAATGGGTTTAAAAGTGAATGCCACAATTTTCGTTTCTGTTCAGATACAACAAGGCCAATGTTCTTTCATTCACATTTATATGCAAAAAATATTAGGCTATCCCATTTACTTACATTGTAAAATATTAACAAGTTGATGACTACATGACATGCATTTTGTAGCATATAATATCCTTTCATTCTGAAGTCTCAGGATGAGAATTGTTATACGTTTTGCCAGATCAACAAAACATTATAGTAATACACTGACAGTTTCCACTAGTGTAGACAATCAACACAAAATGTGCATAAATATATATAGTATACATGGGTATATACACACAAATATACAACATAATATATAATACACACTTATACTATGCACTAGTAACAGTGGGTAGGCCCTGCAGTTGTACATATCCATTTGCACGCGCCAGAAAGGGACAGTTACCCAGTTACCAAGAGATGGTAACTGGGGTAAACTTTGGCAAAACAGAAAATGCATTCAGTCCATGCTCTATGCTTACGCAAACCACGGAAAATAATGCTCTCAAACCTTATCGAATTGAGCCTATATTTATATCCAAGATATTTATAATGCGATCATTTTTGTTATAGTTTTATCGCCCAACCCTACCCTGTGATCATTCTAAAGCTTTGTTTCATTCATTCATCACCATATTGTTTTAAATACCAGTTTGCCTTAAGGGCCTCTTAAACTGTTGCCCCATTAGGGTGAATAATGCTCATTGTTTCCTCGGAGAGGCCTAGAGAGAGGCCTAGAGAGAGAGCTCGAGAGAGAGCTAGAGAGAGAGCTAGTGTGAGCTAGAGAGGGAGAGGGAGAGAGAGGGAGATAATAACAAGGTTCATCTTACATGGCCGGCTCCATAGGGAAGTCCCTGATAGAATACAACTTTGTGAACTTGCACAAGTATATGATGATGGTGACAGGAAGGCCCTTTGGCACAGAACAAGAGGAAACAGTTGATCCAGAGGCAACACACCGGACGGTACAAGCCGACCGTCTCTCAACACGTATGGTAGAATGTCTTCATGACGTTGGTGGCAGGCCCGGAGTGGCTTGGGCTTGTGGTAATGAGCAGGAATAGGGTTAAGTGTCAGCTAACACTGTGGATCAGTCTCGGCATCTGTTAAGCCATCCCACATTGGCGAAGATCCAAGTTGGCAAGGTGGAGAGCCCCCATGTAACCGATTTTAGAAAACGGAGATTCAACTATGCGCTATTTAACTTTGACTTCCTTGTTCTTTCTTCACAGTTGCTTGAAATGTTTGGTTGGGGGTTTGAGGTACTTTTTTTTGTTCTGGTATTTATTGCTTTTTGGGCCTAATGGACAGGACAATGTGGAGAGAAAGGAAAGCGGGTTGGAGAAGAGCGGGAATGAAATGCAGCACAGGACCTCAGCTGGTATGCTGGGTCAAAGCGGTTTTCCTACATGGTTAGCGTTTTAGCCATTTGACCCATTGAGCCGCCTTTCCGTCTTTCCGACACAACGAACATCGGAATTGCCAAGAAAGCATAGCACCAACATTGAAGATTTTGTTTCTCTTCCCTATCTGGGTGGCGTGTCCCCATGAATGCTGTCATTGTCCTCAACATTTTGCTTCAATTGTGGTGACTTCTGACATAGTTCCCCTCCCCCCCCCTCAGACAAGTCAAACCATTTACCATGAACGTCTATACGCGTCATCAGTACACGCCTGTTCCCTGCCCCGTTTGGCATTTACAGCCAGATACATTGTAATGTAGACAATGTACCACATACATTTGGATATTCTGTTCAGCAGCCAACAAAAAAAATGAAAAAGTAGGGACCTGGCACGGAACTGAGCATATAATGGTAATGTCTGTTCATCATCGGCGAAAATGTCTCTCATTTACGCACGTCCTCTGCTCATTACTCTTTCATGGGCCTTAACTGCGTTGGCATCAGCTAATAAAAGCTTATTTCATTCAGAGTCCGAAATAATGAAGCCATTCTCTGTAATGTTTCTGTTATCTTTAAGGTATTGTACCAATTCTCCGGGCCCACAAAAGACACCACATTCTATCACTCAAATGAGATTCCAGTTATATTTTCCTCAGCTTTTGTTCATTTTATGCCCTCTGCTCTACAGTAGGAAGCGTCCAATGTGGGAAATGCTTTAAGATAATCTTCCCGGAGGGAGATATAATACATTATTATGGGATAGAATAGAAGCCGGGCTCGCAGAGAGTGGCGAGACAAGGGGGTTGGGATTGGCGTGAATTTCGTTAGCACAGAAAACGCATTTGGATTCATGGACGTGATTCAACCTTTTCCAAATGTGTCAGTGTTCAAATCGGTCACTTTGAGCACCGTAAAGTATAACATTGGGGAAAAGGCGTGATATGGTGGTCAACCTCCATACCCTCAGCCCACATCAACCCGTCATCCATATTTACGGAATCAAATGAATTTCTCTGTCTTCTATCCTCAAGACTCTCGGTTTCCCTGCTGGTACCGTGAATCACCAGTATGAGATTCTCACACCCTCGGGCAAGGCAAAAAAATAAATACAATGAGAGATTCAGCAGGAGGTGGGGGGGGGGGGCTGGCCATGTTTACCCATCATACCTAACACCAGAAGCACATCGTTCCTCTACGAGAGAGAGAGAGAGAGAGAGAGAGAGAGAGAGAGAGAGAGAGAGAGAGAGAGAGAGAGAGAGAGAGAGAGAGAGAGAGAGAGAGAGAGAGAGAGAGAGAGAGAGAGAGAGAGAGAGAGAGAGAGAGAGAGAGAGAGAGAGAGAGAGAGAGGGAGAGAGAGTCCAGGGGGAAGAGACCTTGGTGGTGCCTGGAGCAGGGGAACATGTAGCTGGTAATAACTTTGTCTGTTAGCTGGCGGCCATGAAAGAGCCATGTTTGCTGGGAGAAGGAGGAAGAGGAGGATCCTGGCTCCCTCTTCTTGGTGTGTACCGACGGGGAATTGAGGTCCTCTCTGACCAGGGGTGATACGCTTAAGCTGCTCACAATCTTTCAGGGCTCCTGACCAAAGAGCTCTGTGAAAAGGACCTATACGGTAAACACACATGCACGTTGCAGTGTGTGAGTGTGTTGCGTTTTTTGTGTAAGCGAAGTCGGTGTCATTATTTTCCTGTTTGTGTGTGTTCGAGAGAGCAAAAGTGGGAACAGCAAATTGACTGACAGCCAATTCTACCACAACACTATTGAGCTCCATACATCATTAATCGCTGACAAAAATGAACGTTCTGCCGTTTCCTTTACTGGGAGAAGGCTGTTCTGCTTCGTGTGTGAGGGTGTTTGTCTGCCTTTGAAGGAGCGGGTGTTGTGTACGAGAGAGAAAGAGCGAGAGAAAAGAAGAGAGAGGGTGTTTGTGTGTGAGTGTGTGTGTGTGTGTCTGTGTGTGTTTATGTGTGGGAGAATTCGAGTATGAGGGTTAGAAAAAAGGAACGGGTAGAGAACGTGTGTGTGTGTGCGTGTGTGTGTGTTTGTGCATGTATGTGAGGGCAGGAGCGTGTCGGGCTGTCTGTGTGTGCGTGTGTGCATGTGCGCGTGGAGACTCTCCATCCAAGGTTCATTCTCCACGTTTTTGGTTCAGCGGCACCATGATGGATGACATGGTTATCAGGATCTCTCGCCTTCTGGGTAGAGGCGGCCGTCCTATCTTCTCGTCAAGGTCACTGGCCACCATGCCTTGACGGCGGTGGCGAGGGGCGACAAGCCGCCGGAGACCGGGCGCGAGACAGTGCAGGACTCCTTTGCCTCCGCCCCATCACTCATATCAAATGTCAAACATAGAACCGGCCGTTGTCTCGGACCTCGTGGCCGTCGTCTGGCTGGGGGTCTTTGAAGTGAGAGAATAATGATGAGTGTCACTTTGACGTCTGCCGTTCGAAACTGTGGCGCCGTGATCAAAAGGAGTTGTTGTTTTTTATGCTGTGTGTGTAGCGTGCTAAGAATGGATCGATTGTACGTTTTTTTTTTTTTGTCGGGGGGCCGGGGAGTTTTTTTTTGTGTCGAATAAAATCCTTGAATCACCCAAAACATGGTAATAGTGGCCTCATTGTCATACAATGAGTCCAGTGTTGGAGCTTTTCCAACAGAGACACTGGGATGAATGGGGGGCTGGTGGCGGTCTGCAATCGCTCATTTCCTCTCGACCGTTTTCTGATCACTACAATTGCAGTGTCGGGCGTCGCCGTCGGATGCGGCCTGTGATGGCTAACTTCCTCTCGACTGTTTTTCGAGCGCTGAAAGAGAGTATGCGGTATACACTCAGGACACCCCCCCCCCCCATGGGTGAAGTACATTCACACAAATGATCGAGAGCGGGTGAATCAGTGGATAGTCTCACTAGTATCGGTCCACCTTAACACAAAGGGATCCACTCCACTGCGTATTGTACAAATCCATCGCAACCATCGCATGTCTTGTTTCTCAAGGATCAAAAAATGCGTCGGTGAATGAAACGTGTTCGCCTGCTGTACGCCCAAGAGACAAACTAATGTACGAGAATACATTGAGAGGGTTAACCTGTCTTGTCTTCACATCATCTTATCAACCGATTTGCCCTTGGTGGAAAAGAGTCTTTGGGGCGATGACTTTGGGGGATCCAAGGATTATGGTAAGAGGACTCGCTCGGCTGCAGATCAATTTTCGCCCGCCTGTCGTTTTTTTTTAAAGAGTTAAGCTGGCAAGAGGGGAGATAAAATCCCTGCCGGTTTGTTATTTGTTATCATATATATATGATCTCCACTTCATCAACCCCGTCAATATTCAAATGCATCCAAAACACTCACACACAAGCCTGCACGCACACACACAAGCCTGCACGCATTTACGCAAACACACTCACAAAAACGCACAGACACACACACACACACACACACACACACACACACACACACACACACACACACACACACACGGTATGTGTTTGTGGACGACTTGGCCAATTTACAAAGTCAGGCCTTGGAAGAGAGGATAGCAGGGTAGTTTCTTTCATCACCTCTGTGGCTGCAGTTTAAAAATAGTTTGTGTTTAACTGATGCTCTAGCTGTAGCCTCTCCACCGTTTGTTTATCTCCTTGAGTGTTTATCTGGAATAGCACTAGTGTGTCGCTTCTCTTGGATGTTCCTCTCCCAAGGACATTGACCAGGGACGCAGGCGATGTTCATCTTTACATAATAGCGGAACAAAACCTCAGGTTTGCTGCTGGGGATGCATTTTTACACTGGGTATGATAATGGCTACTTGTCATGTAAATGCATCTTCTCCATCTCAAGGTGGGCTAGGGTCTGATTTTAAAAAGCAGGGACGAAGGCTTTCTCCTCCATCAAGTGAACTGAATGTCAATGGAAAACCCATTTAAGTTGCCCTCGGGTGCTTTTCTATTTAACTCTGTGTTCTATTTAATAGCCTTATTCAGTAAACCCCCCGGCCAAGCTCAACTAATTGCATGTTTCATAAACTGATAAGGAGGGAACTCACACATGGGCACAGGCCCTATACGTCTTTATTTACAGGGCTGCTATTCCTTAACACTTCAATTCAGGAGCTTAACTCCTAACTTCTTATCAGCCATTTTAACCCCTAGCTGCAATTACACAGTGTGGGCAAAACTGAGCAAGTGAAGCCTCTTTTGGTTTGCAGACTTAATAAAGTGAATGTAAAGGCTAATGCATTGTGACCTCAGTCCTGTTTATCAGTGGGAAAAAGTGCAAGCCATCTCAGCCACAATCTTCTTAATGTTTTTGTTATCTCAAATTTGTATTCAGCCTTACCTTACTATGTTGGTCCGGTTTATTTTATTGAGGCCTACCCATTACTGTTTGGTCATTTAGCGAGAGAGCTTTCTCCAAAGCAGCTTACAGTGAATTTTGTAAACAGTTCATTAAGGAGGTAGGGGCTTGGCATCTTGATCAAGGATGCCTAGGAGTAAGCTACGGACAGTGGGGTTTGATTAAAAAACCCTAACAACTGCTAACCTGTTCGGCCCCCTTGTCTAAGCGAGATTGCTTGAAGATCAAGGTGGTGTTGTTGTTTCCGTCGTGTGTTTTCCGCAGGGTGCGCAAATAACTGTGTTGCGTTGTATTGTTCTTTATTTATTTAGTTAATTCACTAGAGCCTTATTTAAATCAATGCCGGGAAACTCGGGTAATGAGCAGGTAGAATAGGGCGCTAGCTAGCGATTGGAAAAGAGATGGATTCTCTCTGCCGGGTGTTTTATGGCTCACCGTTATTGTCTCGTGCTTGCCGGTACCCAGCCAGAACTCCCAGATGCTCTGGCAATTTCCATAGGCTTAATGAACCCGTGCAGTTAGACAACATGGGATCCTTCCTCTGCTCTTTCTCCACCACGTCACCCCAGCCGGGCTGCCTGCGCATTATTGGGGAGGGGGGGAGCAAGGATCACCGCCCTGTGATGTAATCGGCTGTAGATAACAGTTCGGCAATGGCTTGTATGCCAAACATAAAAAGCAATATGGTGCTTTTTTGGAGCGGTGCCAACGCTAAGACTAATGGGTCCATGATGATGAACTGTAATTGCTCCACAAGTCAAAACGACTACCCACCCATCCCCCCCACCCACTCCTGATCCTGACCGGGTTTTGGATTGTACTCTACTTTAGCAATTGCATTAGAGAGAAGAATGGTGATCGACATGGCTGGAAGGTAATTGAATTAGAGGATGTGTTAGTGGTAGTTTGCAATGTTGCACAATGTTGATGAGTGGTTGGGGTTTTGATGAATGTGAAGAAGTTTCCTGCTTTACAGTGGGGAGAACAAGGCATGCTAGGGTGTTTGACTCCCGACCCAAGTTTCTTATCGCCCTCCTTGGACAAGATGTCAAACTCCTTATTTATACTTAAATTGCCTTATCTTAAATTCACAGATGTACATATTGAATTGCATTTATTGGCATGTACATGTATTCACAAATAGTCATTTCAATGGACCATGCTTAGTGCTAGTGTTGCTGGAACTTTGTAATGTTTACTGAATTAAACTGTGTGTAAGGAAGGAGCACATTTTCTGAATTGTGCAGGTCAGTGCTCTCCTCATAGGATGAGCTCAACCTTATTTTCTACTTCACGGGATGGTTCTAATAATGGATGTCCAAAATGCTGAATGCGTATCATTGTGTGTGTGAAATTGTGGCTGAGATATAGCAAAAGTCTATTTTCTGAAAACGAAAGAAAGTACAACAAGATATAGGCTTGTCTCAAAAAGGAGGCCTACACACGCTTGAGTTCATCGACAACAGCCGATGCCCCCTGCACATTATTATTCAAATTAATCCCGGAAAAATATCGTTTTCATGCTGATTCGCTGTTTTTTTCCAGCTGATTTGAGATTCAAATGGCTTTCTCAGACCCTGACGTGTCGAATATACAGAAAAATGAACCCTACTGAAAATCTTATATTGAGTGCAGTGAATTGGGTTCCACCGTTTTAAACAGCGTGTTCACAATTTCCCCCATAGATCTGATTCATTCATACCTCCCATACCGTCCCACACTGGTGGGTGGTAGCTTTTACAACCAAAAGCCCCACTATGGTAATGTTGTTATTTGACTCATGTCCTTCTATAGTGGTTCCCAACCTTGGGGCAAGACACCACTTGGTTTTATTCTCTGATAAAGGGTCGCAGAAGATTGCTGACAAGCAAGTACATTATTTATTTTTTAAAGGTCTCTCATAGACGACGTGTGTATAAAATGCCAGCCTAATGATTTACAGCCACAAGCAAATCACTCAGTGTGCAGTTGAGGGATTTGATTACATTCAACGGGACATCGACATCACCGGAAGATGTTGATTGGGTAAACTATTTGTGTCGAAGTAAAGTTAAGGATTGGTGGGGTCGCAAACATTTTTCCGAGCTAGAAATTGGGTCACAGGTCGAAATCAGTCCGGCACCAAAGGTTGCTAACTCCTAACCACCCCTGAAAATGGTCCAGCTTACAGACTAGGATATTGATGACCAGTGACTAATGGCCGCTCCGTTGTATGGGAGGCTACTCAGCTAAGGAGCCCCCACACACAACACCAATTACAGCCAATGCACTCATGTGATGTGGTGGGAGAATAGGTTATTTTAGTAGACTTGAATTCCAGCACGCTTTTCATGTAGAAGCTATTTTAGTAACGTTATTTTTATTTCGGTGTTGTTTTATTCATGAACAAGTAGGATCAGGTTAGGCATTCGACTGTGGACATCTTGGTTTTCGAAAGTACTCGGAGTGGACCCCCCCCCCCCCCTAACCAGTAAAACATCCTGCCCCCCCCCCCCTCCACCCGGGGTGCTCTGGCAGCTTTACAACGGGACAACATCAGCGTCTTTCCGTTTCACTGCGGCTGAGCATGTCGCGTCCAGAGAGCGAGCTATATCAGTGTCCACATGGATCCGTGCTGGGGGAGGGCGTCCTTTTTACTCTCCTGAAAGCAGCACACATCCTGCCCAGCCAACCCGTCACCGATTCAAGAGCTCCGGGGGCAGGCCTGCACGGAACCCAGTTAATCGTTGTCTCTCCGTCCTATCACATCCCCTCTCAGGGCTGCCATCAGGACATTAGCAGCACTGCCATCAGTGCTGCTAATGTTTTGGGCTGTTTGGCTTTCTCTCGCTCTCCTTCGCCTTTCCCCCCCCCCCTCCCAACCCCAAACCCTGGCTCCTTCCCCTCCGCAGTATCCCCCCCCCCCCCCCGACCCCCCCCCCCGAGGCGGTGGTGCAGCCAGAGGGACGGTGGTGTGTTTAACCACGGGAACACCTAGAGAGGGTCTTAATAAGCGTAATTGCCGTTCACCGTCGTTGTTGGATGTTGGATGTGCTGTACGGAGAGCTCGGAGTGATGAAGGCAATCTCTAATGGGGGGATTGTCTATCTATCTATAAAATTAGCCGGCGCAAAACGTTATGATGAATCACGGACCACGTCAAGTGCGGGACCGGCGTTGCCCAGAACGCAATCTACTCTGAACGGAGCAGCGATTAAGAAGTGTATACTTTTTGAAGCCTGCGAAGATAGTGAGAGACAGTTGATGTATTTTAACAGAACTTTTTGTATCTTGTGCACGAGTTCGCAGATGGATGTAGCAGGCAGGTACGCACGCACGCACGCACGCCCGCACGCCCGCACGCGCGCACGCACGCACACGCGCGCACACGCACACACAAAAAAAAAAAAAAAAACACTTTGTGGGGGGGGGGGGGGGGGGGGGAAGGGGAAGGAAAGAGAGCCATACAGAAACACTTTCCATATCGTATTTCCTCCCGTGTCGCGAGCGGGCAGCCCGGCATTGAGGCTACAAAAGCCCCCCTGCCGCCCACACTTCCACGCTCCGTGGGCCCACCGTCGGGCTGCTTTCAGACGGCGTGTTCCCCGCTGCTGAGGTTTGGCGGCTTGATGCGTAGGCTCCGTGCTCTGCACATCGCCGCTCACAGTCCACGCAACACCAGTGAGCCGTGGCGGTGTGTGCGCATGAAGGAGTGTGTGGTGGTGTGTGTACATGTTGGTAAGTGTGTGTGTGTGGTATGTCCGTTTTTGGTGTGTGTGTATGAATATGTGTGTGCTTGCGTGCGTGTATGTGTGTGTGCGTGTGTGTGTGTGTGTTGGTATGTCCGTGTTGGTGTAGGTATGAAAAAGTGTGTGTGTGTGTGTTTTGGTATGTCCGTGTTGGTCAATGTATGAATAAGTGTGTGTGTGTGTGTGTATGTGTTTGCATGTGTGTTGGTGTGTGTGTTGATGTTTGTAGGAATATGTGTCTGTGTGTTTGTGTGTGTGTGTGTGTGTGTGTGCGCGCATGTGTGGAGGCAGGGTGTATCTGAATGAGTTCTTGTTTATATGTAGGTGTGTGGAGTATATGACTTGTATGTTTGTGTCTATGTGCGTGGGTGTGTGTACGTATTCTCTAAGTACGGCGGTGTACTCTCGGTGTGTATGTGTTAGTGCGTGCGTCAGTGAGTGTGCCTCATCTCCCAAGGTGGCCAGTACGAATGCCCTGGTGCTATATTACCGCTGCACTCCTGGCGTGCCGAGCTACACCTTTCTTGTGTGTTTCATCACGGAGATATTCCACCGAAAACAAGAATCTTTGCGAGTGGATCAAAGGTTTCAGAAGGGGATTTTAATAACTGTACTTCAGACAGTGGACAGTCCACACTGTAACAATTCGAAACCTTGACATGCCCTTTTTCCTTGCCGTTCACCCCAGGCCCGAGTTTGTGTGAGCCAATTACGCGCTCACAGATCCCCCTCATCCAGCCTCCAGCCTCCATGATTGGTCGGAACAAACATGATGCGAAAGAAAGAAAGCAAGCCAAAACGCCCGGTCCACCCAGATTCGAGCTCATCTGCCATTAGACACTTCCCAGAATCGAAAGTGGTCGAGTGGTCGGGGACCTCCAGAAATAAAGTCAGTCGGCAAAACAAACAGTCCGTGCCGAGTTATATCTGTGCCTGTCGGCGGGGGCGATTCCTCCCCGGCGCATTTATTCCAATATTTGCTGATGACTGAAGCTAAGTTAAGTGCACTGGCAATTGCTTATTTCCCTTTTGTCAGTATGATGAATGCGGTCACACATATCGGACTGCGCAGGGATAGCAGACTCCTCTGACAATGAAGGATTGGCCATTTGTGTCCATGGACAGAGCACATCAAAACAGCCCCTCAGGGCCCCCCCCCACCCCCCTCCCCACCCTCACTCCCCTGGCTCGTGCGGACGCAAACGACTACTCCCTTTTTGCTGCCTCTGTCCCCCTGACGGAGGAAGTGCACGGCGTGGTATTTACGGCGTAGTGCGTGGGGCCGTCTGACATCAGCGGGTGTGATGAGCGTGTGTGCGTGTGTGTGTTTGCGCGTGTGTGTGCGTGTGTGTGTGTGTGCGTGTGTGTGCGTGTGTGTGTGTGTGTGTGTGTGGTGTTTTATCTGCGCTCCTTACGGGAAGCGGTGTGTCAACGATGACACCGAGTACCCGCGCGATGTTTTCCTCTCCTCTTCTTTGTCGATGATAAGGGTGACATTTGAAGCGCCCCAGCAGTCGACGACCATAACGTGATGACTCTCCAGGAGTGACACACACAACCCCCACCTCCCCCCCTACCACCCCCAGCCCCCCAATGTTGATCCTTGTCACGCTCCCTGGACACTACAGAAATACATTTTGCTTTGGATTTGTCCAGGCGTTTCATCACGGTGTACTGATTTGTAGAAACGTACACACAAACACACGCACAGCCCCACACACGCACACACATGCATACACACACCCACACGTCACACACTCCCGGCTAACAGGCTGGCAGTACCTCCAGCTCATGTCCGGCTCTAACCTCTCTCTCTCTCTCTCTCTCTCTCTCTCTCTCTCTCTCTCTCTCTCTGTCTCTGTCTCTGTCTCTGTGCCTCCTGCCTCCCCAGTTCTCTGGAGTTCCGCCAGGCTTGCCCTGTCACTTGGGTAGTGGATGAAGGGTGGTCTGGTGGGATGGGGATTGGAGGAAAGAGTTTGGCTAGAAATACCCAACTAGCCTCATAGAGCAGAATGTGTTTTGGAGTACACACACAGACACGCACACAAATTAAGTAACACACACAAACACATAGACTGAGGTGGGTGCCATTTCTAGCAGAAAAGCATTGCGAGAGCATCAGCTTGATTAGTTAACCCTTGTTTGTTTTATTTAATTTCTTGTACGTTAAATGTTTGGACGTATCTCTATTGCAGTCGCTGTATGTTGTGCACGTTTTCGCAAGTGCAGAGGAAAGTGTACGGGAGCTTTAAGCGGTTCGGATAGAGTAAGTGATGGAGAGATTGGAGCAGAGAAAGAGAGGGAGGGAGAGAGGGTTAGGGAGAGAGAGATTGCAAGAGAGGGAGATAGCGGAGAGAGAGAGAGAGGATGAGAAGTAGACTTTTGAAAGTGCCAAAGGGAAAGAGATTATAAAAGCATATAGACGGAAAAACTGAGAGCTTCTGAGAGATTTGTAGCAAGAAAGATTGATCGTGGCAGATATATGTGCCGCGCGGTGTATATAGAGAGGGAGAGAGAGGAGAGGTGGAGGGAGCAGAACGAGGGCGTGAGATAAAGAAGAACAGAGAGAGATATATCGGAGGAGGAGCCAGGGGGCCCATAGAAACATTGGAGAGAGAAGGATGGAGAGAAGAATAAGAGGGCAGAGGAGAATGAAAAGGAGAGCCGAGGACAGATGGCGGTGGGAGGCATGTGTCTGCGGTGTGCTGGGTAATCCTGGCCAGCCTCTCCCACAGAGACAGTAGCACGGTGACTCTGTTACCTGGGATAAGTGTTGCAAAGCAGATGTTAATATGAGGTCGCTCGGCACGCTGATGGAGCCGGCAGAAACAGAAATGCGAATGATCTGATGATGATGATGGTGTGTGTGTGTGTGTGTGTGTGTGTGTGTGTGTGCGTGTCTTTGACATGCATCACAAAGATTCCCTTGCCTGCAGAAGCGGATTGCTAGTTTCTACGCATGCACGTTTCGCACTCCGGTTCCCATGCTATACTATCGACTTTCCTGCGCGTGTGTGTGTGTGTGTGTGTGTGTGTGTGTGTGTGCGGTGTGTGTTCTCTTGAATGACAGCCGCACACATCAAGAAAGGGAGAGGGCGATCGCGTGATAAGTAATCTGCCGGTGTCTTTGTCTCTGCACACATTATGGCATATTTGAAATCAAATGAGGCATAATTAATAGGCTCCCAAGGCCCCGCTGCGTAACAACGCCCTGGGCTCCATCAGACCTTTCAGCGGCTGGCCCAGCCACCCACCCCCAAAACCCCCCAACGCCGCCTCCGTCCGGTCCTTAGAGTTACCGCCGCCACGCTATGGCACGAAAACGCAATTATCGCGTCGTATGCGTTCTTCCCTCTCGCCGCTGTGTGTGCGTGGGTGTTTGTGTGTTGTTGCCTCTTTTTTTCTCGCCCACTTTCATTTTCAGCTTCTTCTTTTTTTTTTCATATCTATTGCGTAACGCCGGTGTCACGTGTGCTCGCGCGCACGCTGTGCTCTCTCTCGCTCGCTCGCTTGCGCTCTCCCTCTCGCTCGCTCGCTCTCTCGTTCGCACTCTGGCTCTCTCGCTCTCTTTCTCACACACACGCACCGCTAAGGCCCTCTCCCCCCCCCCCCCCCCCCCTCTCTCTCTCTCTCTCTCGCTCTCTCTCTCTCTCTCTCGCTCTCTCGCTCTCTCGCTCTCTCCCTCCATCGCCCGCCATCTCCCTCCATCGCCCTCACTCTGAGTCCCTCCCCCTCTCTCTTGTTCTCTCCCCCGCTCTCTCAGTATCTCTCACTCCCTTCCTCTCCAGCTCACTCTCTTAGTCCCTACCGCTCCATATCTCTCCGTCTCTCACTCTATCGCCCTCTCCATCAGACTCTCTCGCTTTCCATCCCCCCCCCCCCTCTCTCTCTATCGCTGCATCTCTCTCTTTCCCACCCCCTCCCTCCATCCCCCTCCCTTTCCATCTCCCTCCCCCTCCCCCCTGCCTCCATCTCCCCCCAGCCCTCTCTCCCTCTGGTTCTCTCGGGCAGATATGTGCGTGCTGAATCCCATGGTCTAATACACACAGGAATGGCTATGTAGCGGCTAGAGACCGAGCTGCACTCGTTTTGTTTCCCTGTGTGTGTGTGTGTGTGTGTGTGTGTGTGTGTGTGTGTGTGTGTGTGTGTGTGTGTGTGTGTGTGTGTGTGTGTGTGTGTGTGTGTGTGTGTGTGTGTGTGTGTGTGTGTGTGTGTGTGTCCCGCACGGTGAAAGAGATGCAGTGGTTCAACTGTGTATGACGATTAGGAGAAGGCTTCTCGGGGGAGCCGGTGGTTTCCAGCGAAAGCCGTTTGGGATCCGGAGAGTGTCGGTTCTGATAGTCTGTCGGTGTGTGTTGGGAATGGGATGTTTACATCATA
>NC_044059.1:7594947-7659947 GCF_902167405.1 Gadus morhua
GGAGGAGGGAGATTCACAGAGGAAACGGGGGAGGGACGGAGACATAGGTAGGGTTGCTGTCACAGAAACAGCATTTATCATGGAGGCAAAGAACAGTGCAAGGATATCAGTGAATATAAATAGAGGCGTAAGATGACACTGCTGCTTTTCTTTTGGTCTTTGGTTGTCATTCCTTGCCATTCTGCTCCGCTGCGATGCTGTGAAGTTATCTGTGCCCGTGTTACTGCTACTGTGGGTGGGGGAGTTATGCCAGCAGAAAAGCAACAATAAAGTGTAACGTATTATGGAAGGTGATCATGAGTCATTCCATTGAGCCTTAAAACACACATGTTGAATATTAAGGACTATTGTTGTTGGTGCTATGGTCAATGTAAGTTATGAAAATGTGAATAAATTACAGAATTGATTGGTGAGGCACTCACACAAAATAGTGCTACTGTTGTATGCTGTTTAAAGTGTAACAGAACTGAACAGGCTTAATGAAATAAACAACCATTAAACTCAGATTAAGGGAAGAAGTGTAAGAAGATAATGGGAGATGGTTTAGAAAACACTACTAAGGTGGTGCAAGAAATGCAGTAGAATTACAATATCTTCTTCAGTTACCTGCTCATCCAGCTCGCTGATAGCTTTAGTTTAGTGGTGCATTATTATGACAAGCCTTCTAAGTCTTACCAGAGCAAATCTATAGAGGATGTGTCCTTTAGTACGCTAACTTCTTCTCTATATTGCAGACACAATTTACTGTACATTCCCAGAGGGGTTTTGGTTTTCTCTGCAGTAGCCATCCGTGTACATAATATTTTATACATAATGCATGGGCCTTCACGCGTCTTTCTGCTTCAGTATTCTCGTGAATACTCCACATATCAACCGTGTGCTGCATCCTGATATTTAATACCTCAAACTAAGGTAGAAGTCTGCCTTGTTAGTTTCCCTCTTCTTTTCTCTGGTCTTATTCAATTCATAAATAAATAAAATATCTGGTGCTAATGTGTGACAAGTAACACACATGAGTAAAAAAAGTATGCGCTATCCTGTTGCATTTATTAAACTGTACTTCTGCTCTTTACTCTGGCATATTTCAGAGCCAGTAACCTACTTTTTACTTTGCTACATTTGCTATCTCTACCTTTGTTGCAACTCGTCCGCTCCAGCAAGGAGCTCTTCACTGCAGATGCCAACAAGTATCCATGGAAGAGATGGGAACCTAATATTACTACTGTGTATGTTGAATTGTAATCCGACTTATTGCTACTGGATTTCCTTTGTTCGCAGCGGAAAGACAACAGAGAAAAGCAGGAGAAATGACAAAGAAGTTAGGGAGTCAATTCAGTTTTTTTAAGCAAGGTAATTGAATCGGTCCACTGTGGGTGGGATGGATAGGGGAATGGAGAAAGAGGTGGATGGGAGAGGTAGATGAGGAGACCAAGAGAGAGTGGGGGATTGTACAAATCTCAGTGATAAAGGCTATCCTTATCGGTTTGATTAGCCTGCCTGCTTTACTTCAAATGCTGTTTTTTTTCATTATTTTTCACTTGCCCACAGATCCAAAAAAATAAAAAAATGGAAAGTATCTTGTCATTTGTTAACCAGGATCCTTTTTACTTGAACTTGAGCATGTTTCTCGGATGGTAATTGTACTTTTACTTGAGTATAGATTTATAGTACTTTGCCCGCCACTGAATAGACCAAAATAAGTAATTTAATTAAATAGCTGAGCAACAAGTATAAAACATTAAGAAATATGTATGAATGTACATACCCTCAGCTATAATAAGTAGTATAATCTTGACCTTTTTATTAAAATTCCTATCGCACCTTTTAAAAACTGTTACATCACACAGTCACAGATAAAGAAAATTAAATCTATTCCCACTTTACAAGAAGTCCCTGGTGTCTGTTCCCTAAGTGTTATATCGAAACAAATCTATCAAGTTTTCCCATCCAGAAGTCTGTTTATTTATTCTGCCAAATTCTGCAGGACAAAAAAAAGGAAGAAGAAGGTGATCGCATGTGTGAATGTGAACTGTTGTTTGTGATAAAAAAAACGAGAATGATTTTCCGAAGGAAAAGCTAATCTGGGTTAGAGCGACGCCCAGAGTGTTAACTTTTTCATATGACGACAGCGCTTATATTGGCTAAACAGTACCGATCTGCCGCTCTTTTTAACAACCCACCGTACATCTTTTCAACAGGCCATGTTTCAAGTTGGTAATTGACGCAAGGTGTTCCAATAACCATCGCAATCATGTGCGTATTGTAAGTAACATCCAAGTCTTCCATCATGGCAGCGATAAAAATAGGTGTGTTTAATAAACTGAATAAATAATCAAAAACAAAGCCAAAAAAATGAAGGTTTCTAATGAGCGTTGATTTTCTGCAATCACTTGTCGGGTGGTCGGGGAAAACACCAAAGGCATCATTAGGTGTGTATTATCGGAATGAGTGCCCGTTCCCAATGCATGCTTTTGGGGTCGATGAGATAATTAACGCGGCTTTGTACGAAAACACGGGAGGCCTGCCTCCCCGTTGGGCCCCTGGAGCTGAGGGCCTTGATCACAGGAAGAGAACCCACCTTGGGGGGCATCCTTTGGGGATGTTTTGCCCCCTTTGAAGGGGGGGGCATGGGGGGAGAGGATGCTGAGTAGAAAGGGTGTTGAACAAAATGGCTTGATGGCGATGGCTTTGTGGTGTGTCGTTATCACCGCAGATCAGCTTTTTGTTTGGTTTTTGCGTTAACCGCGAGTTTGGTTGCGGTAAAAGCTCAATGAAATTGTTTTGTAAAAACAACTAACTGAAAAGGTGATGTTGGAGTAGCATTTAGAAATTGCCAAATCGAAAGGTTGCAATAATCGTTTTAATAACGTCAATTTCATTCTAATTTTAAAGAAAGAAATGATTACAAAGACAAAATAATTGATTGCTCTCCAGATCCAAGTTGCAATTTAACTTTCTGGCAAACCATTCTTTGAAAAATGGAATAGTGTTCTGCCAGTGCTGAAACATGATTGCTTAATCAATCAGAAAAATATATATTATTATTTGTCACAGCAAGCATACCACTATATTTAATCAAGACTGTGTTCTTATGCACGCAACTGCCTTTCTTTGACGATGGTGGAACATTTCTTCTGGTATTTAATTGCATACATTGATCAAATATCAAATTGTAATCATAGTTTAGATCCATCACTGTTTTTGTTACACTTTTCATCTATCAATATTCGCGTTGAGCACCTCAAAGTGGCTGTGGGCGATGTCGTTGTTTTGGCTCACCCCCTGTTTCTTTTCCCTGGCAGCTTCCTTCTCTACTGTCATTTCTTCAGCCCACTTTGTGTTTGCTTGCCTTGTTTGGTTTTTTGTGTGAGCCATTGGGAACGCTGGAATCGGTAGCTTTGCCTGTTCCGCCACTGTCAGTCAAAGCTGACACCCTGCTGCCTGTCCGTGGAAACAACGAGGACCACCTCCTTTGGAGATATCTCTCCTGTTTGGCTGAAGTGGGGACAGTATACCAGAAAGCTTTTTTTTCTATTCACTGCAGAGTGGAGGAACTGGGAGACCCATGTGACTCACCAAACACTCTATCGGTGATGGATGTCGGAATATAGAGCTAATTAACACTTATTTTAACTAATAAATATTGCATACACACCTTAATTGTGACTTGCATTAGAACCAGCTTGCCTGTGAACCAGTATCAGAGCAGCTCTTTTCTTAAGGTGGGTCAACCACCGGGTCCTGCATCTGGACTGGGCACCCATACCCGGAACCTCAGCTCCACCTCCATTGCATTTGCTTGAGTTTCAATATCTAACTATTCACCATTGGTTTGTCTTTATCACTACCACCGGGGAAGTAACTCAATGAAACCCACCAGGACTACTGTATGTCACTGTCCTCATGCAGCCCATGAACAATTGAATGCAGACTGTGATTCATTGCGAATATTAAAGAAAGAAAGATACCAAAGAAAAAAAAATTGAAACTGATTGTCACGAACAGCAATATGGGAAGGAGACGTGTCGTGCGGGGTTCCTCGGTCATTACTGTGAGTTGTGGCTGTCTGGGTGAAAAAATGTTCGTCATTTGCTGCTGCTGTTGTTGACGTTCATCAGCCCCCACATACTTGCTTGCTCACTCTTGTCTCGTAGTGAACCGTCAGATTGACCACTGACTATATATACGAAAGTGTGATATATGTGACAATTTCCTCTATCCACAGCAAGGTTATAGACTGCAGTGGTAGCCTATAGTTGACTCATAGCTTTACCATACTTTTTGTTCCATTTTCCATCAAATCTGTTATTTTTCTCTCATGCCTAAAGCAGCATTGATAAACCGAGCGCATGCCTGCCTCAACCAATTGCGGTTGAGCCCTGTTGCCATCTCTATCCGCCGCCTGTATTTAATGAAGCTGTGTGCTTGGCTAACACTCGTTCCATTTCCTTGAGCGCACTTCCAGTCTGTTGTCTTAACTGTGAAAGCGATCAAGCTGTCGGCTACAGTGCTGCCACATGCAGTCGTTTGTTTTCAGACGGATAGATAGCCACTGCCCGACGGGCCACTGCAGGTGTCTTGAAGTACACCAAACCCAGGGGATCGTCAACGTCTTGATGCCACCATTTTGTTCGGCTGAGTGCAGCAAGGTAGACGTTTGAGATCAGCGGTCACGGTTGAGGGTCCGAGAAAAACCTTCTCGGTGTCAAGCGATTCCTTGTTCCATTTCCACCTGTTAGAGGGGTAGGGGTGTGTTCTCCCAGAAGCAGCGTATGGAGCGGGATGACGGAGCATGGATAAGTCCAATCGGTAAAGCGTGTTGCTACCTTCAATGGTTCTTGGAGCAGGGTTTGTCTCACAGCCCACCGTTCGTATGCGTTGGGTTTTGCTGTTGTTGCTTCGTGTAAAAGATGCCCTTAGCATGGAAACTGCTTGAATAGATACTATTCCGCATACTAAATAAGTCACTGTACTACACTATAAAAAACAGACCAAGCTATCCTTATATGTCTGTTTATACCTCTGGAACTACAACTATGAAACGTTTGTGTCCACAGTAATTATTTCCCCAGTGTGGTCGCCTTCCTTCAGGCAAGATAGCACACAACACAACACAACACAACACAACACAACACAACGTAGCTTACCAGATGCCTCAGGTCAGAACGGTCGAGAATGGAACCGCATCTATCTTAACACCGACTACGGGGTCCGTCCCTCTCATTCATGACACAAGGGGGATGAGCTTGCTTGTTGGGTTGTGTTGTTATGCAACAATATATACGCGCCATGGGGAGCTCAGCATGAGCACATCAATGCCTTGTTTGAGAGATCCTCCACACACACACACACACACACACACACACACACACACACACACACACACACACACACACACACACACACACACACACACACACACACACCCATCGCAGGGCAAGACTCAGTGGGAGGTTGGGGAGATGTATCTGTGTTTACAGGAGGCAGGGGAAAAACAACACTGGCACACACATATACACCGGCACACACCTGCCTCTACTCTCTCGCTCCCTCTCGCTCCAGCTAATCAGGGTGTAATTGCGAGGTGCACGCTTGCATGCAGTATAGAGAACGCGTTCATCAGTGGCTCCTTTTTAAGTCAATAGATAGAGCTGAGCCACTGTCGTGCTCCACCAGTTGTTTACGGTGAGTCGCGATAAAGGAATGTGTATTTAAAGAGGTACCCCGTTCGCTCCATGTAGGCCTAAACATGGTCTTATTCAGGCTTTTATTTGGTTTCCCATCGGAACTGTTCCGTCGACGCTGCTTGTGTGCCCCGCGAAACGTACTCAATTAATTCCTAAACCCCTCTCCTCTGTTCACTGGGATAAGTGTGTTCAAGTTTACAAGTAGTTTTTGGTTTATTTGGGTGGGGGTCGGTGGAGGAACAGAGAAAATGGTCTTTTGATCGCTATCCAAAATGGTGGTCCCTGTCTTTGTTTACACTGTACTGGTCCTCAGATCAATGTATCTGGGACTCAGTCAAGTACGTAATGTGTTATTGATTTGGATGTTCAAGCAATTTAATCTACAATTATCCTGTCTTATTTGTAAAAGCAGCTGTAGTCTATGGTGTGTGCCCGCGGCTCGTCACAGCAATGCATTAAAAAAAGTGATCTGCTGTATTACCAGCACTAAATGAGAACTCAACTGCTGCAGAGGAATCCCTTCTATGGCAGTGAATCAGATTGATTATCAAATGTTTACAGAATAATACACATTTGCGTATTTAATTTTGTTACGTTGGTTTCAGGCAAATTTTCATGGAAAGACATCGAGGGTTTAGGGCCATTTCTGTATCTTACGCCTCTTTCTCTTTCAATTTGGTCCATATTTTGTATTATTGTTCCTAATAGATTCAGTTGAGGCCCAAGACGGCATGTTTTATTTGATTAGAAAAGATATTAAGCGCTAAACAACTGAATAACTGTACATAAACGCTCAGCAAAACACTCATCTTGATTATTTAAATTTTCTCTGTGTGAATAGTGTTGTTTGTTTGTTTATCTATGGATGCATTTATCTGTTAATAGAGTTCTAATGATTTAAAAAAAATGAAATGATAATAATTGAGTTAAAGCACATTAAAAAACTCATCCAAGCATTTAGATGCTAACAATGTCATAACCCGTATGCAGTCAAATAGATAGGATAACTGAAAGACTCATCTCAAAATGTTTGATAGTATTTTATTTACTCTAATTTTTGCCTTTAATTAAAAAGGCACTTTGTATTAATTGCCACGCTCTTCTGAACGTACTTTCTTCTGCAGTCCCATAATCTTAGCCTTTTGTCAAAACAAAACATCTTAACACTTTATTAATACAAATTACTCTTCATATAATATTCTCAGTTTCTTTCATTCAACATCAGCTATAATAAATATCTGCACTTCATAAAATGAACCTTGCTGAATTCATAAATGACTAACCGACACATTTTCAGATTCTCTGTGTACTGTGCATCATTCGATCAGAATCATAATCAGGACGGTGAAGTGTTCTAGACTCTTCCACTCGCAGACGAAAGGTTACGTTTCAAAGCTCCATGTCCGCAGCATGTCTGTAGGCACTCTTACCCAACAGTCTGCTAAAATGTCAGAACAGTAACAACACTAACAGATATTCATTCAAAAGCCCTTCCACTGAAATCCTCATCACCAAGAATCTCCTCGAGCTCCTCTCATCAAAGTCAAAGTCAGCTTTATTGTCAATTCCAAAGAATTTACTAGGCAAATAGAGGAATAAAAATGTGTTTGCCTCTGTCCTATGGTGCATTAAGTATAAAAGGATACAATTAGGTAAAATGAAATAAAATAAGTAATATTTACCATAAATAAATTCTAAATAGTGCAAAATAGTCTTGAATAGTGCAAAGGTAGGCAAAACAAAATGGTACATATAAATATATGAGTAAAAAAAAAAAAAAAAAAGTGTGGTTTAAATGGTCCAGGTTTCTTGGGGGGCAGATGGGAGAGGGTTTCAGGGTCCATGTATGTACGTGTGAAGTCCTCCCCCTCACCTGTCTTCCTTTGCCTCCCTCAGATGCTACCTGTTGGACGGCATCTCCAAAGGTGCCTGGCTCAACCGCTCCAGCATCATCTTCGCGGGGAGCGACAAGTGGTCGGTGGACCCGCGCGTCTCCATCGTGTCGAGCGTGGCGGACAAACACGAGTACAGCCTGCAGATACAGAAGGTGGACGTGACGGACGATGGCCAGTACACCTGCTCCATCCAGAGCGAGCGCAACCTGCGGCCAAAGCATCTCAACCTCGTCGTCAAAGGTGGGTGGTGGCCGAGTGAGAGACGGCGCTTGTTTTTCTGGATGCATGTCTGTCAGCGATATATTGTTTCTCTTTCTCCTGAAAGAAAATGCGTATTCTAAAGCGCTTTTGATATAAGCGTCTGCTGAACGCCCTTAATGTAAATGCAAATGTGAATATGTATATATATACACTCTGAACTCTCTATCGCCTGCACAGTAAGACATACAGGCGTATTTGTCCTTATCCAAGCTATCTTTGTTTTCTGACAAATGTACTTATTGTCGGTCGCTTTGGATAAAAGCGTCGGCTAAACGCCCTTAATGTAAATTCAAATGTAAATATGCATATATATATATACACTCTGAACTCTCTATCGCCTGTGCGGTAAGACATGCAGGCGTATTTGTCCTTATCTTAGCTATCTTTGTTGTATACTGGGAATGGGTTAACCTAGCAATTGTAAGTGCTTGGCACTTGTTTCTATGAATATCTTTACTGTACCGGCAACAATATATTGTTGTTTCGCTTTCTTCCTACAAATGTACCTTAGGCCTTGTATATAAGTAGGTCGCTTTGGAATATAGGCGTCTGCTTATGCCCTAAATGTAAATGTATTTACCGTGGTGGACATGATGCAACGTTGAGATGGTACGTCCACACTACAATGTGTGTACAACGCAACGAATTGTCTGGACTAAGTGTCTAAATTGCTCCAGTTTAGTTACTTTGAATAGTGTGATGTACCCTTTGCCATTTAGGTTTAAGGATCCTTTTATCCAAAGTGTCTTACAATTTTTTCTGAGCGCATACCGTCCTGGGTTAAGTTGAAGCCTTAACCCAACCAGTTTTAATGTCATGCTTGACCAGCTGAGCTATACAATATTGAATGCACTTAACTCGGATATGTGGGTTGGACATACGCTATAATGGTGTACACAGCAAAGCGTTGCTG
Organism: Gadus morhua; assembly: GCF_902167405.1. NCBI lineage: Eukaryota > Metazoa > Chordata > Actinopteri > Gadiformes > Gadidae > Gadus > Gadus morhua. Next base: position 7,603,704 of record NC_044059.1, read on the forward strand.
TTTTCCCCCTCAAACATCTCGTTAGCTTTTAGCCTTCATGTAGCCCACACTGTCAGCATATGGGATCTGCCAATAGTGTCCAATGGTATGGGTAGCTAATGGCCATGGGTGTATCAAACACCATCTGTGCTTCAAACAAATGTCTGTTATTCCATTTATATCCACCTGTTCGTATTATCTAACATTCAAGTTTGTTGTCTCAACAGCATTTCTCTTCCAGGCTCGCCAACTTATCTTGTCACTGTGTATATCTTGTGCCTGTAGGCTATTATACAGCATGGTCTGTGGTTAGAAAAAGAAAGGGAAGAAAAAGACTAGGACGCTTTGGTCAAATCTCTCTTGGAGTCAGCCTAGACTCCTAACAGAAGCATGGCTGGTCAAAGTATGAATTCTAAGTAGCTGGGGTTAACTGGGGTTCTATTGACATAAATGCCACCGCAGTTATTTAGGGAAGGCCCTGTATTTGAACCTTTTAACATTTAAAATATGCAACTTCAAATGTTTTGTAAATGAGACCTCATCATCAACTTTGATGTCATTATAATCTATTCGCTTTTTACGCCGAAAGGTCTGGGGATAAAAAGTCTGTTAAAAAGAGCAGACAGCGTTCATCCGCGATTATAAGTTGACGGTCATGCGAGGCAAGGATCCACTTCCCAACCAGTTATGCAAAATATATTGAGCTATTTGGGATTTGTTTAAAAATAAGGATTTAACTGCATCATTTGATTATATAATATACTAATAGCTGGTAATCTTAAACAATGAATACTAGTGACTGATTGCTTACTAATAACAACAATAGTCTGATTTAGTTAATAGAGATTGAGTTAGCGATCAAATTAATTGGCTCTGAAATTGGCTCGCATTTAATAATTTCATTTTATCCCATTTCCCATTAGGGCACCCAAATCATGAAGGGTAATAGTCGTCATACATCAAGATTATAAGAGATGATTTACCGTATAATCCGTGCTAAGAATGGCTCCTTTCTGTGCGGTATTCTGAGGACATTTTTCAATTAGTGTCAATTCCGTGTCGGAATCGAAATCCGAATAAAATTTTAAGCTAAAGAGCTGACACAACCCGACTTATCTGGCACCATGTGAGGTTTTGATTCCCATAAGCGTGTCGGGGATGTGTTGGTAAAGTTACTAAACTCCTTCAGAATAAATTACACCTATCATGCATATTGGCATTCTCTTAGTGTCAATTTTCGGTCCTGTATCGGACGATAATGGCCGGAACAGGATGGTATATCCTGGCAGGTTGTTATTATCAGCACCGACAGTGCTGCGGTAAATGTCAAAAGACAGTGGAACAATCTCAAAGTGCCGTTCATGCAATCTGCTGTAACTACCGTAGGGGAAGAGACATTTTTTGGGGGACTTTTTCAACTGGGGTTTGCAACGCTGGCTTTCCACTGCCGCTGCCCTTTTTATTCCTATCAAACCGTCTCAACGTAAACAATGTTAATCAGTAACGCACAAGCCACAAGCAGATGGGCAGTAGAGGCGGCGAGCATACACAGGAAATAGGTTGCCAACAAAACAAGGTCTCTGCCATCGGTAAATGCCTCGGCGATCGATACTAAAATTGTTTATTTAACAATTTCAGAGGAATCAATAACGTTCACATGACAGCGTAACGCGCGGGGCGATGATGGAGAAGCACTTTATTTTCCCGTCGTTTGCTTCGTCAGGACTGCGTGCAGCGTGGAGCCTGGCCAAGGTCGCATGGGGTCACAACAGCCCCCCCCCCCCAACCGCCAACCATATGGCGCGATCACAAGGCAGCCAGCACACACGCCAGCAGTTGTGCTGAGTGGCACATTCTGAAAATACCCATAATTCCCTGGTACACGCAACTTAAGGCTGCTGAAATCTGATACTCCATTTGACCTACAATTCCCCAGTCTGTTCACGTCTGTTTGCAGATTTTACACGTGGTCGTGATTAACATGGGAGTGGGGCGCTCTTTTGTAATAACCAGGAATGGTATCCGATATCTGGATATCACATGCGATTGAAATGGCGTCTCTGTCATCTAGCTGTAGTATTAACAAATGACTCGTAGAGGAGTAACCTGACTGCGGCAAATTCATCCTGACAAACCCATAGCTTTTTCAGTTGATTCTTCCTCTTAATTTGGTTCTGTGTTTTGACTGTTTTTACACCCACACCACAGCCATGTGTCACTTCATCAATTGTAAATGTTTGGGTGGACATAGTCGTCAAACTTCCTCCTTGTTGTGACTCGTACACTTTTTTTGTCTGCAGATTTGCAGTTCCTAATTATGTGAAATGTAGAGTAAGGCATGGTGCCTAGCAAAAGCCTGCTATGCGTAACAGCTGCATGTTTCACAGCTTAGCATGGGGCCGGTTGTGGTCATCGTGGCCGACAGGGCAACATTGTGTGGATCAAGCGAAGCCGAAATAGAAAATCCAGAAATAAAGATGCTGTGCCTCCTAAAAAATTCCATCATGTCGTTCTTAAGCCAAAGGCAACCTTCGGCAACCTCGGTTTAAACAAGCGGTCCAAAAAGACAAGCGAGCAGCCAGTACTCCCTTTTGTTGGACCGTTTGACCAAACCACCTGCTTCACCACAACGACATGGTGGCTGATTCAATGGCACTAAAAGATGACAAAAACAAAACCCTTCACCGTCTCTAATGCAGGTTAGAGAAGGGTAGAATAATGACGGCAGCCGAGCCATGGTGTCTATCTTATCTGACACATCCACACCGTACCTCCCTTCTCCCAGGAGTCATGAAGGAGATACCCAGAAAAACAGCTAGTATCACCTGGGGGGGCCTTCACATAGATGAATGGTTGGTTACCCCATCCGCCCCACTCCAGACCTTGTTTTGCTGGGGCTCTGCAAGGTCGCTGGTGGTGGCGATGGTGGCGGTTGTGGTGGGTTGAGTATAACAGTAAACTACAAACCAGTTGTATAGAGCGGCTGTATCACTGTTCCCCAGTGGGGGCGAAGGGGGGAACGGGGGGGCTCCAGAGTTGGCTTCACCTCGGTCAGCATGGATCTGTTTATGCGGAAGGGGGGATAGGGGGGGGGGGGGGGGGGGGGTTCTCTCAGGGTAGCTCTCTGCCATGCCGATGTTGGGCTGTTGTCGACACTCATTTTGCTTTGTCAAAAGCTGCCGTGTGTTGTGAATCATTACCTGTCACGGTGCGGGCCCTTGTGTACACAGACACGCACACACACGCACCACGCACACACACACACACACACACACACACACTCTTATACACACGCATACAATCGCGCACACGCGCATAGCGCAGGCCCTCTCACGGAGAACAGAGGAGCGCTCGCGGCAGACGAGATGTAGCAGGGGGAGCTCGCGCCTGTCATGTTCTGGAAGCTTCTGGGACTCTGCCGGTTTTTCATCTGCCGACAAAGAAAGAGTAGCAAGGAGCAGTGGAAAAGATTTCTTTTTTATCTTCCTGCGTGTGTGTGTGTGTGTGTGTGTGTGTGTGTGTGTGCGTGTGTGTGTGTTTCTTGAAAGTGCATTAAGAGGAGATTAACACCGAAAAATATACTCGATGGCGTTATGGATCGGTGCTCCGTGGGTTTCTACACGTTGCACAAATCCAGTAGCCGGCCCGGGCCGTGACACACACGAGGCTGGACTGTGCGTTGTGTGTCTCGTCGCTGGAGCTGACCCAGGGTATCCCCCGCCTCCCGACTGTAATCTTTTAGCCCGGCCCCGCCGGCTTCACTGTCATCGGCATTACTGCCAATGACAGCGAGCTACTTGCCGTTTAAGTGTCTCACTTTGTCAGCAAGCCAGGAGGGTCAAACCACTCTTGCCAGGGGAGAGGGGGAGAGGGGGAGAGGGGGGAGAGGGGGAGAGGGGGGGAGATGTAACCTATTTGAACCCTGAAGCCAGAAAACAACTGGTTTTGTTTGTGTGCTATTCCTGCTGTTTCCCTTTTTACGGGTGCAAGCAGATCAGTTTTAGAACAAGGGGCAAGTGCGGTGTTGACATGAACGCAAAGTGTAGGAAACAACCAAGGTTTGGGATGCAGAGCAAGGGAGGCGGTGGGGGGGGGGGGGGGGGGGGGGGGGGAGAGAGAGTGTGGCTGGCGGTGGTGGTTCCCCCCCTCCTCCTCCTCCTCCTCCCTCGGAACGAAGCGTTTAATCTTGGTTTGTCAAGTATACACTCTTCCCCCCGCGGAGAACTCTGTTTCGTTTACATCGTCTCCGCGAGCCCCCAACTCTACAGCCATTGAAGAGGGCCTGGGGGATGAGGAAACAGGAAAATAGAGGGATTCTCCAGAATCCACCTTTTTATTGCCTAGGACTCTCGGCACAGCAGGGTGCGCTGGGAAGTTCAGGGTGCCCCCTGGATACTTCATTACACCCCACGATCGTTTAGACGTGGAAGGTGTTTGGTGGGAGGTGGGAAATAAACACATATTTGCGCATGAAGGCAGTTTCTTGTTGCAGAAACGACACCCTAATCCCACACCAGAAAACCGAAGTTAAAATGCGATCGCAGTCCGAATAATGATTCGATGCCCTTTAGAACCCCCTGAACAGTTTGTGTCCACCATGTTTAAAATACATGTTTATTAGTGACTGTCTGTGATTTTTGAGACTGTAACTGCCTCAGATACTTGGCTATTTACAATAATCGTACATGGTGCAAATAACACCCTCCCCCAAACCCGCTTCACTGTCTTTAACCTATTTTCACTATGAAACGACATCTAATCCTGGATACACAAGCCTTCTTGCCATAACGCCTACCCTAGCCTTCTCTCAGCCTTTTTAATCCCCCTCCCCCTCCTCGCTCCCTGTTAATTAAGATCACACGTAGGATAATGTATTGAGTATGCACAGCACCTTTAATCTAAGAATATCTCGCCCCGGCAAAGACGGAGCGAGTCGCGGTGTCACCACACGCCCTCAGAACTGTGATGTATGCGAGAAGGGATCGGTCAATAAACACATGATTATTTTCCTTTCAGGTTGTTTTTTCTCTTCTTTGTACGTTGTACTTAACTTTCATTTCAATGGCTTTACAGTTTTGATTGATTAATACACAACCCCCCCCCCCCCTCACCCCCTTGAACATGTAATTGAATATATATTTTTTGTGTTTTCATGTTCATAATCCCCCCCGAGCGGGGGTTTTGACATCATAACGCAGGCGAGCGATATGATATGAATCACATTAAGGCTAATATGATGAAGCGCCATCGTTTTATGGTTATTATTATGAAGTGCGATCGAAAGGGGTTACATTTCTTTTTGGGACGCGCAGCGGCCTTAATCCCGCCGTTTGTGGTGGCGGATGAGAAGCGGTTTGGACGTTAATTTGGATCGTCTCAGATGCGCGGTGAATGCAAGACGCCCACGGCTGCGCGGCGGCGTGTGGATCTAGTATTTCTGTGAAGCGTTAAGAAGACTCCATTACGGAGAGATACAGTGGATTAATCCCCCAGCGTCCTTCCTTTTCCCTTTGATGCGAGGGCGCAGACAGACAGAGTATAATTAAGTATGTCATAAAATTTTCAGCACATGTCGATCAATGCTGGATATGGTGTAATTATGTCAGACTTTATTACCGGCCACATGTATTTCTGAACTGTTTGGCTTCAGTCAATCGCAAGTCAGTGCTGTGCTCCGAATGAAATTGTTATTGTATATTATTAACATATTTTAATGACATTGTTGGCTACTTTCATTCCAAGGTACTTGAGTGTCTTTGAAGGTTTAAGTGCAATTGTGTTTTGGCTATACCTAGACACATTGCCTCATTTCAAATATATTCTGTAACTAGTTCTCCACTTGATCAGTCTAGGTTAAATTGTCTGTTTGTCCCGTGACTAATTCAATGAGATATTCAGTGGTTCTTCGCAGCAGTTTAAAAGAAGCCAAAGTATTTTACATAATGTACCATTTAAAATACATGATCAAATGCTAATCAAAACAAAATAACAGCACTATTTCTTTTCCATATTTATTCCTTCAACTACAACCAAACACCTCCTTGTTCGAGTCGGGCTCATCAGTTATTCCACAGTGGCCTTGTAACCTACTCCAGGTCACTGTTGCATTCAACTGATGACTAGATGGACCCAGGCTCACTATCATAGCACAGCATCTCATCATAATTGAGGTTCTAATGTCCCTGGCATTTTAATGGACAAACACACTTGAGAAATCAACCTTTAACGTGACACTATCCATGTGATGTCATCAAAGATATATGATATATTTTGAACAACAGTTCTCAATGAAAAAGGAAGCTTAACAACAGAGTCCGGTTTGCATAGTGATGCACAAGATTTGAGGTTTCTGCATTGAGAAGCAAAATCTGTGAGGCTTGCATAAGATGTGCTATTGTGGCCTCTGAGCTTTAGGCATCCATTGTGTGTGTGTGTGTGTGTGTGTGTGTGTGTGTGTGTGTGTGTGTGTGTGTGTGTGTGTGTGTGTGTGTGTGTGTGTGTGTGTGTGTGTGTGTGTGTGTGTGTGTCTCAATGTACACCTTCATGTTATTCCTCAACATTGCCCTAGCCACTATTAGCATGATTGCGTTTAATTAAAATGAATTCAGGCAAAGGTCAGACTCTCTGCGCTTGCGTCTCTTATCTCCAGAGAGGCAAGCGTATAATATCAGCGGAGGTGTGAGCAGCACGCATTTCTTATACACTTGAGCACTTGAACATGCCTGCATGTCAATTGTGAAAAACAGGGAATACATCCTAGACACGCGTACACATCCATTATCATTCTTGGTCAACTTGTCTTTGGAAGAGCTTGTCTTTGGAACTTGTCTTTGGAAGAACTTGTCTCAGCATCACTTCTTCATATTATGTAAACACATAGTATATAGAGGCATATGTGAAATTAAATGTACACATGTAATATCCAAAATAAATAAATCAACCCTTCTGCTAGATGCCACTAAATCCTACAAACTGCACCTTTAACTCTGATATAATGTTGACAATTTGTAGAACCATGGTGGGTAATTTGGATAAACAGATAAAACGGTTTAAGCATTTGTTTATTTGATTTGCGTTGTGATGAAATTTACCTTTGAGTCTGCATTCCATTGAATCAACCCTTTCTTGTTTTCCCTTTCATATATACCGTACATTCATTGTAACATCATCTCGGTTTCCGTGAGTAGGCGGCGGTTGGTTGGTCATAGTGGTCATAGTTGATCGCAGCAATGAATCTGAATGAAGGGAGCATGAATAATCATAAACTTATATTGTATTTGATTTACCACATGTTGGCCTTTTTTAATGAATAGTGCTTTTCTCCAAACCACATAAAACACACACACACGAAGACACACACACACACGCACGCACGCACGCGCGCGCGCGCGCACACACACACAAGCAGACAATAGCTATATATAAAACGAATGTACACACACACACACAATATCTGTACATAAAAACTATAACTAAATATTTATGACTACTTAATCGCATAACACTTAGGGCCTCCTCTTTCTCCCTAAAACAGGCAGGCCTAAATCCCAACACGAACCTGGTCTCTCCTCGAAGCCCACCTGTGTGCCTTCTTTGTGGAACAGAGGAGAAGTAAAAGTACCCTGACACACCAGGCTTTTAATGTGCAGAGAGGAGCCGTCCTGGTCACTTGGCCCCGCCGGGCCCCTCAGCAGCGTGGTGGAGGGTCCTCAGTGCGGGGGCCCCGACCGCGAAGCTGTCAGTGGCCAGCAGGGTGCCGCCGCTCTGTCTCATCTCTGATATCCTCTTCTGCTGACCTTCCTCTCATACTGAGTGCTGCACAGTCTCCCTGCTGGCCCTCGCAGCCAAACCAGCGCCCGGGTTTCAACGCACTCAGAATACTAATGTGGAGATGGACCGCGATACAGAGACACAGGGTTCCGGATCCTGTCTCTCTGTCTGTCTGTCTGTCTGTCTGCCTGCCTGCCTGCCTGCCTGCCTGCCTGCCTGCCTGCCTGCCTGCCTGCCTGCCTGCCTGCCTGTCTGTGTATCCCTTTGTCTGTCTGACTGTCTTTTCATACGTCTGTCTGACTGTCTTTTCATACGTCGGTCTGACTGTCTTTTCATACGTCTGTCTGTCAATCTAAGGCTCCGTTCTGTAATCCTTAGTGCTCGATTCAGATTTATTTCTCAGATTAGATTTTTGTTTTGGGCTTTTGGACAAATTTAAATGTGGACAATATCAGACTCAATATATTAATACACATAACTGGTGAAAAGATCTGAAGAAACTGAAAAAATATCATCACTGACCACTGAAGAAGAAACCATGGCTTTTATGTGGAGCAATTTCTGCTGCTTCTGTATGTGTGGACGCGGAGTCTAAGACCAGATCGAAGGGACGGTGATGTGAATGGCTTCAATGAAATAGATCCAATAAAAGGATGTAAGGATGTCAAGGGATGCTTTTAACTACGTTACTACTGTGGAGTACTACTGTCACTGTCCCTCCTCTGACTACTTAGATCATCAGCTGTGTTCCTTGTGCTCCCAGAGGGGCTTCCCACCAGCGCAAAATTGGGACGAATGTCAAAGAATGACGTTCAAGTCGCGTACATGGGGATATGACAGACTGAGGTGGCATTGCAGAAAGGCAAACCTGTGAATGTTTCACCACATACAAAAGTGGCCCATATCAAAATCTTAAAAGATCAGATTGCAAGGAACATACCAGAACATTTGTGCCACTTTGGCCTGCAGTGTGAACAAGGACCATCTGTCCATCCATCTTCCGACACATCTATCTACATCAATCTATCCCTGCTCTCTTTTGTTATGGTTATTGTCATATATTTAGTACCATCCAATGAGATCAGATCATATGTGCCCTCAGAATCACAGGCTCTGTGCAGTACGCACCAACGCTTTTGTAGTGTGTTTTTGTTTTTCCTAATCCTCTGATGAACAGAATTAGAATATGTCATTGTTTGGGAGGGAGCCTCAACACAGAGTTGGGCCATTAATACACAATCTCCGAGCGTTGACATCTGTATCGCACAAAAAACAGCCTCTCCCTTTTCTTTTTTATTCAGCAGATTTTGAGAAATGTTTTGAATATTCATGCCTTTGCCCTTTCTGATGCCCCCCCTGGGTCCTGATTGCGGTATTACACATAGTTTGTGGCCGGGTCTACCCATCGCAGCCCTCAGGGGTAGTTTTTCACTGAGAATCAGTGGATACCAGGTGTTGTTACAGATCTCAGTGTGCCTGCCCGGTTAGTTGTTTAGCTAAAACTATCCCCAACTGTGGTCAACTCAAATGAACTCAACGCACAAATAACACAAATGACACACACAGGCGTATAACACACACAAACGGTGCGCACTTAATCCCAGCTGCTGCATACTTGAACTTCCCCTTCTTTGGGAGTTCTCTTGGTGCTTCCATTGTCGAGACTCATCCACACTCTTCATTTATGTCTTTCTTTCTCACATTCTGTCTTTATTTCCTTCTCTTGAGCGATTAATATGGGAGTGGATGAGACTTTTTTTTTTCTTTAATGACCCAATGAAAGATACGTATCAATAATTTAGCAGCCATATCAGAGTTTCATCACAAATTGATGACCCAATTCACCACACTCAGTGATGCCCCCCTGAAGACATCCTCTCAGGGAGTTTGTAAATGAGGGTCAGGAGATTCGGCATTTCTGAATTGAATTGATTTATTTTGTATTCAGTCCAGCTGTCCAGTGCCATCCTGTTCCCATTTCTCCATAGAGTAGTAATTATTTTGCATCAATTATTATCGAGAGCAGCGGCAGAAGGTTTGGTTCCCTCTGTGTAATATTAACGTATATCATAGATTGAATAGTGTTAAGTGTTCTGGTGTGGTATATCGTTGAGGGTACGTTACTGTCAAGTATCATGTTGTATAGTGTAATAATACTCATATTTTGTTGTAGTTGTATAGTTGTTGAGTGCATGTAACATCATAGTATAGTTCAGTGCATGCATCAATGTAGAATAGTATGATAAAGTTGAGTATGTAACAGTATTGTTGAGTGTATGTAACAGGATAGTATAGTTGGGTATGTACAATTATAGTATTATTGAGTGTACCTAACAGTATAGTACAGTTGAGGGTATGTAAAAGTACAGTGTAGTTGAGTGTATGCCCCAGTGTAGAGTAGTATAGTATAATACAGTGTATGTACCAGTATAGTACAGTTGAATGCATGTAACAGTAAAGAGTACTGGTACAGTCCAGTGTATGTACGGTGGAGTGTGAGGGATGAGCTTGGAGGAACAGTGTGATTGTATCGCTCCGTGTCGGCCATCAGCCAACGACTCCCCGCCCATTAATCACGACCCACACTTTGTAGTCTGAACTCTAACCTTAGTTCTGCATCAAGGCGTGGTGACAGATGGAGGGTAGAGCTTTGTGTCTCCACATCACATCATCACACACACACACAGACACACACACACGCACATAGACACACACACACGCACAGACACACACACACACACACACACGCACAGCGGAGATATACAGTGAATCACCCATAGCAACGGCCTAATGGGTCACCGGCTGGTATTTCGGTGGTTGGAAAAAAAAGAGCATGATTATATTTTTTTCCCACTGTCCTCACTGGCCTTTTGCGTCTCATATGTGCAACATGAGACTGCTTTCACGGCGCTATCGATTTGAAACACTTTGCCGTGACGGAGCTAATTGAAATAGCCGCTGTGATTGCAATAACAATGATCAAGGTGGACCGTCGGGCCTCTGCAGCGGGGACGTATTTATCCTACGCAAAGACGCAGACGCCAGAGAGACGCTGATTAGCGTGAATAAATTAAGGGTTTTTCAATAAGCGCGCGATGGCTTATCTGTGCATTACATGGCCGGTGCAGCCGCTCACATTCAAGATTAATTGTATCACGCGAGGTATTTGGAAAAGTTCATCTTCATCAATTGATTTCCCTTAATTTGTGAATTCCTCAGAAGTGCATGAAATTGGGTATAACCTCTCCGTAATCAGGCGCTCTGCGTCGTTAACCTCCCTGACAACCACTCCGCCGCGTCTCAGCGCTGACATTTTGGAGGCCGGCTACGTTCGCCGCAGCTGGGTCGCAGCGAATCTCTTGAAAAATAAAGGAAATACTCCATCAACGAACGCTTCAGTTGCAGCTTTTGTATAGTTTTAGCTGGCGGCAGGATTCCTCCAACCTTCAAACAAAGGTTTCTTCCAACTGATTCCGCCTGTATTTTTGGTAAGCTGTGTCACGTCATCGACATTCTTGAACATTTGTCAATATAAATATATACAACCAACAAGCCAAAGTAGATCTCCCATATACAACACAAACCCCCTTTCCCACTATCTTAAAACCAATGGATCATTCCAAAGCAGTTGACCCCAAACAGAACTAGGGTGCAACCAACACAGAGACAGGTGTGGATTTTCAGAGACAGGTGTTGACACATCTCTCTTCAACATCATTATACAGTCTAGGAAATCCCCCATAAAGACCACAGTATTATTCAACTTTTTTCATTCCAAACCCATTGCACCCCAACAACCACGCAATATGGTATGAAAAGCAAAAAGAAAAGCGGGCTATAAAACCAGTCAACGCAGGGCCATCAAATTAAAACAGAGGCGATGATAATATCCCCTGCAGGGGTGATGGTGCCGCCAACCCGCTCTATAGATCCAGTGTGTGCTGGAGCCCTATGCCAGGTGCAGCCCCTGTGTCTCCCCTGAGGGGCAACGCCACATCCAGGCCCAGCAGTGAGAGAAACAACTAGGTCACACCTAAACAAACAGAGATGCATACCACAGTGTTACTAAGGAAGACCACGAAGGCAGTAGGATGGAATAGCCCGACACGTTGCTTCTGCCATACCTCGGAATCCCTGCTATTGCAGCTCGCCCGGTTTTGTTTTTATGTTTTTTGTTTTCTGTACGAAGAATATAATAAGCCCTCCGCCTCAGTCTTATTTTCCTGTGGTATGTTAATACGAGTAAATTGCTGAATTTATCATCCCCCCCCCTTAATGACACTATTATGCTACAATGCTCATTGGCTAATATGCAGCAGAATGCATTTTTTATTTTGTTTTGTATTTCCTCGCCGCGTGCACGTTCATCCACACACACTGTGGTTTCTCTCCAGTCTCCCACCTGGCCTTAAGGGGTTCTCCAAAGACACAAAGAGATGCAGACTACAGCCGCAAGCATTTATGATTAAGAAGGCTTCATGAGTTGGTCTCAACAACCTTCTTCCTCTTCCTCACCCTCTTTTCCTTCTCCTTCTCCCTCTCCTTATACTTCTGCTTCTTCCTCGTCCTCTTCTTCTTCTGCTGCTGCCGGGCGTAGATAAAACCGAGAATGGAAAGAGAATGGAGAAAATAAAGACGGAAAAAACCGCCCAGTTTCTCAAGCGTTTTTATTGGTTTTATTACTTGTGTGCCTCTGTGAGTTTGTGTACAGTATTTATTTATTTTTTAACCTTGAGGTCTTCTTTAAAAATGATTACCATTGATCAGTGAAATGGTTTTAGGAGCTAAAGCAGTAGGGGGGAGGGGGATGATGAATCAAAGGAGCCCCACCAGCTAGTTTATGAGTTATGCTAGCCTACCGCCCTGGTAATATTTGCTTTAAGGTGTCAGAACTGTGTAAGGGCACACCTTAAGTGCCAAAAAATACTTTGTTTGCAACTTTTTAGATATTTTTTGCAAGCAGTTTCTTTTTACACTTATTTTCTATAGCCTGTGCGCATATCCAGAAATTTCTACCTGGTGTCCTCAAGAACCTATCTGGCCCGCACAGCAAACATTCTCGTATGTAAACGAAAAAAAACGGCTTCCAGTAATCACAACACTCTCGAGCGAAGTTTGTCATTTTATAGCGGAATTGAAACGCCACCCACATTGTGTAATAACCATGTCCCATCATCCATAGTAAGTCCATAGTGGATCACAAAACTGTGTTTTAACACAATAAGGACAAACTTTGTCTCCCAAAGTGAAGTATTATGCATGAAGTGCTTCCTGGCGGGTGACAGCGTGAGCAGTGGTAATCCCTCTGAGTAATTTAATCTGTGTTTATGTTTAGACCCCGTGTCTGACACCTCATTAACGGATTGGAAGTCACTTCCCTTTTTCGTAGCCTGCAGCAAGTTTGGGGAATTGCAAAACCTTGAGAGTAGCTTATGTGGTAACGGGCTCATTTCGAAGGTGTATATTAACTTGATGAGCTATTTTCTTTAGGATCCCAATGATGGTACCTGTGGTAATGTTTTTTTTGGAACAAACTGAAATTTAGGGAGGATTAAGAGTTTTTAGAGATTTAGGGATTTGCAAGGAGCTAGCTGAAGATCTTTGAAAAACAATTTTCAGTTTCATATAAAATGGAATATAAAACTTCAATCCGCTCTATAATCCAATTCCATTTCCTAAGACCAGTCTTCTGGCTTTTAAAAGGTCTTTAGCTTTCATCGTGAGCACAACCTCAGAGTAGCATCAAGGTTTTTCTCTTTCTCTCCCTGTATACTCATTTATCCCTCAGTCTCGCCACCTATAGCATTCTCTCTATATTCTCTCTCTTCTTCACCCTCGTTTTTCTATATTTCTATGCCGCTCTCTCTTTTGTCCTCTGTACCTACCGCTCTCTCTCTACATCTCTCTCTCTCGCTCTCTCTGTGTATTTCCTCTCTCTCCTTCACCCTCTTTTTTCTTTATTCCTATAACACTCTCTCTTTGTCCTCTGTACCGCTCTCTCTCTCTCTCTCTCTCTCTCTCTCTCTCTCTCTCTCTCTCTCTCTCTTCATCTCTCTCTCTTCATCTCTGTCTCTTCATCTCTGTCTCTCTCTCTCTCTCTCTCTCTCTCTCTCTCTTCATCTCTCTCTCTCTCTCTCTCTCTCTCTCTCTTCATCTCTCTCTCTTCATCTCTCTCTCTCTCTCTCTCTCTCTCTCTCTCTCTCTCTCTCTCTCTCTCTCTCTCTCTCTCTCTCTCTTCATCTCTCTCTCTCTCTCTCTCTCTCTTTCATCTCTCTGTCTCTCTCTCTCTCTCTCTCTCTCTCTCTCTCTCTCTCTCTCTCTCTCTCTCTCTCTCTCTCTCTCTCTTCATGTCTCTCTCTCTCTCTCTCTCTCTCTCTCTCTCTCTCTCTCTCTCTTCATCTCTCTCTCTCTCTCTCTCTCTTCATCTCTCTCTCTCTTCATCTCTCTCTCTCTCTCTCTCTCTCTCTCTCTCTCTCTCTCTCTCTCTCTCTCTCTCTCTCTCTCTCTCTCTCTCTCTCTCTCTCTATCCTGAGCTGCCTCGCCCTCCCCTGTGCTCTCCCTCACCGCGGGGGTTCCGCTGGGTCGCTCTGGGCTGTAATTGGAAAGCACGCTGGCGGTGGGCGTTGCCGGTAATGGGGGTCCTGCGATGTGGCGGCGGCCCCCCGCTGCTTACACAGCGGTCACAGGAGAAGAAGACGACCGTCTGAATTCACTAAAAGGTCAGCGGCGCGTCCGCCACGCTTTCCAACTTCCGGCGGATGAAGCGAAAGAAAAAAAAACGACAACGCCTGTTGTGTTTAAACGGCCTTAAGCAATTAGCATATTCAAGGAGACGTCATTCGTAGCCTTCTTCCCCTCCCCCGTAGGTTTCTTCTCTACCTGGGGGTACTGGTGATGTGTGTGTGGGAGGGGGGAGGGGGGGGGGGGGGGGGGCTTGGCCTACAGTTTAGCTGTGGCACTTCCTTTTCAGAAGCACCCCCCTCCCTCTGGGCGATGGAGGGGAAAATAAGATGGCTGGGCAAACATGACAATCATATCAGCGCCACTGACGAATTAGCATGTCGGAGAGGGAGCGATGGGGGAGAAAGGGGAGGGCGCAACCACGAGAGCCGGGGGGGGGGGGGGGGGGGGAAGGAGAAGGGTGAGGAGGGGAGAAGGGTGAGGAAGAGGTGCTAATGTTATGTAATCGACGAGGGAGCCACAGCACTGCAACCACCCAACTGCTGCTGACTCACTGTCTCGGAGTCGAGGTGTTAAAGGCCTCTGTTAGCGTCTCCCAGAGAGCAGCTACATCATGTGAGGAGATATGGTGTAGTCTAGTGGTTAGGGGGTTTGACTCACCGCTATAAAGGGCTCTGGGTTGGAACCATTTTGGAGTAGACTATAGGAGTAGTTACCCAACTCTAGGCATGCTCTCTGATAACATGTATCTGAGTCGCTTTGAACAGGAGCATGGGCTTAATTATTTGGAAGACACAGTAAATAGAGTGGAAGTTGGCTGTGTGTACAAGCTCAGCCGTACATCCTCCTATAGATTTATAGTAACGACGATAAATAGATGAATGAATAAAACAGCGAGGACAGAAAACGCTTGAAACTCAAAAAGACAGATAGTTTGTTCTTTGACAATTGGTAAAATCGCGCTCTTGGCTGACTACTTGATAGCTCCACAGCTTATCGCGAGCCACTTAACAACTTGACTCTCATATCCCGCAGTGATGGAGTTCCAAATGGATTTCAATTGCTTGTTGCCATCAGACCTCATATAACGTGGCCATCAAACCTAACCTAGCTTGTCTCATCTCGCCTCAGTAACTATGTTTTCTAAAGTGTGGTCTCAACTATGGTCTCCTCTAACCTCAGAAACGTTTGCTGTGCCTCACAAACCGTTGCCTAGCAACAATATAATACCCAGATCTACTGACGGTTCAACTGGCTGCCATCCTCTCAGACTCTTCACCCCCCCAGCCCCCTGATTTACATACATTTCAGATTGGGCTGTGATCGGCTAGATTGACTTGTGACATCGCAGATCGTGCACACTCAGAAAATCAGATTGTATAATCAGATGTATAGGGAGGTTTTCCCCTTCTTGGGTTGATTAAAGTCAATACAGTCTGCGCGTAAGGCAATCAGAATAACCAAAGCCATGCTTCCCCATGCCTGTTAACCATAAATACAACAACTTTTGTAGGTGCAAGCCTGAGTTGAATTTGCATTCAATTAATCTTCTGCAATCTTGGCAGGCACAACCAAACGTGCGTGCGTGCGTGCGATCATGCGTGTGTGTGTGTCACACACTTTGTTCAGTACACTAACAGCATCTAAATTCACGACTGGATTCTGGCACACATTTCTGAAACATTAGCGTACAAGGCTTGGACCAAAGAAAAGGATGCCTCTACTTGGTTTCCATACTTATGGTACACATACCACTGTGCAGTCAGCTTCTGACAGTTTCTCCGCTCCAGTCAGGCTGCCTGACGTGTCTTAATATGGAGACGTCAGCGGGTTCAGCCCATCCTTTCTGCGTTTGAATCCCCGGCGAGACCTCTGCTTCTCTTTCCAGCGGCAGTCAGTGTTTTATACACTCAAGCGAGCGCTCCTAAATAGAAACAGGAAGGGACTTCCTGGAGCTCGGCCGAGAAAACATTTCTGAGAGATCTTCAGTAAAGTCTTTTGAAAAATGCCTCTCGGTTGCCTGCCGGGAGAGATAGCATCAGCAGACAACCCCGAAATTTTCCATTTTGTGCTATCAGACACCACGGCGGTGTGTCAACAGTGGATTCCTGCTGCAAGTAAACACAGCGGTCTGACAAGCAATAAAGCAGATTCAACAGCGCCCCGGGCCCTTTGCTCCGTTTAGACCCAGAGGTCCCAATCTTTTTCATCATTTAGACCCTGGTCCTGCTGCTGATCACAGGATCACCTGGCAAGACATGACGGACCACATGAGGGATATACGTCCTTCTCCGAGCGCATTTAAGGACGTTTCTGGGCCGAAGAGTAACGATCTGGTCAGTTTCGTATTTAATGGCGCACAGCCTTTGGTTTGATTTCACCCTGGATGATCGTCCTGGGATTTTTTCCAAAAAAAAATTAGTTTTGTTTTCTTTTTTTTTGACGACCAATTAAAATTAATTTGATGACGGAAGAAAAGGGGAACAGAATCAATCAAGCGATGAGTAAAAAGACGAGTTACGGGTGATCTTTATATTTAGTTTCTTAAGAGAAAGCTGCAGATAAGACCTGGGCAAATTACATGGAGAATTCATATCACAAAGGAGTCCATATTTCTCTATTCAACTCAGTTGATTCAACCTCTTTCTTTTTTTTTTTTTGCTGACAGCATTGAGAAGACAGCAAGAGAAGGGACCAGGGGATTAGTATCGTTTGGTTGAAATTGGAGGAAGCTCAGGAAATATTAAATGGCAGCAGCCACTAAAGAAAGGTTCCCGGAAATATCAATCTTGCAGATTAAAAGGGTACCTTTTTAAACTGTGTGTGTGTGTGTGCGTCTGTGTGTTTGTGTGATATGTTGATCGCAACCAGTCCATCAGCAATGATGTGTTTTGTGCTTTGCTTTAATGTGTTTTTATGTATTTCTGCGTGTTTCGCTAAGTATGTATTCGGGGAGGGGGTTAAAGATCAAAGCGCCGAGAACATTTAAGTTCCCAGAAACTGATGATGAACTATCCTTTAATGGTAGGGACTTTCTCTTCTCTCTCCTCACAATACACTATCCTCCTAAGGGTTCATTTAGATTGATTAAATATTCAGGCCTGCCAAATAAAACATGTCCATAGACAGCAGGGGGTTACTGAACCGTTCTTCCGCCAGGACACACCCAGAACACAGATTTGTCTTATACCGCGACGATCTTCACCTCAAATGTCCTTTTTTTCCTCCCTGCGGGGACAAAACATAAAAGAGTTAGTGGTATTATGACACTGCAAAGAGATGACATTGTGAAAACCCCTGGGGTCAAATATTTTGAAATGTTAATCTTATTTTCGTGTATTTCTCTTTCTTCTCCCCATCCCTTCTCTCCACAGTTCCTCCCAAGATATACGACATCTCGGCTGATATAACCGTGAACGAGGGCAGCAACGTGTCGCTCATCTGCACCGCCAGTGGGAAACCCGAGCCCTCCATTTCCTGGAGACACATAACCCCATCAGGTGAGGTCACCGCCTCCCTGGTAACACTGTGTGCGGAGGGACAGAGGGCCGCTGGATGGATGCACCGCAGGGGGGGGGGGGGGTGAATGGCAGAAGGGGACAGATGATGGATGGATGGATGGATGGATGGATGGATGGATGGATGGATGGATGGGCGTTGGCTGGCGGCGGGACAGATGTATGCATGGATGGGGGAATTGATAGATGGGATTGAGGGAAGGATTGATGGATGGATGGGAGGGATCCTACCAGAATGGGCAGATGGACTATGGATGGATGGGTGGATGGATGCATCGTTCTCAAAAGGGTGAGACACTCGGGATGACGGAGGTCGATTAGTCAGTGATGTGGTGGCTTGTAAAATATGCCTACATTTTCAACGCAGATTGACGAAATGCAGTGTAAACTCCCCCCCCCCCCCCAAAAAAATGGATTGCTAGATAATTTTTTGTACCGGAAAGTATTGATGGTAATGGTGCCGTTTCCCTCTGCCCTCTCTCCCCCTACCATCCCCAGTGGTACCACCGCTAGCCACCACCACCAACTTATTCAGTCCTCCTTCATTTTCATATTAATAGATTAGAGCATGCCGTAGCTATCTGATGGAGCTGAGGATGACTGCGTGGATCTCATGGTTGTCATATCATCTTCACGGGCACAGTCGCCCTTGATTGCGTTGGGAGACGTTTCAGAGGATGATCAAAAGGAGGCTTCCTCGGCGTCCGAGCATGGCCCAGTCACTCATTCTTCTTTGAAGTGTCCGCACTTTGAAGTGCGCCAAGGGAGAAAAATGGTAGAGCCGGTCAAAGGGAAAGAATGGGGCCCAGGATTAAATGTAATCACAGGGACTGTCTCCCAGCACATCAAATGGAAAAGCCATTTGGCAGGGGATCTGCAAGTCCGTTAACGCAGTACAGGGGATTGGTCCAAAGGACACAGTACAGCTGAAAAGGTGGTAATAGGCTAACAACATAGCATGTGAAACTTCGACACGTACATGCAAATAAAGCAACTCTGGGAGCTGCATGAGGCGACAGGAATATAGAGTGCAGCAGTCGGAACTCCAAAGTTAAGAGTCATTTATCAAATGCCTGCAGCCCTTCACCAGCCACCCCTCTAAAGTTATTTTAGATATATATGCATATATATATATATATATATATATATATAATCACCACAATGCCACACAGGATTCAATAGAATCTGGCGCAATAAGACCTTTTGCTCCAAGTGCACTTGGATCGTTATTGGCTTATTGACATGGGGCCAGCCAGGTGAAATAGCTCTTAAACAGTAAACATGCTTACATGTCAGCTTCTATTTCCTGCTCTGCACCCCACAGCATTCAGCCATTCGGTGGGTTAGAGTGTTGCGTTTGTTTGGGGGGGATGGGGGGGGGGGGGGGGGTTATTTGGTTGTGCATCAGCAGTCAGTGAAGTTTGACAGGAAGATAAATTGCCCTGACAACTGTCAAGTTTCGATTCCTTCCCCAAATATTTTTCTTTTCATTATTTTCCCCCTCTCTATGCCAGATACTGAGCTGGCAACTGTAACAAACATTTTGCAGCCACTGAAAGTTTGGCCGTCATAAAGCGCTCATTGAGAGACTAATTTGGCTTGATATTGTCTGCATTCAACGACAATGTGTTTCCTTCATTAGGACGGACACAGCAGTATTGTGTCTCCGCTGAGAGGAAACAGTGCCGAAGTCTGTGTTCGGCATTAATCATTGAGGAAAATACAGTTGATACAAACAACAGCAGCATAATATTTTGTCCAGCGGTGATGGTTAAACGTGGGGGAAAGAAATTACAGCAACCACCAGACAGAAAAAGATAGCCACTGTTCTATGTAGATACATCCCGGAAATTTAAACTAGTGATTGGCGATCGGCGTCCCTAGTGTTTAGCGCTCTGCACAGCCACCCCAGACGGTCAGCAGGGAATACGTCTAAATGCATGTACGTCATTACTTGACACTTTAGTATGGTTAAACATGACTATAAATCATTATAACAACGTTTATAGGTCAAAAAAGTCGAAAAAGCATATTAGGTGCTCTTTAAATCAGCAAGGAACTATTGAGAAGAAACCCAGAGTAGGGGATCCTTTCTTCCAGGGGTGCAATGGGTGCCATAATTGAAATACAGGTAAATACATGCAAAACAGTAGTCTAGTCTAGTCTATTATTTGTCTCAGCAAAGTCATCAAACAGTGCATTTGATCCAATTTCCATGCCATTTTAGCATAGAGAAATATAGAATTTCTCTTATCTGCTGCACCGTATTTACTGGTAATTAAAAATAAAAATGAACAAGAAAAAATAGACGGGGTATGTGCTGTGAATTTAACACTTCAGAGCACACTGACCCATTTTTGCTTGAATTGTCAAGTCAATTCCACTTATTAATTTAGCACATGTCATACACATGTCAAACATAAAACAGGATAAAAAAAAATGCAGAGAAGATATTTAACAACTGGATTTAAAATAATCAATAAAAAACATGAACACAAGATTTAAAAGAATGCATGAAAGACATTTTCTGGGAAATACAAAATGAAAATTCCATTAATGTTTAGGAGAATAGTGTGTGAATTATGCATGTGCGCTTTTATCGTAATAAGTTAAAATTGCCTTAAAGTTTAGCAGAATGGTGCGTCAATTAAACATGCGCTTTTATTCTAATGAGTTAAAATCGCGTTATAGTTAAGCCGACTAGTGTGTCAAATATACTTGTGCGTTTTTATCAGAATAACTTAAAATCGCGTTACAGTTTAGCCGAATACCGTGTCAAATATTCGGGTGCACTCTTATCCAAAATGGAAAGGTTTGGAGAGGAAGTGGATATCTGGACCCCCCTAAGGCCTCCTCCTTATCATTCCACTTCCTCTTTAACGTTTAATTCCGCTGATAAATCTCACTGTACAACAAGGGCCCCCGTTGAGGGGTTTCAGCCTAGCGGTGCTTCTGCGTCCGCATGGGAACACTGTGCCTCGCCGCTCCGACCCACTCACCCATTGGTTAGTGGGCAGGGTGTGAAATAGCCTTTAACACACAGCCTTTCCACAGACTGTCTGCTTGGCTGACGGAATGGCTGGCTGACTGGCTCTGCAAAATTGCTTTGATAAGCTTTCTCCATTGAGATTTGGATCCACGGGATGGAAGTGTGACCTTTAAAAAAGGGCCTGACCAGAATGCGAGAATACATATTTGATTGTCTCTTGCGATACCGGGGAGCCCGCGTTTCTCCTGCCCTGTTCCTCAGGAAAAGGGCGGATGTTGACAACATATATGTTTTGATTTAGCTTTCCATTAAAGTGCATCTCTGCCGCCAAAAAACACCCCCTCAGGAAACAGACCCCATCACACCTGGCAGACTCCTCTGCATAAACTGCCTGTGAACACTGAGGCTCGCTTCAAAGACCGCTCCACGCCGTCCTCTGTATGGGCTGCGATGAGGAGGCAGTGGCTCCGATATATTTCGCAACTTTCCACCGCCGACAATTGAGCGCATTTGAACGTGATCGGAGGTGGAGGGCCAACGAGCCGGGCGCAGATCTCACTTGTCAGGGATTAACATTGGGGGCGTCCGTGTCTAGCACGTCAAGTACCGCCCATGGAAGAGGTACTCATTGCGCTTATGCTTTCCCTGATTGGAGGCCTCGTAAACGTGATTCGTGGCTTATATGAACGAGGTCAAATGATTGCTCACTCGCTGCACATTCTTTTCATGTACCTCAGCTATATTTTAATTTTTTTTTCCATCCATATGAATGTGATGCAATCGACTCAATAAGAGATTATATTGAAGCATCTCCTGTGATGGCGTAAAGCCCTTGCTAGTATACAAGGTATGTGGGGAGGGGCCGAGGAGGGCATTGCTCCATTAATAACTCTGCTCCTGATGTTATCACACACTCAAGCATACACACACACACACACACACACACACGCACGCACGCACGCACGCACGCGCGCGCGCGCGCGCACACGCACGCGTTGCACAACTACGACCATGACTGCAGTACCACCAATATCTGTTGGCCTTATCTCCACCTCAAACAGGTGTTGTACTCCTGGCTGGTGATTACTAAATATGTCGAGATAGAGAGACGGCCAGGGTATCTCCCCGGGTCAGATAGGTGGCATCCCATGCAGACTACCCACCAGACCCTTTGGACCGGTACCGGCCCCTGGCTTGGATTGACAGCCAGTGATCTGTGCAGGAGTATAATGTCAGGGTTCACAAATAATCTGGGTCGTGGGTTCTCTTCAGACAGGGCGATTCAGCCCATGGCCAATTCCTTGAACTCTGGCTCTGGATGAGATGTCCTAACAATGGCGCGGGGGAAAAATGGACTAGCTCCCCATTTATTGCTCCCTGCGAGTTAAGAGGATAAATGGATGTAGAAAATGCGGCTATTTATACCATAATGGATTGTTAGCATCGCCCGGGCCTATCTGCACGACGCAGCCCTGAAGGAAGTCTACTCATTGCTCTCCTACACAATGTGGGATATTGCTTACTGTTTCTCAAGCGTTGACAGCGTTGGCAGCGAATGCTAAATCAACCTCGCTGTGATTTCCTTAATTTGCCCACGGTGGTCTTCCCTGAGGTCCGGGGGATGCTACTGACAATCTCCTCAACATCCCATAGAGCGCTCACAGAATCTACGTTGGCTCCACAGTCCATCGTGTTTACATCGCCTTTGTCCCGTTAATAAGCCTTTTTTTTTTCTTTCCATTATTTCTTGTTTCCGTAGAGATATTCGTATTATTCCATGGCTCCATTGTTCAGCGTGCATTATGATACGGCTGTTTGGATTCTAGTGGCTGCTGGTTAGTCGTTTGGTTAATGTCTAGCCGTATAATCTGTGGCGTGCAGCTCCTCCTTCCTGTTTAATGGTTCGCCTGACCTTCGAAGAACCCCCCATCGCAACTAAAATCAATAAGGAAACCTTTGTGCAACGCAGGGCAAGATGATGCAACAAGATCCCGTACAGGCAAAAAACAATCCATCATTCTCCTGGAAGTGAATCCTTATTAATAACTTATTATTAGTCAGCTGCAGTTACAGGCCATCCATTTATACACGGTTAATCAGGTGAATATTTAATGCACCGAGGCTTTTGGACATACCCCCGTTGGAGATTCAGTCTGAGAAAAGTGTGTGTGGTTTCAAGTGCCCGGATAAGAAGCGTGTGTAATGAAACACGGTGGGGAATTTGAGCATCTTTTGACACGCTTATTCATTTCCAGGGGCTTGGCTTCATCAAGCTTGACAATTTTTTGGACTACCTCTAAACATCATTAGCTTTTATTTCTCGCTGAATCATCAACATTCTATAGGGCCTATGCAAATTGGTATATTCAGCTCCAGTCCGTTTAATTGGATGCTTGCTTGCCACCTGTGGTTGCCATTAGAGAGTGTGTGAAAAATGGAAAATGGGGCTGAATAATTGTCCCGTCTGAATTGAGCAGTGGACATGCTATTGTACATTCTGAGTCAACACAGTGTTTCAGAGAGTCTGACTCAATTTAAGAAATGCAAATAAGGAATGGCATGTCCGGTTCCAATTACTTAATCAAACCAAGATGGCCAGGAATCAAAACCGGGGGTGTGTTAACACATGACTCGAGTCCTCCTTAGGAAAATCATTCTTTCAAAAGTAGCCCGAGTACAAACCCAACAGAGGCTTGTTGTCGTGTTAGTTTGAGACGTGTCTCTGTGCTCGTGGGTTGTGTGATCCCTTAATGAGTCAGCTGGGTTCCTATAGTCGGAGGAGAGTCTTGACATCAAAAGTTTTTTGCTGTGTCGTTCTTAAAATAAATCTCAACAGTTTGCGCTCTCTCTCTTCAGTCAACATGCATACTCCATTTCAAAAAGATTGTTGTGGAAATGTTACACCGCCAACACACTCCAAAGTGACATTGCAGAGAATTCGGAGGTGGTTAATGAGCAAATCGAGGACGCCATTAGCTAGACTGTTGACATTGAGGATCGAGGCAGAACCAACAACCTAACCACTCGACTATTTGTTCCTGTGCCAATGTTGAAGAGTTTGCCAACATAGAAGTCCAAGTATATATAACAACACCAGCTAGGAGAGGCTAGTCAGATAACGAAGGCCAGGTTCTAGTAGCAGTAGCACACATTGGGGTGCATGAAGGCCAGTGAGGAACATTTAACGGCACCATGAATCTTAACAGCATTGCTGTCCCAATAATCCCTTCATGGCACACTCCATCTACACTGAGATGGACTCCTTTCAGCAATTCATCCCATCACGTCACAAGGCCCGTTGCTGCAGAAATCTGTTCCAGGACCACGACGAGCAAGTTTTATTTATTACTTTGTTGTGTGCATCCTTCACGGTCCCCAAATCTTAAGCTCGGAGGGTTTTTCACTTTCCCACCGACCAATTTGCAGCCACTCTGCAATGTTATCATGGGGCATTGTACAAACTGATCATCTCTAAGAATATAAAACATGCTATACCGGATGACCTGGAAAGATGCAGCAGGAATCTCTCGGCTACCCATCATGAAAAGCCTTTTCTTCCCCCATGACTACTTTCAGGCATTGTGCGAGGATATTCTCACGGATGAAATGGCTCGGATCTCACCGAGTTGATGGTGTTTAGACTCAACCGCTGTGAAATTGCGTTGAGAGATTTGCTTGGAAAATGTCCTTTCACAACATCAAAGGGCCGGCAGGGGGCAAGATTACTTATTTACAATTTAACAAACTATGATTTTTAACGATGAGGATTAAAGACAAACCGCAGAGACGGTCTGGAGTACAAATTGACGCTTTGTGCTCATCCATTTAATCATTGAAATATTTATCATATGTGATGTAACGACATGTATTAACCATTAGGTTTTCGTTATTTAGCAGACCTTTATCCAGAGCACATTTGTAAGATGCATTAATGATCCGTTAGGGTACCTATTGCCCACCCAGGCACCTTACTGAAGGGTGGACTCACATCCTCCCCTGCCCTAACTTTCCCTCTTCATTGTCAAGGATCAAAACAAAAAACGTATTTCTTTTATCAAAATACCACGTTGACATCGTCGTAACTATGATATATTACACATCTGAAGTCCTCACTTTGAATCACTTACTTCACACATGATGAACCTCACCCACACCTTCCTCATAAAATCTATTTTGTGTCCATAACCTTAACCATAACCGGCCCCTAATTAACCTGTCAGCAAACCGTTGACACTCTGCTGACGCATCCAAACGTCTCACCAGGGCAGAACTATGATAAACGTGCCTTTCCGCTCCTCTCTATATATGCATGCCTTCAATCAAGTTCCCTCAACCTTTACTTTAGAAACCATATAAAGTGCCCAAGCCGAATGGTACTAAACGCATTTTACCACTTGTTCCCCCACGCCCCCCATCCAGGGCCAACGGGTTTTTATTATCATTATTATTATTATGAATATTATTTTTATTATTCCATCGTCCCTATAGAAAGGCTTTACGAGGCCCTCGGCGGGTTCCCCATCTACTGTGAGGACCATAAGTCTCCATTAGGTATCGGATGCATTGGGTTAAGGGGGAGGGGATGGGGCGGGGTGAGGGGTTGCCGGGGGGAACTGCATAGGTCAAGCTGTGCTGCGCAGCCATCCAGCGTGTCAAGCTGGCGGCGGGGGGGGCGGGGGGGAGGCAGTCGAACTATATTTCAGCTCTTTCATAATCCATAACCTCCCCGCCTCTTGTTTTAAAGTGGTGTGAGTGGGGAGCACCGTATACAACGGTGCCGCGCTATAAAAAAGACCCCCAGAGACGCGGTGCAAAACCCACTAATGGCCCCCCGCGCAACAATCCATAAAGGCTCGGGTGGCCAGACTCTTAGACAGTCGGTGAAACGAAGATAATTTAATGTCGTTTTGCTTTTTCCACGCGCGGTGCCGACTGACGTTTGTGTGCAATTGGGACGCCCACCATTTTTTTTTGCCCTCAGCCCCTCCCCCTCCCCCGCTCCACCTATCTTCCGAACGTTATTTCCGACTTTTCCCTTTTTTCCCCCCGTGGTGAACGTTCAGCCATTCAGTGCTCTGGTATTGATCGCCCTTGTGTCTCCCATTTCCTGTATTTTGGGGCCGTTTGTTTGCTTAGCCACCGTCGCCTTATCCCCACGGGCGTCGGGGAGCTCTATCCAATCCGCCGCAGCAGTGTGACCAGAGAAGGGGAAAAAGTCATTATCGAGGCTGCCCTGAGCCCCCCGGGATTTATCCACGTTGTTGACATGGTAGTTAGACCAACAAATGGATTTCACTTTTTTTTGCATATTAAAGCAGCAGGGCTTCAAGTTGTGCTCATGGCGCAAGGGGAAGACGGGGCTTAACAGAAACCACGGCGCTCTATGGCACAAGCACGGACTGAGTCGAAACCAGGACTCTACTTATAACATGCGATATCTCAGAGTCAGCATCCAGCCACTCTGTGGGTGTAGAGGGGGGGAGGGAGGAGAGAATGGGGGTCTTCTGATCAGGGTTTTGGGCTGGATTTTGCTTGACTGTGCATTTTTGTGCACTCGTCCCCCTCCCACTGCAAACCCCCTTCAATCCAAAACCCCACTGTAACCTTCCCTCCCCGTGAAGCACTGTATAAGGACGTTTCACACTATCCTGTCGGAAATGAATTCTGATCCGGGGAGTATGTGCGGTGGTGATTCTCGCTCATTCACCCCCACCCCACCCCCCCTCCTCGATGCTACCTGCTGGGATTCCATTGGCATTTATTAGACAAGCACACTCAGTCAAATTGGTTTCATTGTCAGCATTCTGATTAGATTTCATTTATTTATTTGATTTCCATTTAATAGAAAGAACCATGCAAAAGCACCACATAAATGCTATTTCGCCCGGCTGCTGAGGCGACAGAATTGTGTCGGCTAATGTATAAACATTTAACAAACCGAGCGGTAATGCATTTCGGTCGATGATGCAAATGTGAAATGCCTCATATTGCTAATTGGTGGCGTGTGCCATGCTGGAAGCCAATTAAACGCTAATACAGCAATTTGATGGGCAGGCCTTCAGCCGGTGTCGTCCAGGACTATCTATACATCCCTCCCCATCCACCTGCATTAAAACCCTTCCCATAAATAGGTAGACACGCCACCAGAGATTTACCGTTATTATCCGCACATCATCGAAGTTATAGATAGAAGTCGTCGATATCAGCGTCGACGTATCGCTGCACACTTTTCCGTCCCCCTCTGCAAATTGCCTGGGTGCGGTCCTGTCAATCAACCTGGCGTTGCCATAGTGCTCTGCATAATGGTTAGTGTAAGCAACATTAGCCATCTGGAAGACATGTGCACAGGGCTCGACTGCGGTCTGTCCAAACGGACGGCCCTATCCGCAGCGGTGCTTGGAGCAGCAGCTCCCTGAGAGTTGAACCATTAGCCAAACGCACGGATGCCACCTTATTCTTACCCGCACTAACTCCAAGCCGTAAACTTTAAGTGTCAGTCAATACCCAGGACCCATCCAATCCATTACTCGAACCGAACTGTAAAGGGGCTATTAGGGCGTGATTATTAAATTGGTGGCCGTATAATATGTTTACTTTTTTATGTCCACGTATGAAACATGTATCCAAAAATGTGCAATGTGTGTCCTCGGATGCAGATACTGTACTCAAAGCCATTAATGCAGCAACTCAAGGATCAATAATAGTGCAGCGCTTTGTGCAATCATCTCATTCTCTTCTACTACACCTACCCATACAATCCTGGCACAATGCACAGCAAATTCCACACCTTAGCTTTTGAAGTCAAGCGCTCGACGGTGGACTTAATGCTGTTCTGAAAAACAACTAAACGCGTCCATTGTTTTTGCTGGATGAAAGACGCATAAAAAAGGCCTTGATTCTGCCTTTGCTGTTCCAAGCCGCGGTGTAAACAACATTTGCATAATGGTAATATATGGTGTCATATATATATATATATATATATATATATATATATATATATATATATATATATATATATGCACATACATGCAGCTCCTGTGTTCCCTCTAAATAAGGTGTGTGTGTGTGTGTGTGTGTGTGATTCCTCCTATGACAGCTAAGAAGTACGACAGCAGTGAATATCTCAACATCACCGGCATCACCAGGGACCAGTCTGGGGACTACGAGTGCAGTGCGCTGAACGACATCGCCTTCCCGGACACCAAGACCGTCAGAGTCACAGTTAACTGTGAGTAGATCCCTGATACCAAAGGGGTCGTTGTACGTTAACCATGGTGTTATTAAGCAGAGACTTTAATCCCAAAGCGACGTACAGTGAATACAGATTCATGTCATTAAAGAGCAGGTAAAGGGGTACACCATATAGGGTCCAAAATGGCTCCTCAAGGAACCTTCTCATCAGGCGCATATATATAGATATATTTATAAATATATATGTTAAAAATAATGATATAACTTCTCCAAAGTACGAAGCTCAAGGAGTTTGATACGGCTCTGTTTTTAATATTTAACGAGAGAATTCCCTTTTTTGTCTGTGCATCGCGGAGGTGATTAATTCGTAGCAGGGAAGGGTCTGGCTGTTCTAAGGACTATTCCATTATGCAGGTAATGAGACTTTCAAAAGTGTGAGCGAATGGTAATGAGGGATCCGGGCATTAATGAATGACGCTGGGCTTTAGCCATTGTGGCCACATGGAATACGCCGCCCCGTATAAGAGCGCAGGGAGAAGGCTTGGCCTCACCATAATTGCTGCACGCTTTTATTTCCAAAAGCGCGACTCTTATCCCTGTGTTTCGTGAGGATATTTCTCTTCTGTTAATGTCCAGCGCTCAGGCACCTGGGGTCGGTTGAACTCATCAATCACACAGCCGGGAAGATGGATGGTGTTGTGTGCGCCTGGAAGTTAAATATTCTAGTTGAGACAATGTTGATTAATGCCAGTATCACCTCTTGACAATGCATACTTCGAATTCAAGCCATTTCCATTTCATCCTTAAGATGACACCCAATGCCTATTATTTTGATGTTAGACTTCGCTGTAACAAGCTTGCTTGGGGAGGAAGAGTGAGCAATTATTTATAACTGTGTTGCAATGTTGTTTCAGAGATGAAGGATGTCTTGGAAGATAGAAACGGCTTCATGTTGTGGGACTTAGAAGATATACGTGTTAAAAATGAATGGTGTATGTCACAGACTGCAGCTGAATTTGCCAAGGAAGGGCACACTGGGTTATTGTGTGGTTGTTGCAAGAAATCACATGTCCAAGTACACTGTGCACATTTACTTTCTTTCACTGCCGAACACTCACAACACTGCACTACTCTCTCGCCTTTGTCCAGACATGTGGGGTGCTATCTTAGGTCAGATATATATTTCACCAAGCTTTTTGGGGAATATTTCCCCCCTCGCATGGGTCATTTACCAAGAGCTATCTGAAGTTGACAGAGCTACAGAGTTTTGCACTCATCCATTTTGGACGTTTCTGCTTTTAAATCTTTTCCCTGTATCCCAAAGTCGATTTTGTACATCGAGGTCAAATGAGTACTTAAGTCAAGCTCTTTGAAAGCTTTTCAAAGTTATTTGGCCCCAAACTCATAGTGAAAGAAGGATATATTATGGTGCATACATATGAGCTGAAATGTGTTTTTTAATTTTAGTATCCGTCCTTGACCACACAATGGTGTGATGATTGCCGTTCAGTAAAAATGTCAATCTAGATTAGTATGTATATATATATATTAGTGCTGTCAAGCGATTAAAATATTTAATCGCGATTAATCGCGTTAATGTCATAGTTAGCTCATGATTAATCGCGATTAATCGCAAATCTTTTTTCTATGCTAAATATCCCTTGATTTCTTTGTCCCATTATTTTTTCTCATTTTAATGCTCTTATCAACATGGAGAAGGGCATCGGCTTGCCTTGTGCAAATGTTTTTTATTGATAACAACATTGGCATATACTGATAACGTATATGATATCCGATAAAAATAAAAAATAAAAAATAAATTGCGTTAATCGCGCGATAAAAAAATTAACGCCGTTAAAATTGGTTTGCGTTAACGCCGTTAATAACGCGTTTAACTGACATCACTAATATATATATATATATATATATATACCTCATTTTTTGACATGGTTGCGATGCCATGGTTTGACATAGTAATCCATGTATATTTGATGTATGCAACATTAAAGATGTTTCTCAACAACACATGAATTCTTAACATGCATCACACATTGCTGTCCTTCATAATAACCATACAACATATTCAATCCCTCCCCATATACTGTACCTACCGACCTGGTGTGTGGGGTCTGCGGGACTCATAAATTATGAGTAGTCCCGGTGACTCCCATCGCTCATGTCATCATCTGGACAAGAATGTATTCAAAATCCATCAGTTGTAATTAGTTCAGCCCGGTTCACGGGGGCCTCCCGCTGTCAATCCCTCATGCCCTCTCCCCCGATCGCTCGTAAATATTTGACTATTGCTGATGTCCTGTTCTGAGTACGGCTGCCGCAAGTCTACCCCTTTGCAAGGGAATTCTCCAGCATCGCCAGTGGCCTTGGCTTGCGCACATGCAGAATGTTACGCTTGTGTTTTTGTCTCATTGTTGTGTATCGCTTCTGACTGATCAATTGTTGTGTGATTTATTACTAGCGTTCAGCTTCAGCTAATGACTGAAAGACTTTGTTATGGTTTGTATGGAAATCTAGTTTTAGGTCATTCGTCTGCTTCTCATACCTGGTATACATTTGACAACTGGCATGCTTGTGGACACCTGAATATGCCGTTCACAAAGCCGCTGTGAGCGGGCAATATGGCCTGCTTGAGGCTACTCCTCTACCCGACTTCTCCCAGCGCCAGCCCCATCACCCCTCAGAGAGAGAGAGAGAGAGAGAGAGAGAGAGAGAGAGAGAGAGAGAGAGAGAGAGAGAGAGAGAGAGAGAGAGGTGTGCCTGGGCCTCATCCCAAATCTATTATTCTGTCACAGATCAGTGTATTTCGATGCAGCCACATAGTGTTTGCCAGAGTGGGGAGGGGTAGAGGGACAGACGCTCACAAACACCTGGGATTAGGAATGAGAAGGTGTTTATTGACCTTTGACCCGTAACGCAGAGGAGGGGATGAAGACACACAGATGGAAGGAAAGGGGAAGAAACATGGGGAAAGCAAAGTAGAAATAACACAATCCGCCACACAGATTTGCTTGTAGTGAAAGTGCAGTCGATTTTGTCTGAGGGGAAGATGAAAAAGCTAAAAGCGATGCACGTTTTGAGGGTTCTCTGGAGAGAAAGGGGGGGGTCTGGAAGAAGTTGTCAGTTCCTACGCATCGAGTGCGGCATTAAATAGATAAATCAGAGAAATAACTCGGAAATAACCTGCCTTCTACACTATTTTGACAGTAAGAGCACTTTTACTTTTTATTTATCAAATAGAAGCTTCTATCTTCCCAAAGGCTCAGACATGTTTTTAAACGCCACTTGAGTTTGGTTATCAAACGAAAGGCGTAATAATGTGATGTTGTGTCTCCGCCAGCGTCCTTCATGCATCAACTAAAAGTTATTGCGTTTTTTTTTCTCCCTGCTCACATGCATTGACTCATATAGTAAAAATAAATATAAATGCTCCCCATCAACTCGATTCCGTCATCATCCAAATAACCATGACAACTACGACACCAGGAGGGCAGTTTGCTTTGGTCAGCAGAAGCCGTCTCTACGATTTACCGTCCTCCCCTCCACCCTAAATGTCTACGTTCAGCTACGGCCGTGCCAGAGAGGGTAAACAAGGCCCTTGTGTTTTGTGGTGTGTCTCTCCACCCTTCCAGTAAAAGTTACTTAACAAATTGTATTGGTCAGAGGAGAAAAGAGTGTGAGGACAGCTCCTGGGATATTGGAGTGGTTGGAGGATCTGTTGAACTCTATAAAAAAGACAGCTTTATGATATTAAAATGTGTTGGTTTTGGACTGCGAAAGAAAGTCGACGACACTAAAGGAAATCCTTTTTTTATTTTTTATGATTCGACAGGGATCGTGGCATGTGTCAAGCTCGATAGAAATCAGACCACAGATAGATTTCTTCAAAGACAAATAGAAGCGTGTGGCATTAACAAAATAAAAAATCTACGTCCGCATTCCTTGCTTGCCACTTTAATGACAGGAGCAAATGGCAAACAGACACATTGCAAGGGTTAACAGTCTAATTAAATACATGGCCGAAAAATTCATCTCCTCTTTCAAAATAATGATGGCTTTTTTTTTTTTTGCGAAGAGGAGAGATGACCTCCGGGCTAATTAGCAGATTAGATCTGCTAATTAAAACTAAGCACATCAAAGTAATGAAAACAAAACGAAGCACTCGCATGTTTGGATTTTTAATAACGCTATCCTTGCACCCCCCCCTCACACTCCCTCCCTGACTACGCTTTATGTGATGAATTAGACAGTGACTGACAGAGGTATTCCTGCTACAACCATTTAGCCCGTCTGTTCGGCCAACGTGACAAAACGTGTGAAATACAGTTGATTTTCAATAACACCTTCCTGCCTTCCGCCCCTTCCCTTCTCCTTATTATGATGAACCAGATACTGACATGGTGATTATTCCTGCTGGGGTAGGTGATGGCTTACCATGTTGCGTGTAACAACTTCAGTGTGAATCCTGCCAGAGCCTTGATCAGGCGTTCCTAATTTAAACTAAAGGTCCACTGAGGCTTTTTTATTATCTCAATGATGAATGGACCATGACTTTTATTTAGGCGGTTCTTTTTAAGCCGTGGGAGCCCTCCACAAGGTCACAGTGGGGGATTCTGATTGGTTGAAAGGCCCACTCGACTAAAGGATATTCCGGTGGTGATTGGACGAAATTTGATCTCTGAACCTCTTCTGGGTTTTACATATTCATCTCGGGCTGCAGGTGTGGGTCGTTATTGAACCGTTTGATTTCAGAAGATATTCCGGCGCATAAATCCTCTGTGTATTTGAGTCCGAGGGGTTAAAAAAAAGCGACCAGAAATCCATCAGGGATGAATATCTGCCTGAGCTTCAACAACAACTAGAGAAATAGTTTGGGTGAATAATGATAAAAATACAAAACCTTTGTTTTGTTTTTTTGAATGAAGGTGTAACTGATTACAGAAACCTTCTTATATTCAATGTTTGTCGCCTTTTTGTGGTTTGCTCTGATCGAGAAAAAGCACAAATGTGCCACATATGTGGCCAAATATTCTAAATATCAAGGGCTCACTTTGTTATCTGAGACTGAAGGTATAAACTAGTTGAAGATCTTTAATAATAATAATAATATTTTTTCTCGTCACTATATTTTTATCCAGGTTTATGGACGCTTCAGTTTGTTCCCATTATTTTTTTTTAGATGGGCGTGTCCAATCTCCCTAACCACTGAAGAAAATTCAAACGAATGTGTGAAACGCACTGTGTGACATCTCCACAGATTTGAAGACAGTGTCTCTTACACGTACCAAAGCTCAGTTCCCTGTGATGTTCTGCGCTCTGCCATTTGACAGTTTTCGCACAACACCACTACCACCACAACTGTTGATGCTATGTGTGCTTGTGTGCTTGCTATGCAGCACTTCAGCAATCTGTAGCGTCTCCCAGATCTGGCTGCTTAAACAATTTGAAACCTCGCCAGATGTTTGCTGGTGACTCACTTATGGCGTTGCACCGATCGCAACGCGTAAATGTGGCAAATCACGAGCTGATCAAAACATCTCCAGACAGGTTGTCAGATGCTCCGTCAACGCTACAGAGATGTCTCCAACGATGAAGGCATTAAATGTCTTCAATGGCTCCGTCGCTTTATAGTGCAACCGTTTCCAGGGACAATTGCCTGGGAAATGGAAGCACACCGCTAAAGTAATTCACTGCACTTTACAAAATGCCTCTCTGCGTTTCCCCCTCACATATGTTCGTTTATTTTCTTATCCCATTTCGCTATTCGCCGAGCTTAAAGTGTCTGTGTTGTTAGCCGTTGTAATGCAGTGTGTTGCGGGCTCGTCCAGCACCTTGCGTTGAAGGTTCAGGTGTTCACCAGGCGAGGGCGTGCCTACCCCCTGCTTCTCGGCGGCTTGTTTTCCTCCACAGTGGGGGGTTCCCTTGTGGCTCCTTAGTTCCCAGACACGTTGCCCTGTATCAGGGGTGTAGCCCCGAAACAACATGTACATTTTGCTACATCTGCAACGGTTTATCCTGTAAGCATAGCTTACAGGAACGAGGAACGATCTCCCTGCCGCTCTCAGGACCGCAGAGTCTCTCACTATCTTCCCGAAAAAGACTCAAGACTCACCTGTTCAGAGTCCACCTCGACACTGCATAGCCAACCTCCCCCTTCTGGCCACCATTGTACACTGTATTGTGTTGTGTTGTATTGTATTGTATTATAGTACTTAACTGTGTAGCAACTGCAGTAACTGCTATCATGGCTGTAACACAGGGAATTGGTTAGCCTAGCGATGGCGGTACTTGCACTTGGTTCTATGAACATCCTTTCTGTACCGACAGCGATATATTGATGCACTTCTTATGACAAATGTACTTATTGTAAGTCGCTTTGGATAAAAGCGTCTGCTAAATGCCCTAAATGTAAATGTAGATGTAAATGTAAGCAAATCGCTAGGGGGAAAGATGGACGTCCGGGTCGTTGAGGATATGATGAGGCTTATGTATCATACATCTATAGGTCTATGCTAGACGATTGGTCCTTACTTTGAACCCTTCCAGACATTCCAGACACGACCAGCCCCTCTAGAAGTTTGAATTAGGCCTAAATAAAAACAGGTCATTTAATTGTAGAGAAAACAAACATGGCTGGCCGTTTTCCGTGGTGTTGGGATAAGAAGCATGCAGGCCCCTGCCCTGCATGCTTCTGAGATGACCCCCTCCCTCCGTCGGCTCCCTGCCGCTGTGAATCCAACGCACCCGTTGACCGTGAGAGTAGCAAGAAGAAAACACACACACCTCTCTTTGTTGTTTTTTCCGCCCTGTGTACGGTAATTGGTCGAGAAATCTGTGATCAGCTTTTAATTAATTATGAGCATGCACATTAGAGCGCCGGCTATCGC
This sequence comes from Gadus morhua, assembly GCF_902167405.1. Classification (NCBI taxonomy): domain Eukaryota; kingdom Metazoa; phylum Chordata; class Actinopteri; order Gadiformes; family Gadidae; genus Gadus; species Gadus morhua. The sequence continues at coordinate 7,638,734 of NC_044059.1, forward strand.
AATTACAGCTGTAGCGTCGAGGTAGACGTCTCTGGTCTTCATTAAAGCTCCGGGGGAGGCTAAATGTGAACACTTCAAATGCTTGACACTGCTCTGTCTTGGTTGTTTGCTTCAGACCCCCTGGTCGCGCGCTCTCGCTCTCGCTCTCTCTCTCTCTCTCTCTCTCTGTCTCTCTCTCTCTCTCTGTTTCTGTCTCTCTCTCTGTCTCTCTCTCTCTCTCTCTTCTGTCTCTCTCTCTGTCTCTCTCTCTCTCTCTGTCTCTCTCTCTCTCTCTCTCTCCACCCCCTCTCCTCTGAAGCCCCCAGCCTTTAGGCTCTGGCTGCTTTGTATTCCGTCCCTGCTGTATGGCAAATATACCCACAACATGGCCCCTTGACTCCCCAGACAGTTGTTTTTCAGAGTCGTGACCACCTCTCGCGCAAATAATAGGCTTAACCTGTTCAACTGCCGGTCAGCAGACAGGCACCCTGCATCTTAAGGACATTGACAACACTCCGGTAATGACAAAGATGTAAACTAAGGTGTGTGTGTGTGCCTGAGTGTGTATCCCATTCCACATGGATGCACGTCTGAAGGGGCACGCCACAGGTACTTTATCTCCAACACGGCCCTCCCTTACATCAGCCCGCCTCAGCTAAACCCGGTAGTCCGTCTCGTCTCCGCCGTAAAGAGCCGTGGTTTAAACGCCGGGGCCTAAATAGAGATATCCGTAGCTGCCGCTGGGGCTCAGGTAGTGCCGCATGCAGCAGGGCATTAATAACAAATCGCGTTGCCTGGATGAATAAAGCCCTTCTCACAGTGCTGGTTGTGTTTCAAAACCGAAGTCCAGCGGTGTGTCTGTGTCTCTGTTTCGGCCTTTCTCTCAGCCAGGACCACCACCAGCCCTGGCTGGAGGAAACATCAGCAATCCTGGTGAGGAAGGCTAACCTGAGACCGCCCTAAGCCTTTTGCCTCATCCACCAAAACGCATTAGTATAGACGCGAACACACTTACAGTGGACGCGATGGACTACTCCAGTCCGGGGAAATGTTATTATGTATTTGAGATGAATCGACGAGGGAGTCTCTTTCAGTTTCAGTTCATGCCCTCTCTCTGGCCCTCGCACAGAGCACTTTAGTCTGACTGACCGTCGATTCATCCATTATAATTATAATTATACGTCGTCGGTTTCAGGAACGGCAGCAATGCAACGGCTGGCCTTTTCAGATGGATCCTGTTGGGACCAGTTTTGAGAAGTGCTGTTTATTCTGGTGCTGACGGAAAAAACGTCTGCATGATGTGGACATGGCCTGAGTCCAACTCGCTGTCAAAGCCACAGTGCAGCTGGTTATTTACAGGTCCTGGGGTTATATAGAGGGAAAATGCAATGCAATGATTCAGGAGACTTTGTTTAGGGACAATCTAATACATTACTAAATACTGGCTAGAGTGTGCATTCCTGACTAATACAATTAAAGCTAATACATACACAATAATGATTCAGGAGAGGCCGTAGTTGGAATTGGAGAGCTGTGTGTGTGTGTGTGTGTGTGTGTGTGTGTGTGTGTGTGTGTGTGTGTGTGTGTGTGTGTGTGTGTGTGTGTGTGTGTGTGTTTGGGTGTTTGGGTGTGGGTGTGTGGCCACGCTGATAAGTCATGCTTTGATGAGTCCATTTCCTAATTGCGAGGGAAAAACTCATTTTCAAATATGGCTTAAGAGGTGGCCTTATTAGTTGATCTTTTAATTACAAAGCGGGCGAAGGTTCCTGTGGCAAACAATGGCTTACGGCTAAATAACTTGCGTACAGTCGAGGAACAACACACCATTTAATTATTAATTGTCACGCCGTGTACCGCTAAATAGAGCTAACCGTCGAAGAGACTGCACGCGTTTACTGACAAACCTCCTGCGATGTCCATTAGCATTAAATATACTTCAGCTACACCACGTATCCAGCACAGGCCATGCATGTTAATGTTAGCTTGCATTGTCTGGCTGGGAGAGTGTTTCGGTTCAGGCGGGACGCACCAACTTTGGTTTTATTTTTTGTGTGTCTGGCTCCCCCACCCTCCCTCCCTCCCTCCCTCCCTCGCTGATGTAATAAGTAATGGTCGGCGATCAACCTGGTGCTGACAAATGTGTAATCCTGCCGCAGCACATATTGTACCCCGACCCCCCTGTGCTATTCCTGGTTCCCACCCGCTAACCCCACCCCCACCCCCACATCTGTCGGGCGACAAGGGAACGGCTGCCCGTGATTTACAGCAACATTACCGCATGCTCCCGGACACTAAATTACCCAGATTATCAAGGACTTCCGGAATTTATTTGGTGCACTACTTTGCATTGCTTTAAAAGAAATTAATGGCGGCGTGTTGGACGATATATATATGATGACAAAGGAGGTGGTGCCAGCAGATTGGAAATTGGAATTACGAGATTGGGTGCAGGGAGTTTTATGGATAGGATCCATCTTCCAGGGGATTTAAATTGCCAGTCCAAAATTTAAGGGAAATGATTATTGATTTGCATATGAAATATGAGCATTTCGGACCACCTCTGAGATCATGGGAACATTTTACAGCTTGTTTCTCCATGGTATTGATGCGGTTGTAGTATTGGAGTGTTGACATATATATTTAAACAGAGAATCCTTCATTCCTGTGATGATTTTGCTCGCAGCTAGATAACGTAGAAGCTGAGCAGTTTTGTCAAATGGCCAAAGCTATCAATATTATATTATAAATATATACTGTGTATATATTACAGAAAGCATGTTTCTGTAAGGACAACTATCATTTAGTCAACCCCTATTGCATTCCTGTTCGTAACAACATTGCACGGTAGTGAGCAGTGTTATTTCTCCTCATGTCATGTATTAGTAATCATTACATTTGCTACAATTGACTCCTATCCTGGGTCGCTGCGTTTCCAAGAGTAGGCTACTATATCAACAGTAACATATACCGATTCAGTTTATAATACACATGTCACTGATAACACGGTTAAAAGCGGCATTCCTAATTACATATAATTGGTCAAATGTCAATAAGGCAATTGGCATTTACACAAAGGTAGCCCAACAACAAGATGCCAAATGAGAGAGACTCTGCGTTGTTTTCGTTTTTAAGGCAGAATATCGGCCAGGGATTTCTCGTTATCTCGTTAGTTGAGGTATCGACCCTCCTCTTCCACAATGCCGCCTCAAACTGTACCACATGACTGGCAGGTCAGGTCAACCTGAAGCTTTCACGGGCCTCCAGATGATCAATGGTGCAACGTAATGACGCCATTGGAGGATTAGGCAGATTCTTAATGGGCCTGGAAGCCCAATGTACCGCATTGATTTGTGTCATTCTCAATGGATTTTTTCTTTGATGTTGAATTCAGATGTGGCTTGTTACTGACCAGCCAACTGTGTTTTGGTTTTGGTTCAGTTGCGCCGGGAGGATCTTTCATTTGTACACACTGATACCTTATTGACCAAGTGTCATTTTTTTTAATGCCTTTTTATGATTTAACGGAGAGGGTGTGTGTTTTGGAGAATGCCTTTTTCTTGGTGTCCTTGCTAGAAGTCCCTTGCTGATTGGCTATCGTGGGAATTGTTGAATTATTTACTTTGTAATTGGGTTGACTTTTAATGTATATCGGAGCAAAAGGCTTAAGAGGATCCAGATTCGGAAGAGAGATGAAAGACATCATGCATTCTCAAAGCCTTCATCTGATAAATTATATATAAAATATGACTATACTTGATACAAGTACACTTCATACTTTTTCGTAGACAACGGCCAAATTCCATGTTTAAAAACTTAAATGTTCAAAGTCGCAGTCTCTTTTAAGATGCACTTTAAACAAACTTACGTACAGCCACTGAATTCCTGCCAACACGCTCCCCAATTCTATATCGGGCCAGCACTCGCATTTCCACCGAGCTACAACATAAAAGGCATAATAAGAAAAAGCCAAAAAGTAAGTCCTCCTGCTAAATCCAAACATCTCCTGTGTATCGGATACATTTGGCCATGCTCATTAGGATGCAGAGGAAGGTTCCGTGGCAACGTATCAATCATGGACAACTATACATACTGAACCTTGTACAATATATTATTCCCCCTTGAACTACGTTTGTCTGCTTGCTTACCAGGGTATAGTCGTCGACCCCTTGGTGACGACTATCCAGTACACCAGTACACCAGTATCACCAGCAATGCTAAAAAATCATTGCTTGCTCCTATAAAGAGAATCGTTCATATTAAAAACGACACCAGGTAGAGTAGAATTAAAACATAAACCAAAAATGTAAAAAAGTTAAGCCAAACTGAGTGTGTTCGCGCTCATCGCAATCGATCCTCAACAACGACGCTCAGATCGGAAAGCTAGTGAGGGGTAAGTTAAGTGGGCATGGTTCTCTACCTGACTGAGTCCAAGTGGCGGTATACATACCCCAACCCCTCACGCACAACACAGACACACAGACACTCAAGTGTTGCTCCGGCAATATAAACAACACCAACAGAAGCACACTTCTGAACTCTTATTCCCCACCTGTTCGAGCCTGTGTGGAGTGGAATGGTGCCCCGCACATCAGACGCTGTGCTTGTGTTGTTTGGCCCAGTGGCTGAGGAGTGATTGTCCTCTGTTGGCGTGAGGGATGGATTTTGTGTTTGCTGTCGGTTATGAGATGAGATGTGACTGAGGACGTGTTATGACAGGTTTAGGACTTGTGGCGCATCGGCATGGTAGAATTGAATAATTCAGGAATTGGGAAAGCTCTCTCAAAAGCCAAGCAGACTTTGATACAACCTGTTATATTGCATGTATATATATATATGCAATATAACACGTATCAAAGTCTTTCTTTTATATATATATATACAATATATATATATGTAAATGTAAATGTAAAAAAATATATATATGTTGTATATATATATGTAAATATATATATATGTTTATGCATTTACACAAATATATATATATATATATGTTTTTATATATATATATACATATATATATGTCAAAAATCTAACAGACTTTGATACAACCTGTTATATTGTGTGTATATATCCATAGCTACTGTGTGCGTATATATATATATATATATATATATATATATATATATATATATATATATATATATGTATATATGTACGTAAACACATGTGTACACGTATCAAAAGGTTAAAAATATAATGCATCACAGCACAACACATTGTGATAGGGCGGGGAGGGCTCTGACGGTGCGACTGGCCGTCTCCTAGCTGGGGCTCACGGCGGGCCAGGGTCTCCAGACGCGTTGGTAAACGAAGGAGTAAGGGAACCCGGCCCAAGTCGTACCCCTGCAGCGCTGACTGACAGGGGCTCCTCAAAAGCGCCATTGTCAGCCATATAAATAGTGAATAAGTCACTTTCATTCATGACATGGCAATCTGTGGCTAGCTCGGGGCCCCTGGTGGGGGGACTTGAGCAGCCAATATCTTTTTCTGTGGGTCAGGGGGGGGTCAACTTTTTTGTTCTGTTGACATATATATATTTTTTTTATTTTTTTTATCTTTCCTCTCCCGCTCTGATAACATGTGTTGTTGAGCTGGCGACAACATTAACCCTGTGGAAAACGGAGCAAAGGAAGGAAAGCTAAAAGGGTGCTGCCTGTGAATACAACATCACCATGATAACAGGGAATTCTAATAAAACATGCAAAATGCAATTGGTTTAACATTTTCTTGCCAATTACGGGATCAATCGAAGGATGAGAGCGAAGGATTATGTTTTTTTTCCTCTGTCTCTGCTTCCTCTGCTGTCCAACGGTGTATTGGATTGGACCAAATGCTTTTGTTGCCAATTCTATACATTCCCAATTCAGTAATTTCATTTATTTTCATGACTGTGTTGCCATAAGGGAGGTAAATATATGAAGCAACAATAGCGCGCTGGGCTGCTCGAGAAAGCCCTGGTGTTTAAAAGCAGCCACCGCAGACACTGGCAGAGAGATTTACAGCACATTTCTGCACATGAAAGGAGACTCATTCGGTATTCACAGAGCCGGCCTTCGCCATTGAAGCTTTGAACTTCCATTAAGCAATTTATCACCATGCAATACAATTCATTTCGTTCATTCGTTTTCCCGACTCTCAGTATTCTTGCTGTACCTTTCCCATTCTCCCATTCTCTCTCTCTATCTCTCTCTCTCTCTCTGGCCTCGGTACAATCGAGTGTCAGGTCAATCCCCAATGTGTCGGTTCTGGTCACCTGACCCACCGTAACGTAAGGCTCTGCATGAACCGGTTCCATCCAGAACTCGTCCCTTCTCCGGTGCCTTGTTTTGTTTACCTATACTCAGGGATGCCTACTGGTAGATGGTGGAGGTTGTTGTTTGAACCCTGAATCTCTTCTACTGGGCGTTTAACACACTTACATTTTCAATACATTTACATTTAGGGCACTTCGTTAGTCGCTTTTATCCAAAGCGACTTACATAAGTACATTTGTCAGAGGAAATCAATGTCGGTAAAGTAAAAATATTCATAGAGACAAGTACACAACAAAGATAACTCGGATGAGAGGACCCTTCATCATACTACATCACCTTAGCTAACAAGTCGCTAAGCTAACACCTCCTTTTATCACTCGTTGACGTTTTCTCCTTCTTCTCTGTCCTTCTTCCAGTCGCCCCGTCCATCCACGAGATGAAGAGCCACGGGGTGGGCCTGGGCCGGACCGCCCTGCTGAGGTGTGAGGCCGCTGCCGTGCCCGTGCCCATCTTCGAGTGGTACAAGGGGGAGAAACGGTGAGTGGAGACCTGGCCCTGTCGTCTGTACTGTTCACTAAAAACGCTTTTGCCCGAAGCGTCTCACGGCGATCGAACGTCGGGGTTCGAACCCGGTACTATTCCGCTGGGAGTCCGACCCCACCCAAAGCACTTTAAGGTGACATGTCATACCCCCAGGTGGGAGTGTGAATAGCCGTCACAAGCTGTTTTGAAAATAGCCCTCTTTTGACATCACAAATGGGCGTGTCCACCTAGATGTGTGCTGGATAGATCAGTCTCCCAGCCGACGCAGTAGACTGTAGCAAACGTTGCTCATCTATCCATCATACATTTAGGTGGACGCGCCCACTTGTGATGTCAGAAGAGGCAGATTTTCAAACGTAACAGCTAATCACACTCACACCTGGTGGTATAATATGTCCCCTTTAATGATCCTGCCCCCGTAGCATTAAACTCTGTTTAAGAAGAGCCGAACCTCGACAACGGTCCAACCACGTCTGCAGATCATTTTCAAATTTTGTTGTAGAAAGTTAAGCAACCGTCATAGGGGGGGGATTAGGTACATGTCAGACCTGACATATTGTGTCCCAGTGCCAGAGCCGTTTCCCCCGAGGTGCCTTGTTAAAAGCTGCACCCAGTTTCTACTTCAATGGGCCGCGTTGACAAAGCTAATCCCGGGCTGGAATACCTTCGGTGCCAATGAATGTCACCAATGGCTGCTGTCGTACACCTGGGACCAACGGATCCTGTGGGTAAACGCGTCAAGCACTTGAGTACCTGCGCTTCTCGCCTGAAACATCTTGGCATATGCTACGTCTCCACGCACGCTGGGCGCTCTCGATATGACGGAGGACGCCACCGGTACCTCTTTTGTGTCCACATTCTGTGCGTTCCTAAAGGACTTGTCGAGGTTACGTCACCACAAGCCTGCCTTTTCGATCACTCCGGGCACATACATCAATCAGTCGCCGATTCAAGTGTTGGTTCTTGAATTTTAAAAACCAAATTACCCCCCATTACCCAACATTTACCCACTCCTGGTGAGCACAATTTCAATCATCAGCTCACACTGTGCTAATTGTAATTACGGGGTTGGATTCAATTTATTTAAATAGCTGAGGAGGCGCGTTGGCACGATTCTAGCCGTTCCGTAATTCAACGTCTCCCTGTTGGAATGCGACTCCCTTCGCTCCTCGCATCGGAAAGACGTGAACCGCCGTACAGAATCCATAGCCTCGTCGTGCAGAGTAAACGCTGTCTGTTGCTTTGCTTCGTAGCTGTGGTGGCAGTGTCGCTTGCGCTGTGTGTTAATCCTCTCTGTCTGTGTACCTGCGTGTGTGTGTATATGTGGGGCTCCCTCCTATGCTGTGAATGCTATGAATGCAGGGCCCTGGCCTTGTTCACATCTGAATTAATGTGACAGTTTGACAGGAAAATCTCTCTTTTTGATGTGGCATTGCCTTCAGTTGTGAATGGAAGGGATGGGACAGGAGAGGTGGGGGGGGGGGCGGGTGGTGTGTTTATCGCGGTAGCACTTCTCCTTCTGACAAATAGAAGCATCACCGCATCATGCTCATGTCGGTATCCGAGGAAGAGGAGAGTGTGCACTCGGCGTACTCCCTCTTCCCGCGGAGATTAACGGTAAACGTTGGGGCTCACGTTTCGAGTGGCGTGCGTCATGACAGGAGAAGGGGGGAGGAGCAGACGTTTCCGAGTTATTCCGGACATAAGGTCACACACGGAGTGTAGCTTCGGCTCGGGGAGACACGCCAGGCGTCGACGTCGGTTGGGGGGAACGTTCGGAGGAGGAGGGAGGCTAAGGCGGCGCAGCCAAGATGGAAACCTGTCCTCTCTCTGGTGGACGGGCACAGCTTGGAACCAGCAGGGGATTTAGCAGGAGCCCCAAATAAACAACAACAACACGCCGACAAGCTAGCATGCCGCCAAACAAGCACCGGCGAGTCAGACGTTGCTCTTATGGAAATGATAACCACTTTGTGAAATATTAAAATAAAATATTACAGGAATAACAGTGATAATAATAATACTGATGCTAATACATCTAAATAATGATAATAATGAACTATCAGAAAAATATAGTTATAGACATAACTGGTTTAATCCAAATAGATAACTAAAGTAAGATTTTTACTATGAACTATAAATGAGGTTTCCCCATATATAACTCACCTTTATATAGAGATGAACAACTATATACAAATGTATTTATACACATTTTCTGTGTTCATATGTCTATATTTGTACAGTCTACCACAGTGGTCATCATTTCACAGCCAGGTGCCAGCCTCGACAGGAACACAGGATTTATGGTTAATACCGCCACAGCTGGGCGGCAGCGCAGAGAACAACGTGTGGAGTGGCGCCCAGCTGGCTTACACTAACCTTGGGGTCACTCCCCCTCCCAACACCCCCCCCACCACCCCCCTCTCTCTCTCTCTCTCACTCCCCCTCTCTCTTTCGCCCTCACACTGCCTTTGCAGTCCTTGAAACTGTCTCTCCCAGACAGCGGGTGTCAGCGAGAGAGCGATAAATAGACGTGTTGAAGAAGCGGCCCGATGAAGCACTGTGCACCCACGGAATGATAAACATCTCCATCCTTCGACTTGAGTCCCGTCACTTTTCTGTCTCCCGACCCTGGACGCGCCCTGGGGTCAGCGATCAGACAAGATAAACAAACTATTCTCCTGCCTTGTTCTTAGTTTTATGAGTGACGTCGCTGACCGTGGTTTGTTGCGTGTGTGTGTGTGTGTGTGTGTGTGTGTTTCTCCGCGTGTGTGTGGGTGTTTGCGTGGGTGCAGGATTATCAAGGGCCAAGGCATCGACATCAAGAACCTGAGCTCAAGGTCCGTGCTGACCGTGAACAACATGACAGAGGATCGCTACGGCAACTACACCTGCGTCGCCACCAACAAGATCGGCTCGGCCAACGCCAGCGTGCCACTTATCCGTAAGTACCTCCCACCTGTGTTAACGTGTGGCTTACCAGAATGGCGGATTGATTCAGCGGGATTAATAGGGGTTGGGGGTGGGGGGGGGGGGGGGGGCCGTGTCTGTGTTGTGGACGTGAGCAGGGGGGCTTGTGCTTTCGTACCCTTCATCCCTTGCTCTCTCTCTTGTCTGAGAAGTCTTGATTGTCTCATTGTTTTTATCCGCATGGCTGTAATGTCACACAGCAAGGGCCGGTCAACGACAAACCTTCTACACACACTAACGTCACTAACGCATTGCTAGAAACAGTCATGTTGCAGTGTTGACAACCGAAGACTGGTTGGTCATTAATATTGCAGGTAATACAAATTTTTTTTTTGGTTTGTTTTTGTCATGCTTAACTGGAAGCATGGCTGCTTTTCGTTCTGTGTGTGTGTGTGTGTGTGTGTGTGTGTGTGTGTGTGTGTGTGTGTGTGTGTGTGTGTGTGTGTGTGTGTGTGTGTGTGTGTGTGTGTGTGTGTGTGTGTGTGTGTGTGTGTGTGTGCGCGCATGTATACTGGTCTGAACACCCCAAATTGTGCAAAAGTAGCAAACATAGTATGGCAGCCCGCAACCGCCCTTTAGTTGGATGGGAGAAAAATGGAAATCCATTTGATGCATTCGGTGCTAAAATATGAAAAGGTGATTTCAATTATTCACTACTTTTTTCGCTGCACCCCCTCGTGACTCCATTGTTGTTAACAAGCCGGGAGACTCGCACAATATGAAAATATATTTCTGTGGAATTGGCAATTGTCAAAGGAGCGCCCCTCTCCGCTGTTTGCATATGCACAAAGAAGGCACATGAAAGGCTCGGGATGCTCAGGCAGTTGATCCTGATGTGACACAAGCTAGGCTTCAGAGCTCAGTGCAAGTCTAGCAAGACCCCCGGAATAGATACTGTCTCTCTCTCTCTCTCTCTCTCTCTCTCTCTCTCTCTCTCTCTCTCTCTCTCTCTCTCTCTCTCTCTCTCTCTCTCTCTCTCTCTCTCTCTCTCTCTCTCTTTCACTCACTCACTCACTCACTCACTCACTCACTCACTCACTCTCTCACTCTCTCACTCTCTCACTCTCTCTCTCATTCGTTCGCACTCACTCACTCACTCACTCACTCACTCACTCACTCACTCTCTCTCTCTGTCTTTCATTGTCTTGTTCTCTCTCTTGCTGTCTCTAACTGATTCTCTCTCGCTCTCTTTCCCTCATTCACTCGCTCTTTAACTCTCTCTCTCTTGCTGGCTCGTTTGCTGGAACGCTCTCTCACTCGCCAACTCTTTACTTCTATGCATCTCGCACCCTCTCTCCATCTCTCTCCCTCTCTCTGTGTCTATGTCTCTCTCGTTCTCTCTCTCTTTATTTCTCTCTCTCGCTCACTGTCTATGTCTCTCTCGCTCTTACTCTCTCTCAACCCCTGTCTTTCTCTCTCTCTACATCTTTCTCTTTTTCTCTGTACCTCTCTGTGTCTATGTCTCTCTCTCAATGTCTTTCCCTCTCTGTGTCATTGTATCTCTCTCTCGCTCCATATTTCTCCCTTTCTATCTCTCTTTATCGGTCCCTCTATTTCTCTCTCTCTATCAATCTCTTTCTTGCTTTGTTGTCCTCTTTACAATCCACAGAAAATCGCTTTTGTTTCTGGCTGTTCCAGTTCACTTTCCTTTTTTTTTCTCCCTCACACTACGACTCGCTCTCTCTCCATTCTCCGGCTTTGTCCTACGCCTCTTTGTCTGGCTTTTATCTTTTTATTTCCTTTTTTCGTTTGCCACCTATCTAATTTGCATGGTTATCCTGCTAATTCCTCTCTCTCTCTCTCTCTCTCTCTCTCTCTCTCTCTCTCTCTCTCTCTCTCTCTCTCTCTCTCTCTCTCTCTCTCTCTCTCTCTCTCTCTCTCCCCATCTCTGTCTCTCTCTATCTTTTTACAAAACAAAGCACCTCTCGTTCTCTGACTATATTGCATGTTCTCTCTCTCTTTCTCTCTCCCTCTCTCCCTCGCGCTTGCGCTCTCGCTCTCTCTCGCGTGCGCTCTCGTTCTCTAATTCTCTCTCTCTATCTCTCCCCATCTCTGTCTCTCTCTGTATTTTTACAAAACAAAACACCTCTTGTTCTCTTTTCTCTATATTGCTTGCTCTCTCTCGCTCTCGCTCTCGCACTCTCTCTCTCTCTCTCTCTCTCCCCCCCATCTCTCTCTCTCTCTCTCTCCCCCCCCCATCTCTCTCTCTCTCTCTCTCTCTCTCTCTCTCTCTCGCTCTCGCTCTCGCACTCTCTCTCTCTCTCTCTCTCTCTCTCTCTCTCTCTCTCTCTCCCCCCCCCATCTCTCTCTCTCTCTCTCTCTCTCTCTCTCTCTCTCTCTCTCTCTCTCTCTCTCTCTCTCTCTCTCTCTCTCTCTCTTTCTCTTTCTTTCTCCCTCGCTCGCTCATATGATCTTTGCTAATGGAAGAGGGAGGGGGCGGGGGGGCAATTTCGCTGTCGACCTTAATGAGAAATGGCATGCAATCGCCCTACCTCCCCCTTTCACCCACCACACTCACCGGCGCATCAACGCAGATGACAAAAACCCCAGAGGTTGGAAACCAGCCTGGGTGACTTTGGATTGCTATTTTAGAACCCAGTCAATAACTATTGATGAGGGGGGCGCAGAGACAGAGGGAGAGAGAGAGGGTCATGCATATTTGATAGTGCATCATACACACTGGGGCAGAATTTAAAGTAGCGTGTGGATGAAATCGCTGTATAATTTATAGGTTCTCTTTGATAGCTTTGTCATGTTTTTCGTTCGGTTGGATATCGATTATCGTACGGGGACACGGATGGGGGAGGCGTCGGGATTTGGGGAGTGAAGTGGATGCGTAGGTGGAGTCGTTGCCGTATGATTGATGATGATACCACTGCAGGTCGTTCCCCTTTTAGCGGCTCCGTCTTCTGGCTAAACTGTGTTCTTCACACCACTCTCTCTCTGGTTATTTTCTGGTCCGTTTGGTTAGGAATGGGCCTGAACTCCTTGGTGTGGGTTTGCTTCGGACAGGTGTGTAAGCGCTGCCAATTAAACTGGGACGCGGACCAAAAGGACTGACCACAGCGCTTTGTTAAAGGGCATGGCGGGCTCCGGATTCCAGAACAAACAGGATGCCACAGACCTGATATTACTTTGGACGTGAACACGGTCACACGTTTTTTTCTTTCCTTTTTTGTTTTCACAACTTCCAAATATCTAAATCGGTCACTGGAGTGTAGTCACTTTGTCAGTGTTTGACGGAATAGGCGGAAAGGCTGTTGTCCTCGAGGCGGAAAAAACGGTTATTGCAGTATTATTTATGTAGTGAGGAAATTCACCGAAAACCAATAGTTTGGTTAGGCCTTGTAATGGGAATTCTTGTCTTGTTTCTGTGGGCTAGACTGCTCACTGTGTTGCACTACAGAAGTAGAAGTGTACTCTAATGGTCTTTGACTGTTTAACTTTTTGGAATCAGGCTCCCTTTCTGCAAACAACACAACTATTTGCTCTGCTTTTGATGCTGGGGCCTGACAGAGAGCAGAATGAACAACTAAACTGTTACTGTTCCAGACATGTGGAAAACACAAAACCTTTCTTCTACTCTCCTCTTTGTACTATCAAAACAATTAAATAAATCCAGGCCAGCCTGCCTCTCCAGAAGCATCTAAAACAGTCCAGTGCCTTTCTTCAAAGACCTATTTTACAGTTAGAGCTAGGGTTGGCAATTATTATAGAAACATTTTATTTATTTTTCACCATATTTGGTGAAATTGTCTTTACGCCCCGCCAGCAATCAATAAATCAAATCCGCTGACAAAAAAAGAAAGAAAAACTCGTATCTGTGGCCGCGCAGGCCTGTAATAAGCTTATCCAATCATTTCATTCAGCTCAAATGAAATGTTTGGATTACCTTACCTGTCTGTCTGCCTTCCAACCGGGCTACTTGTGCACTCACTGCCACATGGCGGCTTGTGACTTCCAAAAGCTGGGCAGAGCTATTGCTAATGCTAGCGAGCGATTCATGGTTTTTAAGGGAGTGGCAGTTGGATTCTTTGGCTTTCCTTTTTGGCTACTCTAACTTAATCTGACAAATTGCCTACCCTTGCTTTAGTGTGCTGCAGAAAACGGCTTGATGCCATATTTGTTATGTTTTAATAACACAAAGTGACTAATATTAAAAGGCACAGTTAGATATGTTGTAGTGGAGGCTTTTATTTATCAAGAGTTCAATCTCTCATTCTGATTCAGAGCTGCGCCGCCTTTAATCAAAATACCCCGCAGACTATGGCCCGTCTCTCTTCACGTACTGCTTTGAAAGCGCTGCACATTTCGGATACACGCGACGATTATTGATTATGAGATGATTGTTGAAGATTAAATCACACAAAACAAAGCAGCCTCACTGAAGAAATGAATCGTATTAGAACCATATCTGCTGGCGTAACGCTGCAGTACTGTCCCCCATCTAAAGAAAAATATCGTGCCCACTAAAAAGCCTACTTGGTCATTGTTGAATTGTGGATTTTAAGTCACTGACAGTCGGGTTAGTGACTGGAGTCTTTGAATGCAAGCCAGTGGAAGGTTACAACCCAAACTGTGTGTAGTAGCTGGCCTGAAGAGACGAGTTGTCTACACTCTGTAGGTATTCTTCCATAGTACGAATGAATGAAGTGGCTGTTTCTGGACACAAAGCACAACATGGTGTCCGACTCGGAATCACCTCTGAAACTAAGCACATCCACCTAGGCAGGATGTGTTCAATCAGAGTACACACATACCCACTCCAACACTCCTTCCCCCCTCACACACACCCAAACACACACACACACACACAAGCACACACAAGCACACACACACACACACACACACACACACACACACACACACACACACACAAGCACACAAGCACACACACACACACACACACACATACACACACACACACACACACACACACACACACACACACACACACACACACACACACACACACACACACACGTGCCCTCTCCTAACTGACAGCTCTGAGCTGAACTTTTCCTGTTTCACGTGGAAGACGTCGGTGAGCCGGAACAGAAAGACCCCGTTGCTCCCGGTAACCCTCTGAATACTCCTCCGCTCTAATTGGCCCGGTCCTCTGATCCTCCCGCCTACCGCAGGTTTGCTCCGGGAGGAGGTCTCCTCGCCCCCACCCCTACCGCCAACAATTTTCATTTCATTTCCTCCGTGGCACCGTTGCTCCCGCTCCACCCTTCACCTCCAACTCCACCAATCCCAGGGTCTGAGATGAGCTGCTTGATGGCAGGGATGTGGAAGAACTCTCTCTCTCTCTCTCTCTCTCTCTCTCTCTCTCTCTCTCTCTCTCTCTCTCTCTCTCTCTCTCTCTCTCTCTCTCTCTCTCTCTCTCTCTCTCTCTCTCTCTCTCTCTCTCTCTCTCTCTCCTCTCTCTCTCTCTCTCCCCTCTCTCTCTCTCTCTCTCTCTCTCTCTCTCCTCATGCTCCCTCTTTACATACATCTTTTCCTCTCTTCATGCATCCTTCCTTTTCATCCCTCTTTACGTTTCTTTCTTCATCTCACTCTTTCCTTTCCATTCCCCTCTCCCCCTCTCTCTCCACTCATCTCCCCCTGTCACCCCCTCTTCAGACCCTGCTCCCTCCATCTTCCGATCTTCTGATCTTATCTTTCTATGTCGCTCTCTCTCCCCGTCCCTCCCTATCTCGCCCTTTCCCCCCCTCCCCATCTCTCTCCCTCTCTCCCCGTCCCTCACTATCTCACCCTTTTCCTGCCTCCCCGTCCCTCCCTCACCCTTTCCCCCCCTCCGAACTCTCTCTCCACATCACTCTCTACCTCCATCTCCCTTTCCCTCACACACACACACACACACACACACACACACACACACACACACACACACACACACACACACACACACACACACACACACACACACACACACACACAACGTAATGTATGTGTGCGGGGGGGGGGGGGGGGGGGGGGGGGGGGGGGGGGGGGGGAGCTCCCCTTCGCTAGCTAGCCTGGTTAATGATTGGCGTGTCACGCTTATCAATCAGCCGCCCGTAGGTGTCATCGCAACACAACTCCACGACCGCCTTGTCTGTCGTTGTTGATGGCGACTAGGACGACGATGATGATGATGTTGTTGTTGTTGTTGTTGTTGTTCTGGTTACTCGCCTCGCTCCGACCGGCCTCGATTGCTACCCTGGATATTTTGCCGTTGGCCTGCGGGCGGGTGGGGACCCCTGAGTCCGTGGTCGTGTTGTGGTAACGGCGTCTCGCGGTGAAATAATGCCGGAGCCCGCTGGGAGTGGAGACGACGCACGTTAGGTTATTTATTAAAAAAAAATTGGCCACGTCGAGTTTCATTTTAGGAATAGCAACACACAACACATCTATTACCCTTGTCTCACCCGCAGGAATCAATCATACAAAAAAGCGGTTGTCTAATGCAATATTCAACTGTTTTATGAATGTTGTGTAGGCAACAGACTTTTCAACTTTACGAGGCAAACTATTAAAATCCCACTGCAAGCGGATTTTTATGTATCTTAATGTTTTTTATGTTAACTACCATGCATTTTACCATAATAAACCCCCAAACATCTATCTATAGATAGATTATGTGTAATCCATCACATTAGCCTGTTTTTCTGTCATGCTGAGATCAGGAAGTGTTTAGGTGCTGTAGCAGCAGCCGTATCCCAGCAGGCACTGGGGCACATGATCTCCCCCCCCCCCCGGCTACACACACACACACACACACACACACACACACACACACACACACACACCAACCCTGTTGGACAAGTAGGCTTATAAGTGGGAATGCAAATAGCAGTCCCTGGTTGGCTGGGCACAGTGGAGGGGTCTTCACTGGCTGTGACACACACAAACACACACACACACACACACACACACACACACACACACACACACACACACACACACACACACACACACACACACACACACACACACACACACACACACACACACTCACACAGCGAGCTGCATTAACAAGGTCATTTGAGAAATACCAAATGATCTGGCTCATAAATTCTGAAAATGTTTAACACCTACTGCTGTATCATTAGAGTCAGTGAAGAGGAGAGGATTGTGGGAAATACTGAGTTGGGAGTCAAGCCCAGTCAAGTTCTGCTGGAGTCACTGTAGTGTTTTTTGGTTCCTTGAAGTTAGTTTTATCTTCCTTCAAGCTGTTATTTCCACTTAACCAATTTAAATCACCCTTTTATTTCTGTAAGAGAAAGAAAATCATGAATGACATACCCTGGACAGAATATATTAATATTTTCTGTTCAGAAAATATTAATATTTTCTGTTTCTCTTTTTTTTCGGTTCTCTAGGGTCTAGAGTTTGTCACACTGCTTTTATCTCTCTCTCTCTTGCTCTCTCTCTCGCTCTCTCCCTATTTCCCTCTCTCTCTCACCTGCACTCTCTCTCCCTCCCTCTCACCCTCTTTCTCTCGCCCACTCCCTCTCTCTCTCTCTCTCTCTCTCTCTCTCTCTCTCTCTCTCTCTCTCTCTCTCTCTCCCTCTCTCTCTCTCTCTCTCTCTCTCCCTCTCTCTCTCTCTCTCGCTCAGAGATCATTCTCACATTAAGTGTTTTCCTTTAGTTAGCTTCTAAGCTGCTTCATCTCTGAATCCAGTAGGGCTCGAGTTAGCCACTGTTACCCCAATGCTAATCTCGGTGCGTAGCCGCCGCGGCATCCTATCCACCGCCACCGCCCCCACCCCCAGCCCCCCCGCCCTCTTTTTGGTTTGAAAGTCTTTTGTTGGATATCAATCTATTTGATTTCACCCAAAAAAATATCAACACCAAAAACATATTGAGGTCACCAATCATCTGTATCGTGTCTTTCCTCACCTCAATTCCTCAGAGTACGCGCAGGTTCAGTAAGCGAAATGGCAGACTATCAACTCCAGCAGATGAGGTAGTTCCTGTGTGCCGTTGTTGTTGTTGTTGTTTTCATCCGTCTTGAAAGTGCTGTGCTAGAGGCCTGGTTACCTCACATAGCACCAGCACTGGGTTGAGGGGGGGGGGGGGGGGGGGGGGGGGGGGGGGGGGGGAGAGGGAAAGAGCGAGACAGAGACTGAGAGAGAGACATAAAGAGAGAGAGAGAAGGCGAGAGAGAGGGAGAAAGCGACCCTGATTTGAGCTAGGGCAGGGGAGATTGCGAGTCAAAAGGATATAGCGCTGTGCATTAATGGAGGAGAGGAGAGGTTCTGAGAGCTCGGCAAAATGATTCACCGGTGAATTCACGCCAGAGTATTAATCAGATGGCCCACGTCCCCCTATTTGAGGGTGCAGTAGAGGAGGGAAAATAACTGCCTTCCCCCCACCTCGCCACCTCTCTCGGCCCAACCCAAAGGAGCCCTTAAAGTTGAAACATTCGGTGGAGAAAAAGATGAATTCCCCCCATTTTCCCCACCTGGTGTGGTGCGTATCATTTAATGTTGTTATAATCATTCCGTACACACATTTCCCCCAACCTTCAAACGGAATGATGAAATCAAACGTAAAGCACCGTGGAGGGAGGTACTGCGTGATGGAAACATACGGCAACACGAAAAGGAAAGCCGTCACAAAACACACACACACACACACACTCACACTCACACTCACACTCACACTCACACACACGCACGCACACTCACACTCACACTCACACTCACACACACGCACACACACTCACACTCACACACACACACACACACTCACACACTCACACACACACACACACACACACACACACACACACACACACTCACACACACCCTCAAGAGCTTGATGTGTTGTCTGGGCGTCTGTGTAACGGCACGAGATTGTAAAGACGAGACTTCCAAGCGAGTACTCGATCCTTCATGTGGCCTAGATACAGTAGTTAACCACTGTGCGTACGCTGTGTCTCCGACGCCTGTTTTACCTGCGCGTACGCTGCTGTGATGCTGGTCGCTGTCGACAACAACAACAACAACAGGAGCCCTGTTCTCTGTGTGATGGATAAGCTCCTCCCACACCACGGCGCTCGTTCTACGGGGAGCAGGTGGTGCGCGGTTTGCTAACAGATCCGCGGGGGAGCTTCCTGATCCCTGCACTCGTCACTTGTTGTCGGCAGGATTAGCTCTGCAGCTTCTATTTTTATTTTATTTTAACTTCCACGCGACGTTCAAGGTTGTATCACTCGATCACGGCACTATAAAGGACTCCGGCTCGCACCTTTCGCAACACGTCACAGACGGCCAAAGAAAAAGGACAGATCCTCATATTTATGCAACGTTTGAATTGAAAATTGGGTGTTCGCCCGCAAGAACGTCCTCTGCCGGCTTACACACGCACACGCACACGCACACGCACACACACACACACACACACACACACACACACACAGACACGGACACACACGGACAGACACACACACACACACACACACACACACACACACACACACACACACACACACACACACACACACACACACACACACACACAATGCAGGAGCAGTATGGCACACTGTAGATTTCCCCGTTGTCACATTATTCCATCTCTCTAAATGCCAGCGGTGCCTCAGCCCCGAAATGAGTTCATAAGATAATCGGATTGGGAGTGACATCTCTCCACAGGAGGATCAAAGGCAGAATGAAAGTTACTGCCTTTTCACTGCGTTCTTCACAGGCTACGCAGAGAGCTCACTTCCCCAAAAATCGGAGGACATAATATGAGAAACTTGTGCGGCCGGAATCAATTATGAGGTGAGAATCCGATTATGAAGTGAGAATGTGATTAAAGAAGTGGCCAGCGGTTGCAGATTAAATTACAGCCGTTAATTGAGCCCAGTGTGATCTCTGGGCGGCCATGTGAAAGACAGACAGTCCATTAACATTTGCAGGGCGGGCCGGCAAGCGGTTAAAAGTTTTGCGCCTTTTATCTTAGTCTGCCCCCCTTTCAGGACATCTTAGCCTCCACCCAAACCTCCATCTCCCCTAAGAAATTATCCGTAGGAAATCCTGTTCCAAACTCTGAGGTAGGTCGACCGTGCGACTGCATTGTTCCTCCTCGCCTCTCAAGGGGCCCCTCTCGCCATACCGCAATGCACGAGGGCATCTTGTCTCCATCCTCCCGTTCTTCCTTCGTCTCCTCGCATGATCTATATCTCCCCCCGTCCCCCTCCCCCTCCTCCCTCCCTCCCCCCCAACCCCCCCCCAACCCAACCTCTCCCCCCCCCCCCCCCTTTTCTTTTCTTTGTGTCTCCATTCTGTTAATAATACATAAATGTCCTCTTTTTTTCCCCTCTTTTCCCTCCCCCCTCCCCTCCCCCCTCTATCTACCCTGCCCCCCCTATCCCCTCCCCCCACCCCCCCCCCCTCCCCCTACTGTAGCAATGTTTGAAACCACCACCACTAGTGCTGTCTCACGGCCAGGTCAGTATATGTCACCTCACCCTGTCGTACAACACCGTAAATCCAGCAGAGAGAGGGCCCATCGCCTCACCCTTACCCCTCCCCTCCCCTCCCCTCCCCCCCACCCCCCCTGACCTTTGACCCCTCGTCCCCCCCCCCCCCCCCCCCCCCCCCCCCATCTGTGTATCTCTCGCTCTTGTTTTGTTAGTCTGCTGGGTGGAATGCCTGCTGGTTGTAGCGCTGCTCATTCGTTTTGGAGTTGTTTTTTCATTCCCCCCCCCCCCTTTACATGAATGCCCGTCATTGGTTGGTTGGTTTCAATTAGACTGGGTATGTTCAGAGTCTTTTTTGTGTGTGTTTATTTGACCTCATGTGAGCGACCGAACCTGCTTCATCGCAAAAAAACCGTGCCCTACCCCAGCAATGGCGTCATCAAACTGCCGAAGCTTTTCCCACAATGCAATGGGCTTCTAAGCTCTGGCTTTCACACATCCACTCTTACTCCTCCTCAATGCTGGCAGAGTGCAATGTGCATGAACAACAAGGGGCTGTTGATATATATAAATATAAATGTATATATATATATATACATCCACATAACTGCTATATTTTTATCACTCTCTCTGTCTTTCTCTCCATCTCTTTCTCCTTGTATTGTTATGGCCCTTTCGCTCTATCTCTCTCACTTTACTTTGGCATGCAGGTCTCTTTTCCCATCTCACTTGAACTCTGCGTCCTTTTCTTCCTCGGCATCTCTTTGTGTCCAGCTCCCTCTTTTCATGTCCATGGTCTCCGTCTCCCCTCTTCTGGTCAGGTCGAGAGGCTGTCGATAGGCCAAACCACTTTTAAAAATATATTTAACCTATTTCTCCACCACTGATTTCACAAGGGCTTTTGTTGGTGGTTGACTTTTGATAACATGAGTGCGTCAATCGTGT
The DNA here is from genome assembly GCF_902167405.1 of Gadus morhua. Taxonomy (NCBI): domain Eukaryota; kingdom Metazoa; phylum Chordata; class Actinopteri; order Gadiformes; family Gadidae; genus Gadus; species Gadus morhua. The sequence goes on from NC_044059.1 coordinate 7,659,839, forward strand.
TTTCACTGGTGGTTCACGATTGCTATCACGACTGGTTCACTCGTGTTTTCATTGGTGGTTCACTATAGATATCACGAGTGTTTCACTTGTGTTTTCACTGGTGGTTCAC
>NC_044059.1:7664947-7675843 GCF_902167405.1 Gadus morhua
AAGTGGCCGCCGATGTTAAGAGCTTTACAGAGCTATTGAAATATTAGTTTCTTTGTGGCAATCTATTGAAACGATCAGAATGATTCACTTTTGTCTGTCTGTCAAAAGGGTTTAAACCTCAGGCTTTATATACATCAAAACATATTTCACACTTTTGCAACTCTTAGCCAAGGAAAGTTTATTTGCATAGAAGGAAATCACAATTATAGTCTCAATGGCTCTCAGAGACCCACATTTGAGGAAACCCCCTAACTCTAATCCGCAGAGGAGCGAGGAACACCCAGGCGGAAAGGGAACAATTCTTGGGCACAAACACATAGGTGCTATTAGCTGCCAGTTGGGCCGAAACGACTCGGACAAAATACATCGTAATGCCTTTGTAATGGTGCAATTAAGGACTTTAAAAATCTCTATTACTATTGTCTATAATATTTAGCCATTCCATTGGAGCACACTCTAGACACTGCACTGTCCTAAACCAGGAATACGTTCCCGTTGGTCCACTTGTTTAATGGCACTTTCACTATGCGTGCTCAACTCGAAACGATGAACTCCTTACCATATGGCCACGCATATTTTACATCACGTTAACGTTATACATCAACAATGAAACCCATACATAATGGAAGAACACAAGACATGCCCGCCACGCCTGTTGTTAGGTCAGGTAGCTAACAATGCATCCGCCTTGGCCGGCTCGTCAAACAGAATAGGCAGTAGGATGCGTCCCCGGCAATAACGTCTGCCTCGTGTCTACGAGTGCTATAATTGCGTTACTGTAAGTGTACTCTCCAGTCCAGAGGACAACATTATTGGATCGCCGCCAAGGCCGTTTTCGCCGTGGATCCTGTTTCTGTCCTTTATCTCCCGCCGTTGACAGTCCGTCACACGGATCGTCCCTCCGTAGCACCTGGTGTCACACTCTGCCGGGTGGTCGGTCGGTCCATGGCGAAGCTCTGGCCTTGAGTCGTTAGCGTGTTTCCCATCTCGAACGCACACACGCTCCCGCCTCTGAAAGGTGGTGGAGGCAGGTTGAAGATGATGCTCAATAAAGATTAAGAAAAAAATAAACTCTTCACGCTGCTTCCCCCATGCTTTGGCAGCGACCCCGCGCCCTTTGAACCAGCCGTAGCTGAGCTGCTGAATGCTGAATGCTGACAGGAGAGAGAGGGAAAGAGACCTAGAGAAAGATGGAGAGAGAGTGACGAGAGAGGGGGAGAGAGACCCAGAGACGGATGGAGAGAGAATGGCAGAACTGCTGAACATCTGACAAACAAAGAGAGAGAATGGCCTAGGTCTTGGTGTTTCGTATCTCTTGTATGTTTGGGCCTGCTTGTGTGTTTGTGTTTGTGTGTGTGTGTGTGTGTGTGTATGTGTGTATGTCCATAATTATGATTGTGTGTGCGTGCGTGTGTTTGCATGTGGCGGCGTGGCTGTATGCGAGTCCATCTGCATGCAAGCGTGTGCGTGTGCGTGTGCGTGTGTGTGTGTGTGTATGTGTGTGTGTGCCTCTGCTATCATACGGTGTGTTGATGTGTTGGCGTCCTTATGTGTATGATTGTGTGTAAGCACGCGCTCCAACCTCTCTCTGCAATAGTAGTGTTAATGTAGTCTAGCAGTGGAGTGCTATAGATTCAGCGGTCGTCTCATGTGCAGTGAACCCTCCGCTACACGGGACCCACTAACCTGCCAAGGTCGTCGAGGCTGGTACATCCAGGCAAACGCAACGTCAAGCAAGCACATTGCTAACATCGTCCCAGTAGACTCACCATGCAGAGACACACACAAGCTAAGACAGGGGGTAGCATTGCCAAAGCACAGACGCACGTACCAGCTCTTTGCTTGAAACCAATCGCTTGATGTATTTCTGACAGCAAAATGTCAATGGAACATAAATACCCATATTCCATAAATGCACTCGACGCATCTGTGTCAGATGTGAATGGACGTTGGCATCATTATGCATGCCATTCCCTTCCAGCACGCTCCGAGAGCCAAACAGCGGCGTGTTGCTCTTGCACCCAGTCCCCCCTAGTCACTATCATCTCTTCCACTTCCCCCTTATGTTCCACTCATCATTAGATGGTCCTATTCCACCCCCCCCCGCCCCCAAGCCCCACATCAAGGGAACCCCCCTGAAGCCAGCACGGTGTGAGTCTGGATGCTCCCTCTGACCTTCATTTTGCTGTGGCCTGACCCCCCTCTCACAGTCCTCTCTGAGTGGGGAGTCACAGGCAGATGGCATATCATACATCATGCTTGACCCCCCCCCCCCCCGCCGCACCCCACCACCCCACCTGGTTTCCCCTGGAAAGCATAAATAGGCCGCAGGTGGCCATTTTTTCCATCTTTGCGCCCAAGCCGGCAGCTTGTGCAAGCACGCAGGACTACAGCAAATTATTTCTCCATTCAAGTGACATGTGATGCGAGCCATGGCACATATAATGCATCCCTCCTCCTCCATCCTCCATCTCCTCCTCATCCCCCTCCTCCTCTTCCTCCTCGCCTGGCCTTGTTCCCTGGCTGAGTTATATAGAAAGGCCCTGGAAGCCCACAGGGTGTTCAACGACAGCGCAGGCAACCACCGGCTCCATCAACGTACAGAGGGGGTTGCAAACTAAATAAAAACACACGGCCCGAAACCTACCGGGCCTTTTTGAAAAACGCAACGTCGTTCACACATTCACGGATTATTATCTTGCGCCGGGATACACTTGAACTCTGCCCATAGATAATCTCTCGACGTTACAAAGTGTGCCAGTTATTCTAATGCGGGAGCACGGGCTGAATTGGTGAACAGTTGCGTCCGCCTTCTACAGCGAATGCATTACTGCGGTGGAACGCTGCGCATTTGCCGGTAATAGAAGTCATTAGTTTGATATTATGAGGGAATTATAGATGTGTGTATATTGTGGTGTGTGTGTGTGTGTGTGTGTGTGTGTGTGTGTGTGTGTGTGTGTGTGTGTGTGTGTGTGTGTGTGTGTGTGTGTGTGTGTGTGTGTGTGTGTGTGTGTGTGTGTCTTCGCAGAATGTATTATGCAGAGTATTAATCAAGAGAAGCACTGTCCTTGTGTTTGGCAAAGTGCTAGTCAGGCCCACAAGTTGTTTGTGTGTAAAATTAGTCATGGCGTTCGCACAACTCCATAATTAGTGACAGATTGTGTGCTGTGGATGGCTTGGCTTTTATCACTGTTGCCCTAAAACGTATTCAGAGTGGAGAGTCTTATTGGCTATTTGTAGGAAGTGCATGGACAAAATTGTCACCCGCTAACCAAACTCAATAAATAATGGCATACATGGAGGTGTTTACGTAAATGCATTCAAATACGCTTCGAAGCTAATTGTCCAGATGCCATACTAGGTCTCTAGCTGTGGAGTCCAGTCGCCATGGGCTATAGGTCTTGGCTGTAGCAATTGCTTTCATTTAGCTTCTGGCTGTTATAGCTTGGCTAATACAATTCAAGCATGCAGTATGCAGGTCCTGGTTAGCTTAGCGTTAGCCCCGGCCTCCTCCCTCGCCCTGCTGCAAGTTACTGTTTGGAAGCAAATGATGCATAAGTCAAATAACCTGTTTATGATAAATAGCCCCGTATTTCCTAAAAGGAAATTGTCTTTGTGCAGACACTCAGTGGATCAATCGATTTTCCTCGTTTCCCCGCAGAGGAAATGTATTGCCCTTGCTGCACATTCATCAATGATAAACGTTTACATTTCCCACTGTTATGTCCTTTTATTTCTTTTAATATTTGAAACCACTAATGGGTTGGTACAAAACGCTTTGGTCAAGCAAATCAAATGGACTGTTATTGTAGCATCGCCTCAGCTCAACAATTCCCCGCTAATAAACAGAGCGGCATGTATATTTCATGGACCTAGGCGGCCGGTTGCAATCCGTCTTTGATGGCTGAAGAGGCTAATATGTGGCCTTGTTTTTGTGATTTTTTTTAAATGCTTGGCTTCCAGTTCCTCAGCCATCCTCCCTCTTCAACGCATAATTGTATTGACCCCCACATCTCTCCTGCTCTCTCTCCCCTTCTCTCTACCTCTCTGGCTCTCTCTGTTCCTCCCTCGCTCTCTTTATCTCTCTCTGCCCATCTCGCCGTCTCTCTGTGGCTTCGCCTCTCCCGCCGCCTCGCGCTCTCTCCGTCTCCCTCCTCTGTCTTTAATTCTCACTCTATATTATCTTCCCTCCTTCCACCTGCGCCGATCTCCTCTGTACCCTTAATTATCTCTCCAACTCCCCAGATCCCCTCTGGAGCTCTGGGTGGCAAATGCAATCCCAGTCCGCGTCTGTGTGTGGTGTGTGTCTGTCTCTCTCTGTGTGTGTGTGTGTGTGTGTGTGTGTGTGTGTGTGTGTGTGTGTGTGTGTGTGTGTGTGTGTGTGTGTGTGTGTGTGTGTGTGTGTGTGTGTGTGTGTGTTCCGACCGCCTTATCATGAACACGCACGACACAGACGACACAGCGAGCGCGGAAGCCCCATAATGACTGCCTCAGACCAGACGTCACCTTCACAGTACACCTTCTTAATATTAGCCTAGTTAATGCCGGTGTGGGGGGTGGTGGGTGTGCAGACCGTGGTGACACATGTTTAAGCCTCGGCACCTTTAAGCCCACGGAGGAGGGATCCTCTTTCATCCCCTGGCTTCCGCCTCACTTACCGGACTCTGTTTCTTCTGCCGTGAGTAGTCTGTTACTTTCCTGTCGGTCTGACCACCGACGCACACATCCCTGTACAATGCTGTCTTATGCAATCCGGCCCTCCCCCTACACACACATATATACACGTACACGCATATATACACACACACACACACACACACACACACACACACACACACACACACACACACACACACACACACACACACACACACACACACACAGACACACACGCACACACAACACACACCACACACACACACACACACACACAGACACAGACACACACGCACACATAAACACACACATACATAAACACACGCACACACACACACACACATAAACACACGCACGCACACACACACACACACACACACGTATACACATATACATACACGCACACAAACACACACACACGCAGTCCCAAAAACACAAACACACACACATACACACACACACACACAGATGCCCCTTTGATGCTATAATGCTTCACTCTGCCTGGTGGACGGTTGTTCTCAAATCACATTCCCCCACCAGGCAACACCTGGCCGACCCAGGAGAAGGAACAACATAATGACACTGCTTCCAGAATCCAATGGAAGTATCCTGCGACTTATTCTAATTTTTTTCAGGTCGTTTATTCAAGCATAATTGGCATTCGAGTCCAACAGGGCCAGACTATTGAGCTTGATGAATGGCTCGGCCCGGGGGGGGGGGTGCACGCTTTTTGATGCAGCCAACAACTGGAGGAAACCAAAATCCGCCGTCTCTTTGTGTGATAGCTGGAGCCCAACCCGGTTAGTCATTTCCTTTTATGGCCAGTCACGGCTGCTGTAGGGATTCAGTCTTGCTCTATAATTGAGACACCAGGGTGTATTCTCTTTCTGGGCTGTAATGGTCAGTGCATTAAGGAGGATGATTGAAGAAAGCTTCACAGATGTACAGTGCTGGGAGAGGAGGAGGAGGAAGAGGAGGAGGAGGAGGAGGAGGACGTGCTGCTCTCTATTTCCGTCTCTCTCTCCACCATCTCTCTCTCTCTCTCACTCTCAGTGTTTGTCTCCCATGCTCTCCATCTCTCTCCAATTTCTGTTCCTCCTCTCTCTGCGTCTCTATCTCCATCTTTCTCTATTTCTGTTTGACTGACTATCTCATCTCTCCTATCTCGTTCCTCCTCTCTGTTTTACCGTTATGTATCTCTCTCTCTCTCTCTCTCTCTCTCTCTCTCTGTCTCTGTCTCTGTCTCTTTTCCATCTCCCTCTTCTCTGGTCAACGAGCTCTTCGACTAAAGCTAAATGGGTTTCATTTTAAAGTTAACGAGAAAAAGAGCTTTCTTTTCACCAGTAATGGAGGGGAATAGGCTTTCGGAGGTGTAGAGACATTGGCTCTTTAGGAAATGACCACAATGACGCTCTGTGGCGGTCGTGTGGAAGAGCGACCGATTGAAGTCCTCACGCGATGTTACTTTCAGCCTCTCGACTCGTGTACCCGGCTTACGATCCTCTTGTCTGTGGGCTCCGAGCCTCTCTAAATGACTCACGGTCCGGCTACTTCTAATGGAGCTTGTGCGTTAAACGCCCCATCGTTTATTGCCGAGCATCTGTCAGGCCAGTTGACCCTCCCCTACTTAACTCACCTACGGGGGTCATGCCTGGCGAGGCTGTTTGAACCACACCGTTTTTTTCAGCCGCATTTGAATACGACAACTATTTTCCCCTGGTGGTTTGCGGCCTTATATGTGTGTGGTTGTGTTTGTTTATGTTTGTGCGTGCGTGTGTGCGTGCGTGCGTGCGTGCGTGCGTGCGTGCGTGCGTGCGTGCATGTACGTACCGTGTTCCCACCCTCTCCGGAAGTCCGTCCGTACAGTTACAAGCCTCCCTGCCTGGATACGAATGTGTGAATAAAGAAGGGGTTGGATGCGTACGTGTCGCTGGGCGATAATAAGCAGAACAACGAGAGCGTAATAAGCTCGCCAGGAGTCTGACTGTGACCGGCATTGGCAGGAGAAGAACAAACAAAACCTGGAGGGTGAAGATACCGACCGCTGCAGCAGGCTATAGCGGATGGTGTGTGTGTGTGCGTGGGGGGGGGGGGGGGGGGGGGGGTGGTGAGGGGTTGGGTTGTGTTTGTGCTTGTGTGTGTGTGTGTGTGTGTTTGTGTGTGTGAGAGAGAGTGTGTGGGTTTGTGTGTTTGTATGTATGAGAGAGTGTGTGTGTTTGTGTGTGTGTGTATGTGTGAGGGAGAGAGTTTGTGTGTTTGTGAGGGAGAGAGAGAGGGTGGGTTTGAGTGTGTGTGTGTGTGTGTGTGTGTGTGTGTGTGTGTGTGTGTGTGTGTGTGTGTGTGTGTGTGTGTGTGTGTGTGTGTGTGTGTGTGTGTGTTTGTGAGAGAGTGTGTGTGTGTGTGTGTGTTTGCGAGAGAGTGTGTGTGTGTGTGTTTGCGAGTGTGTGTTTTCCCCTGGAGATTAGCGTCCTTATATATGTGAGTGTTTGTGTTTGTGAGTAATTAGTATCCCGTTGTGTATTCGTCTCACGGAGAGAGTAGGAAACAGAAGGATGTATGGATTTGATCCATCTGAACTTTGGCAGAGAGGAAGGACCAATGATGCAAGCCCAGGTCTAGCAGAGAGACAGGGGGTCTATGCTCTCTCGATGCTAAGCCACGCCATCGGTATCCATCATTCGTTGTCTGGAATAGTACTAGTAGTATTTGTTATTCTAGTACATAAGGGTACTGATGTATGGCGTTGTTCTTGGTTGAATCTAGAAGTCAATGCTATTTCAATTAAAGTACAATGCAAACATCGGGGAAACATCTGTATAAAAAAAAAGATTTCACCCAGGTCGATTGTAATATCATACTATCTGTATTCTGTAATCGCACGACAAAATTGTGTCGGCAGGAACCACGTGTAAACAGCGGTCTACTTGCGGTGCGACACACAGGTGAACGCATGCGATGGTGCCCACCTGGGCGTGTATCTCCCCCCCGAGCTGGCCCCAGGCCAGGGACCAGTGAACAGTTCGACTCCTAACCACCCCTCCCCCCCCCTCCCCCCCCCCCTCACCCCCACCCGCCCTCTCACCCCCACCCCTCTCCATCCCGAAACAAAGCAGGCGTGAAAGTGCCCTCTAATCCGTCTCAAAGTTGCCACCATCTGGCCCCAGCTGTGTGGCGACACGCGATGCTTAAGAGAGAGCGAGTGGGAGAGCGTGGAGAGAGGGCCCCGAGGTCATACACAGTGCACACACACACACACACACACACACACACACACACACACACACACACACACACACACACACACACACACACACAGACACACACACACACAGGTTTACTTCTTCCCTCTCTCGTTCCCACTCGTGTTGAGATCATCCTCTTGGAGGGGGGGGTTGTGATAAGGAAGAGGGCTCTCTCTCGCTTCAGCTCCCCTCAAGTAGAGTTTACCAGGCACCATCGCCCCCCCCCCCCCCCCCCCCCCAATCCATGGAGAGAGAGAGCATGTCCAAACCATCGCCCCCTCCCACCACCCCCCTACCTTGTGCCTTCTGAAACACTGCGCTATCGATCTGCGGTCTAATCCATAAAAGACTGTCCTCTCCGGTTCGGAGAGGGATTTGGGGGGGAGGTTGTCGTTTTTAAATTGCCCCCCAGGCGGCCCTACTCACTCTCGCCTTGTTCTGACGCCTCCTCTGTTGCCCCTTCTGGGCTTTTTTATTTTCTTCCTTTCTGACGTTTTTTTTTTTCTTTTTTTTTTTTTTTCTCGCAGTCCGGGTGAAATGTGACGGTGTTCGGTCTTCATCCTTTGTTTAGGGATGCCGTGGGGTGTGATGTCTTCAGCCGTAGACCTTCCCCCTATGCCCCCGCCCCCCTGTTAGGAGTCTTCCACTCATCGCTCGCTGTTGCTCCAATATATTCTTTTGATTTTCCTCGCTTATTTTCTTGTTTGCTCTCTCTGGCAGACAATTATCCTTGAGAGGTCTTTGTTTTTTGTTTTTTGAAAAACTGTTCTCTTCAGACGTGTTGTAGCCACCCCTTAATCAGTCTACAATGCCTGAACAGCGGACTAAATGGTTGGCGCTCACACACACACGCACACAAACACACAAGCACAAAACAAACACACTTGTTTCAAGGGGCTACTACTTGGTTTTATTTATTTTGTATTGTATTCGTCCACACTTACACTGCACAGGATTCGGTATTCACAAAGAAACCCACAAGGACGCGTACTATCCAGTCATTATATTCGCTGCACTGAAACAAAAATGATCCACAGAGACAAAGAATGACGGTGGGACCAAAACTGAAGTCTGACGTTGCCAAAATGTCGGACTCTGTTCCCTCCCGAACCAAACCTGGGGGCCAGGGCCCTGGGGCCCCCCTGGGTTTGCCAAAGGTGGTCCCTGTTGTGCCGAGTTGAAGCAACTCAGCTTTGGTTTGGGGAGGGCAGCAGGAGTAAGTACTGTGGCCCGGGCATGAATAGGGTCCGTTAAAATTGAAAATAATCCAGGGCCCCCCATCTGCACTGGCACAGGGGCGAGGGGCCCTTAGTCACGCTCTTATCACCGATGGCCGTGACTAAACGTGTCGTTTAAAACTTGCTCAAATCTCTACCCATGTCGTCCCCCCCCCCCCCCGCCCTTGCTGCCCCCCAGACCCCCAGGGCCCGCCTTCGCTCTCGGCGGCCCCCATTCAGCACCTGTTCACGGCCGCTCAGAGGGCCACACGAGTCCTCCACACCGGCTCTATTGACGGGCCATACCTTGAAGCCCTTGAAGCCGTTTTAAACGCGGTTAGAAAAGGTCCTGACATTCAGAAATGCCATTCTCTTTGGGACGACGGCTTGAAGCGGCCGCGCTGCCGAATAAGGTCGGCGCGGCTCCATTTGTCAACTCTTTGGTGTCCGGGGGGGGGAGGGGGTTCCGGGTGGAGGGGGGGGGGGGGGGGGCTGGGGTTGGGGCGGCGGGAGGGGGGGGGGGGTTGTAAACAGTGAACAGTGCTGTGCAATCACAGCGTCCTTGTACGCCAATGAGCTCTCTGTGTAAATAGTGTGTTTGTGTCTGTGTGTGTTGGGTTGCTTTAGTGTTTGTACTATTTGAGTGGCTGTGGGTTTGTGTATACCTGTGTATGTGTTTGTCGTTGTGTGTGTGTGTGTGTGTTTGTGTGTGTCTGTGTGGTCACCCGTGTCTGTGCGGGCATATGTGTGTGCTGGTGCTGGTTTATGTGTATGGTATGGGTGATTCACGATAAGTGAAACCTCCTCCTGATTGATACACGCACGCACGCACGCACGCACGCACACACACACACACACACACACACACACACACACACACACACACACACACACACACACACACACACACACACACACACACACACACAGCGCTCATGAAGTCATGAATCTAGATTTTTTATCTCTGAGGAATGGGATGGATGGCCAAAGCTCTCTGGAGGCCCATTAAGAATGTAATGCTCCCTTGCTCTTACGGGTGTCCACACACACACACACACACACACACACACACACACACACACACACACACACCACGCACACACACACACACACACACACACACACACACACACACACACACACACACCACGCACACACACACACACACACACACACACACACACACACACACACACACACACACACACACCATGCACACACACACACACACACACACACACACACACACACACACACACACACACACACACACACACCATGCACACACACACACACGCACACACACACACCAGCCCCCCCCACACACGCACACACAAACACACACAAACCCACGCACACAACACCATTTGCATAAAACATTGTAGTGCCAACTCTGAGTGCCAGCTACTTCTCGATCTGTGCTTTTGATTCCTGTCATGTAATGGTGGACTTGAAACACAAGTGTTTCGGTGCAAGAACCTCCACGCTTAACCGTCAACCCTTCGATGCGCTCAAAGACCATGGCTCTATCAAACATCCATATATTGTAGACAGATACATGTCTTTTTTCTGAGTGGAGCGACCGCGGATTGGTGTATTCGTGTCTCACTGTTGGATTCCTCTAGGGTTCTCTAATGCGGCCCTTGTATATGCACGGATCCCAGAGCCAGTGGGCGGTTCCCTGTGGGCTCGGAGCCACGGAGAGGCATCTTGAGCTGGGATGGTGGAGGGTAACGCAGAACGGTGGCTATGTGTTTGAAGCTGCATTTCATGACCATACA
>NC_044059.1:7675943-7718443 GCF_902167405.1 Gadus morhua
AACACACACACACACACACACACACACACACACACACACACACACACACACACACACACACACACACACACACACACACACACACACAACAACACACACATAAACGCGTCTCATTCATTGAATGACATTGAGTATTTCAATTGAACAAAAAAACAACTATATCAGCTCCCTTATCTTCCAGTTCCGGTATCGCATTGAATATGTAGTACCGTGAATTGACATAATAGGCAACAGGTATTTACAAATAAGCCAGATGAAGATGCTGTATATAACCTCCATGGGGACGTTTCAACTTCTCAAAGGTTGGAGCTTTTTATTTCTTCCTTTAGGTCATGTCAACATGTATCACCTTCCAGTCAAGGGATTTAGAGTCATGGAAAGTGACTGACATTCAAACAAGATCACAACCTTGTTACTGCAAACACATAGAAGTATAGCCATCGCAGTGGAACTCTGAAAGCACAAAAATCTCTTCTTAATTTTGAAGTTATGTGGTGGTGAATTAAAAAGGTCTGTTGAGCGATTATAATTTTTTTTATTTGCCTTTTGTATTTATTTTTTTTGTATGGGAATTGCTGATCAGCTTGTTTTTGTTTAGTTTCTTTATCGAATGATCAAAAATATTGCAGCGTATGGTCTTGTTTAGATGTTAAGGTGTATTAAAAATGGGTCAGACGTGTATTTATTCTCTTCCTTTGTGAAAACAATGTAAAGGAAAACACACCTGCAACGTGTAACACTGAATATATATAAATATATATCATTTATTTTAATGAGGCACAGTACAGGCATACTTTACAATGTTGTCGGGGTCATTTAGATGCCATAAATGTCATTATAATTATTATGATTTTGTTTGATATCTTTTGCAACTGAATAGATCAAAAAGAACAATGTTTGCAATCTAACTATCTACTTTTTGAAGCAGAGACGGTGTGAGCCGATATAACAGTATTATAGAACAGATGTGTGTGTATATTTGGAGAAAAAAAAAGAAGATTAGGGTACCTTTTGATCCGTAGAGATCCGGTGTGTGTTGTATTTGTTTCTTTCCCCACACACTCGCGTGTTTGACAATGTGCAGAGAGTATGGTCGTGCTGCATGTCAAAAAAAAAAGTTAACCTGTGTTTTTAAGATGGCCATTTTACAAATAATCGACACTTTTATGAATGGAACCAGTTGTCACTATTTGTATTTAATTTTACTTTGGGTTCTAGAGCTTAGATTCATATTTCCTCCTACGGCTCACCATTACTCTGTATTTTGGTCTGAATCGACTTAACAATGAAGGGAACACAAAATCCGCTCATGTTGGGAGTCATGATGGTTCTTTTTGTGGCACATTTTGGTGACAGCATGGCGCGTGATGTTGGTTGCTTGTCAAAAGAGGTTGAGGCCATGCTAGTATTCCGTATGAAATGTACAGGATGTTCATTACTTTGAATAATGGTATTAACAAGTCCCTTTTATCGAATCACTATTATTTGCAATAAAAGTATTCATGTTATAATACTTCAACACGTATCTCAAGTTAATGAGCACCCAGCAGCCTTTCGGATCATTGCTGATGCAACACTGACTGAAATAATAATCAGATTTTTTTTCACCTTGTAAAAGACTTTAAGTACTGGATCTGGTTGTTCAAGTGCTTGATACAGTGGTCTACCAGTATCTTGGTTTTATTTTTTTAGTAGTCTCACAAAAGAAGCAGTCGAGCTCAAATCTTTACGGATTGTTTCATTTTCTTTTGCTTCAGACTTGATTTGACCAATCATAGCTTGAGGTGGGGATCTGTAAGTGTGCAATAGGCGAACATAAACTCGGCCAGCAGTAGCAAACTTTAAAAAGTGTCTGTAAAGGTTTCAATCAACACTGAATAGACTGGCCCCTATAGAAATACACATATTATAGTCCCCTAAGCTTCATCTACTCACATAATGTCATTTTTTGGTTGATTATCTCTTTCACCAAAAGGAAATAAATCTCCCCATGCATTTTCTGATAACCACAAATGTATGTACCGCATCATAGTCAGCATGAGATATATAATCCTGTTATAAAAGAAAAAAATGTGAAAAAGACCAACAATAGCACAAAGTATTGGCAGTACACAGTATGGGACTGCTTACTTGGCTGGCCTCCATTTCTGCAGCACTCTACGTTAGTGGAGACATCAATGTGCACTCAAATGCCACACAATCTACAGTGTATCCATCCCCAACCCCGCTCCATTCGTTTTAATCTAGATTATAGGGTTCCTTTACGGTTTATAGGGGAGTATAAAGAGAAGAATTGGGTTTTATAGGCGTTTCGACAATCTCAATTCACTCGACGAGTGCGCAGGTGGCCTCGGTCTTTACATCCAGTGGAAATGTCATGTTGATTTATTACTTTGTCAGAGGAAGGCCATGACACCCAACCTCTTCCCCCCCCACCCCCTGCCCCCTCTTTATGGATAAGACGTCTTCACCTTCATCGTTGAAGGAAGAGAGGAAAAAAAGGCTAAACTTTGAAGTTCAGATAAGAGGATTTTTATTTTATTCATGCAATTATGCCGGGGCCAAGCCGAGACCCCCCCACCCCCAGAGTTCTAAGACTGTGTCGTCAAATCTCCTCAGAGGGTTCTCTGAATTTACCTGCTATCAAGATCGGGACTTTATCAGATTCAATGCCAAATTAGCGGTTGATGAAAAGTAGTTTCATTAATGGTGAAGCAGCAAGGATGCTACACCTTTGGGGTGAGGAGGGAAAAAAAGTGTGTTGCTAAAAATGATTTAAAAAGTATTATTTTTGTTTAAGGCACATTCTTATCAAAATACATGCCAAAGGTTCCCCTTATGCCAGGCCTGGTATATTTATCATAATACTTTAATAACATTTGGAAGCGATGATGGCTGTTTCATTAAAGAACACAGTATTATAAAAGATAATCTTAATATCCACTCGTGAAATTAGAAGATGATTAGCAGATGATTCCCATGTTACATTATCTATTTTTTCCTCTATTGGATTCATTGAATAGTCCACTTTGGTGTATTTGTCAGATAGAATATATCTGATTCATGGTCAATTTTAAATAGAAAGTTCACTGAATTGGATTTAAATGTATTGAATGGGTTTGCCAAGTTCAACAGAATGTGTGAATGTCAATGCAGATGAGTATAGGAAAACCTGCACAATATATGTTGCAATCTTTTCCATGAATTTTTGCTAATGATAACACAAAGCTGAAACTAGCGCTTATAATTTAAGCTTTAATAAATGCTTTAAAATTCAAATCTAACTACCCAAATTGAATACATTGTTTAAAAATGTATTCAACACATTATTACAATGCACATGATTTAATAACAAGATTTGACGCAGATGGATTGTGGTCCTAGCCTTGAACCTAAATTCTCCTTATTTCAAGAAAATAGAGAAAGGACCCCTTAGCTTACAACACAATTGTGGCAATATATTGTATTTCGGAGGTTTATGAGCGTTTTGAGTACGTGCTCAAATGCATCTGTGGCGAGAAAGAAAGCCGGTTTATTTGGAGCAACAACCCTTCACCTGAAGTGAACAAAATCCTTCCTACGCATATTTCCTTGTTTTATTCTTTAGTTGTATTTCTGGGGGGCCTTTGTCATCCACTTCCAAGGCTACTTCTCAGTTCAGTGAAGACATACTGTAGGTTACACACCAGTGATTCCACCTGGAGGGCAATATGAACAGGTTCTATCAGGTACTTTGTTATTTGGCTTTCTTTTACCAATATAGTAACTCAGTTAAGAACAATAAAGATCAACTTCAGCTTCTTCCATTCGAAAAGCCTGGGCCACTAGAATACTTTATGATGATGATAAATGATAATGGTATATTAGAACTTCAGCCCTCTATGGGGCTGTGGGGGTACATCAGACAAAAAAGGTTTGGAAACGTTGTGTTAGACAGCAGTGACGAGGCGATCATACCTAGCATAAACCATAATATACCAGAACCAGGGCCTAAAAGGCCACTCAAATAAACAAAATGTAAGATACTTACATCTAGAGCACTAAAGCAAAAGACTTCGCTATGGTCAAATTTTAATTCTTTAAAGTCACTCACAATTTATAAGATTGAGCCGCTCCGAGTATGCAGGTGGGAGACTTTCCGAATCCAAAACTCAATAAAGGTGTTCTTTCCACTCTAACTGGCCTTGCAACTGAGTGGTGCCAACTAGCGTAGGAAGGGGTTCTGGTAGCGTCAATACTTAGATACTTGTAAACAAAGAGAGAGGTACCGGCTTGCCAGCATTTTTTATCCGTAAAATATATAATTTATAGGATGTAATATTATTGATAAAATTTTTTAAATTACCCTCAAACAACATTGCCTACAGATTTGTCCACAGTAATTTTTATCGAAATGCAATGTTACACATTGCAACATTAATGAAGGACATTATTTATAAAGTGTACTTTATTGACATTGAATGGAACCAATTGAGGTAAATGTAGCTTTGTCCTTTAACTTATATTCTATCACGAAGGTCACTTCATGATATTTTAAATTTGCACTTTGCAAAAGGTATGAACTGACGAGACATACAACTTCAAATGTTACAAGCACTTAAAAAAATAAAGTTGATGTTTGCAACAGAAGAGGTAAGCTGAAGTGGCTCATGTGTAAGTATAACCAGTATAATAGTCATGAAAGGTACAAAGTTCTATCTATTAAATGTAGTTCCTTGAGAATTGTAGGAATAAATAAGCATGAGAGGAGTTTTCTGTCTAGTGAAGTGGTTAATGTGTTAAACTCCCTGGAGTAAGATATGAGGTTTGATTCCTAATATCACTATCCATAAAACGAATAAGTAAGTATAATAAGTGCACATGATCTATTCCACATAGTAGAATACTAAACAAACCACAAGGGACTTGATAGCCAAGTGGCTAATGTGTTGGCACAAAGGTGGCACAAAGGTATTAAGTTCCCTAATGTCTACACTGTGTTGTGACTACCTTGTAAAGGCTTAGTAATGGTTCCACATTGACACTGCGCAAGGGGGATTGCGGACCCATTACGTCCTTGCGAACCCTCCTCGCGTCCGCTGCAAGGGCCTGATGTGCGCCTCCCAAAAATGTCAACCTTACGTCGCGGCGACGCAGCAGCGAGGGCTGTGATTGGATGTGACGCAAAGCCGACGTAAACCTGACGCAGAAGGAAGACAGGTTTACGACTGCGTCGAAGCAACTGCATCGTCATTGTGTGTTGCGTCAACGTAGAACCATAACGAAGCCTTTAGTGTTAGCGCCCATCCCCTTTTGAAGGCCCTTGCATTTGCACTATTGGGTGGAACTAACCCAACAGACTTGCTCTTCGACTCAATTGTGTGTGAAGCATGTCCTTTCTTTTGCAGCCTCTGCTAGCATTCCCACTAGTGAACCAACTTCTCCCTGACTGCCGTCACACAGGTGACACTGGATCTCTGGGAAGTGAAGATCAAAATCAAAGCTGAAATTACCACTAATCGCGGTATGTGGTCATAGAAAATGAAGCAGAAATCTTAGAGATTACCACTTAAGTGATTGATTATTATTTGTCAGGTTAAATTAGAAATTAAATTTGACACAATTCGATTTAAGCTGCTTAGGCGGATTGATTTTATGTAGCTATATTTTAACCAGTATTTAACTGCTAAACTGCTAAATGTATGCGGCTTCATTTTAAGCAGCTTAACATTAAGCAGCTTAACTCTAACCAGCTTGACTTTAACCATCTTAACTTAAAGCAGCTTTACATTACACAGCCTCATTTTAAGTGTCTTAAGTTAAAAGACTGATATTTGCCTGTTTTTGCCTAAATTATGATATACTATTCAAGCATTTTAAAATACAAGTTCACCTCAAAATGTACGGCTCTTAATTTTAAAATGCTTAAATAAATTAGAATACATTCCTAAATCTAATTTCTGAATCTAAAATCCTAAATCTCAGTGCATCAGGTTCTCTTCTGAATTTCAGAATGAAATTCATGAAATCGTGAGCCACGTTTTAAGAATACAAATACGAAGAAGTTCTCCTGATATTCTCTACATGTCCTTATACTGAAAGGATAAGGGTATACAATTCAGCTAAATCTGACCTGGTGATCTGACTCAGTGATATTTTTCCCTGCTATGGTGCCGATTTTCAAAGTTATATTCATTCAATCGATTTATGAATGCTGCATTGTGCTTTTGAATAGAGTCCTTTGCTTTGACTACTATGTTCTACTTTTGGGGGCAATTATAATACTAATACTGGTCACTGTCAGGCTTGAACCAAGAACCCTATGAGTCATGACAGCTTACCAATGAGTCAACTCAGCATGTCTCTTCTCTTGAAAAATCACCTCTTTCTGATCATCAGTGGCCAACACAGTATTTTCTCATGTTGACGGGATAATGGTTTGAATTCAGCTCAATATGGGTTGTATTCACAAAGACATTCCTTGTTCTTAAACCATAAGATTTCAAGTTCAGATGTTTGTAAGTCAGTTCCAGGCCAAGTCATATTAGGCCCATTCAGTCAGATTTATTTTCAATAAGGGATGTTGTTTCACCTGCTTATTGATTTTCTTTGGGTTTCACACTTTCAAGACACTGAATCTCTCTGATGCCTGGATTAAAGATACATTTTCCATTTGGGTTTTAGTTTTTAACCTTTCTGTAACCTTTCGGTAATCTGTAACCTTTCTATTTCTTTCTCCTAATTTTTTCAGAATACCGACTGAAAAGTATACAGCTCTAACTCACAAATGTTGACCCCTTTTGATTGCTTTCATACATTCTGAAATCCTTAAAGGTTGTATAGGTGATTTGCTTTTTTGGCCATTTTTGCAAAATTACTTGAAATCCTTATCATAACCCGCTTACAGCCACTGAGTTAGAAGTACTGACATGAAAATTAAACAAGTCAATCATCTGTGGAACGGGCAGGGCTCGAAAAACTCCAGCCAATCATTTCCATTGCCACCGAGTTGCATTGGACAGTAAGTACGTCAATCAAACGGTCGTACTGCACTCCCCCTCCCCCGCGCCCCGCGCGCGACCCCTTCGTGCAGTACTCGTGACCCAGAGCTCGTGACCCAGAGCAAGCTCCTGTTTGTTGTTATCCTGCGGTAGCTACTGGAACTAGTTAATCCACATTTGGACCTAGCAGTAGAAGACAATTTCCATGGCAGACAAGACGCCACCATCCCCACCACCACCACCACCACCAGCAAAGAGAAGGAAAACTCTTTTTCAGAGAGTAATTGATAATAAAAACGCTGAAAGAGAAAAACTGAAATCAAGAATAATCCTAGGCGCTGCTTTCGAACGTTGGCGGCAACTGAAGGACGAGAAGGGTCTAAAAACCGATGCTTGTGTGGCGGTTGACCTAGTTTCAAAGTTTATACCGTTTATACTCGGTAATACCGGTGTGGAGACGAGTGTATTACTCGGTGTGAAAATGTCCACACCGCGGCAACCCTAGTGAAAACCAGGACTTCCAATACAATTATATGAAACAAACATACATTTTCTAAAAATAGTAATGATTTATGTGACCGTTTAATGTTTATAACATCTGGTCCAACCATTGCAGCGAGAACGTATTGTCAGCAGGGGGTGCTGGGAAAAAAAAAAAACTCTGCACTAGACTCGCAACTCGTTACATTGATAAAAAAAGATGTATAGCAGCGCAGCTCAATTACACCAGTGCATGCGCGGACAGTTGAAAATCGATCGTTCACATCCAGCTGCTCACAGAACAAGTTTAGCGCACCACCGCTACCCTCACACTTTTTCATATAACCTTTTTTCAGCACTAGGTCATATGAGCATTAAATAAATGCTGCGTCTCAAAATGCCTTGGACAGCAGCGAGGATGACTCGCTTTGCCACGGGCCGAAACAGTTCGGAGCGACCACAGCCAGAGCGAACACAGCGGGGCAGAGGAGTGTCAGGAATAGTCTTTGGTGTACACATCAGTACGGCCTATTTGCACTACTGTTTAGTGGCAATGCAGTGTTTTATTCGATGCCTTTTTATTTTCGTATATTATTTCAATGAATACAATTTATTTATTCATAAAAAACGGATCTGGTCTTCAAATCTTTTTTCCAAATATAGGTCGTCTTACAATGGGGTTTGTGTTTATATTCGGACCAATACGGTACAGCGGGCGCTCACATGACGTTAAGCATTTCCTGGTGCATAATGTGACGCTTCAGAACCTAAAATCCCGTTTCTCCCCGTTGACACGACAACACATAACCGGCGTTTTCAGAAATCTCCACTTTGGCCGGAGTTTTTAGAAATGATCGTTTTCTGTGATAAGACAGGGCCTCGGACAGGGGGTGTTGCAGCACCCCCAGCACTCCTACTTCCCGCGGTACTGGGTGCAACTTACAGCTGAATGTAGTGCCATGTTGTTAAACGAAAACCTACGCTAGCCTGGCTCGCTCTCGCGCATCTCTGTTCGCGCTCGTGCATGATTGCGCGTCTAGGTACTTGGAATGGGTGGAGTCAGAGTCAGCGTTGAAGGAGAGGGGGTAGGACCATTTGAGTTGTGTATTTTCAAAATCTGCTGGCGTTTCGCAAATCACCTACCCAACCTTTAAGAGATTTTTATCCCATGATAATTGAGTGTAACTGCCGTTAATGTTAGCTCATTCTGACTTTGTAAAGGGTCATTTTAGCAACATGAAGCTACATATTTGGCCATTCATTGAATGAACAAAAAGAGGAGGTTGAAGAGGTGGTTGTTTAATGTTTCTTTTCACCAATGTATAGATTACATCTATAGTTGCTCAAGATGTGAGAATAACTTTGAAGTATTTTTCACGTTAACCCCCCCCCCCCCCCCCCCCCCCCCCCCCCGACCAAACCCACAACTACGCCACGACTGCTTGGTCTTTTCTCTAAACAAGTCATCGTTCAAAACCTTTAAAGATGACGATTACTTACCATATTTCATACACGGCCAAAAGGTTTTGATTGATTCATGACAAATTAAGAAATATATAATTCTAATGAATACGGATGTCGATGAATCCATTTCTGAAATGGTCAATCACCGGCCGCGCAGCGCCTGCCGACGTGACGAGAGACGCCGCCGGAAACTTCAGATCGGCCTCTGCAAGGTATTTGTCAATCGGATTCTCATTATTTTCAGTGAGGTGGAACATAAGTTGCCGCTGCGTCCCTCGGTTGAGATAATGCCAGGGTTTTAACGCGAGCCGTTGAGACTGATGACTGACTCCCATGGTGAGAGTGAAGCGGCTGTCACTTCCGTAAAATATTCAGTAACTCGCCGCGGAATTGTAAAAAGAAACGTGCATCTCCCACGGTAAATTAAATCGGTGGTTTTGTTATTGTGCTTCAAAGGAAAGATTAGATTATTTGATACACACTGATAGACGCGATAGATCATGACACGTCAAATACAGAACTAACCAAGCCAATATGTGTAGATAGTGAGAGAACGATATCATTGATCATCATCTTGTTTCCTTTTGTCCTTTTCAGTCTCCTCTCTTCATATATTTTGTGTACAAGAAGCTCTTGAGGAGCAGTAATTGAGTGAGGCTAAAGGTATCGGTTTGCATGGCAACCACTCACTCTACCAATCGTTTGTCCCGTAGCACCGACAAAAATCATAAGGTCAACGAACCTAATTTTAACTTAACCAACCTTAAACCTATCACAAAGCACACATATCATTTTCTGTTCTCTTAACACTGTCAAAATTGGAGAATATAGGTGGATGAAGAATTATTCAGTCCAGTAGCTGGATTACTGACTGGAACCAGCAAGTGAAGTCAGGGATCCTCTGGGGTGGGGGGGGGGCACCAGGGCTGAGTGGAAGCCACTCTCTGTAGCTTAATTGCCCCCCACCCTCCCCACTACCGCCCCCCACCCACCCGTCATCGGCCGACTCATTTAAATCTTGGCAGGTCTGTGCCGGGGACGTCACCGGAGTGCAGATGAGGTGTGAAGCACACTTCAAAAGTTCCGATAATTAAAGCCCATAAAAAAAAGAGTGAGATAAAGTAACGAAGATAGTTCCGGGGAACAATAAGTCCCGTCGATGAATAAGCTGTGGTCGACGGTAAGAGGCCCCCGGCCATGTAAAGTAATATCTACAAAGCTATTTGTAAGGCACCTCTGATTTACCTTACCAGAGGTGACGTACGTGTGTGTGTGTGTGTGTGTGTGTGTGTGTGTGTGTGTGTGTGTGTGTGTCTGGGCGTGCGTGTGTGTGCATGTGTGTGAAGGATTGTGGGGGTGGGATCGCGATAAGGGATTATGCAAATGTTCAGGAGATGGGGTTTGTGATCCAGAAACTCTTCTCTTCCGTCCAAATGGAACTGTAAGTGACCGAAACTCAGTCAGGAAGGGAGGAAAGGAGGAAAGGAGGAAGGAAGGAAGAGGAATTTGCGACAGTATTTTGTGAGATGAAAAGCCTGCATAATGAGCCCTCTGTCTGCAGAGTCTCAGCTCTCCACTCACACAGCAATTAGGATGCTAGTGACAAAACTGGAAGGGCCGACCGGTTGCTTAGTTAAACGTCCTCATATTTAGTCAGGGCGCGATACCGCGACGACAAATATTTCCCCTTTTCACTGTTTCTTATTTATTTTATTCACTAACACAAAACAAACGCCATGTTAATGGCAGTGCTATTAATTCAACACCTGTGTTTACTTCAGAGAACCACTCACACCCACATACCCATACGGGCTTGCCATGCGTCCCCTGTCTTTAATTGAAGGATATGGTGTTCATGGGTAAAACAATACATTATCGAACATACCGCCTTCGCAGCCGCTTGCCGCCGCGTCCCGGATAATGGCGGTTTGATTGTTTTTCGCTTCCTGGGGGGCCACCGTGGAAAATATGGATGTAATCGTGTCGAGTTTATCGTCCGCTAGCGTGGCTAATGGCGCAATGACTTATCGCTGATTGGCCGTGAGGAGGAGGAGGAGGAGGAGGAGAAGGAGAAGGAGAAGAAGAAGAAGAAGAAGAAGAAGAAGAAGAAGAAGCAGAAGCAGCGTCGTCGTGAGGCAAGGCCTACACACGCCCATTATTCCGTGCCTGGTCTGCATCCTATACCTCACTGAGATAATATTCAAATAAACGTACCGGAGCGAGAACTAGGGGCCAATGAGCATCACTCCCCCCTTCTCTATCTCTCTCCCTCTCTCTCCCTCTCCCGCCCATCTCCCATCTGTCACCCTGGGCCACTTCCCCGGAGCGAGTGGGGGCCTCCTACGTGACCTCCGCTGCTCTCAGAAGATGAACGCGATGGCTCCGCTCCCCGTCCTCCGTCTTCCCCTCCAGACAGCCAGGGAGGGAGGGAGTGGGGGAGACAAGGAGGGAGGGAGTGGGGGAGACGATGAGGGAGGGAGTGGGGGAGACAATGAGGGAGGGATGGACGGAGGGAGGGGGGGAGACAGGCAGGGAGGGAGGCAGGGAGGGAGCGGGGGAGACGGACAGGGAGGGAGTGGGGGAGACAAGGAGGGAGGGGGGGAGGGAGGGGGGGAGACAGCCAGGGAGGGAGGCAGGGGGGGAGTGGGGGAGACAGGCAGAGAGGGAGGAATTAAGGGTGTGGGGGAGACAGGCAGAGAGGGCCACTTCCCCCGAGTAAGAGGGGGCCACTTCCCCGGAGGGGTAAGGAAGTCAGGTAGGGAGGCTAGGTAAGCAGGTATGAAACCAGGGAAAGGCCTTATGGCTTACTACCAGTATAAAGTACCGTCTAAACTCGACTCTACTCAACTAAACCTAACTCGCTACCTTCTGGTAGCAATAACACCTGCATTCAATACCCCCTCGATGTCACATTCGTCATAGTAAAGTCACAGGATTCTACCGTGACGTGTTCTTCAACGCGAGACACTTGGGAATAATGGAAACCCGAAGATGTTAAAGGATTTTCCAAACAGTTTGTAATTTCTAATCGCACTCACACCCGGTGGTATAATATGGGACCTTAAACTGTTTGCATGGACGTCGTCACTCTTTTCCCAAAAACCAAACAGAGGATTTTCTGCACCTCGTCAATTGACAATTGCAGAGTTGCCGAGTGAGCAGGAAGTCCCATGTGGCTTAGTTATGAGGCAGTGGTGCAATGATGATGCAGTGATGGTTCTAGTGAAGAACCTCTCTGACCAATCAAGAGTCTTGTTGAGAGAGAATCGTCAGCGATCTTTTGGTATCGCCTCAGCTTGCTTGGAAACATAGAGGCGATTCCAAAAAAAAGGTACCAGGTACCATCCACAACTTTTTCCTGATGGAACTCCAAAAAAGACGTGCAGATTTGAGTTCAGCCATGCTGTGGAAGGAGCCATTAGGTAAGCAGAGAAGGCAGCCAGGCAGGCACAGGGAAGAGGAGGAGTTGTTTGGGAGGGCTCGCCGTTGAGCAAGGGAGCACACCAGCGTTGCGTTTAGCAACACACCTGCAGAAAGAAAATAACAAAAAGCCAGCAACCAGAGAGACTAATGAGGCAGTGGGCCAAACAGTTGCCCATCTTTCCAGCGCTAATCAATCCAGTGGGCTATTAGAGAGACACAGAGAAGTGGCTGGTTAGCCAGCACCACAGCCCAAAACTGATGAGGAATGATTAACAACAGCAGCAGTGCTTGACCATTGTGCTGGAGCTTTCGAGGCAGCAGGGTACTGGTAGGGCAGGCATAATATACTGGGTTCAATCGCCGTCGCCAGGCCACCTGCAGGTATCCTGAAAAAGAAGCCTAACCCCAACACCGCCTTGATGACTAATGTCTGAATTCACTGAAAGCCGAATGACGCAAGTTCGATAATGACTGCATATTTCAGGGTCTGCTTTATTCTTTAAACCTGGATCTTGTATTTGTGAGAGACCGGGGGTTGTGATTTGATGTTTCTTTTAGATTATAGTAGGTATTACAAAGTGGAGTATTCATCTATGAGGATGCAAACATGAAATTGTCACCAGGAGAAATATTCAAGACAGAATTGCTTCTGAACTAGTAAGGCCAAATGTTTATTTGTTTCTTCGCTAGGAAGTCTATTTTATGACGTGCTTAAATCCTGTGCATCCACATTTTGGATCAAATTATATTTTACTTGCCACATTCATCTGCTTAATATTGAACAAAGCAGTTTCCTTATTACTATACTACAGATTTTTTTTGACTCACTAATGGAACAAATGTGCAAATCTTTCATTTAAAAGGTTGATCAGGTTCAAAGGCCGATTTTGGTTCCTCTTGATTCATTGATTGAAAACCAAACAAACAGTGAACTAAAAAAAGATTAGTGCATTTGAATTTCAATCCCAACCGCCTCACTGCTCCCCTCTTTTGAGTATCATACTTTAAATTCTCAATTTCCTTAAGCTAGCCCTAGAAACCAAGAACCAAGAAACTCCCTGGTGAAATGGCTGCGGTCGTACCAAACCGTGTCACTAATCACACCTCAGAATCCTTCCCACCATGTCATTAACCGATCCCTACATCGGTCAGCCAATCAACTTTGGACAATTGACCATGCCGCTACTCGCGGCTACGGCAGGGACTTAGCAGGGCTAATGGGAATTGAATCAACCACGAGTGAAGACGACGGGGCCTAAAGCAGCCAACCGATAAGGAACGGAGGAGGCGAGATGCAAATGGGGTTGACTTAAGACGGGGCAACGCTAGTGACACGCATCGCGGCCGATACCCTGGGTGCTTTGTTCTCATAGCTGGAGAGAAGAACACCCCTCATCTTCCCTTTCGACATCTTCGTTCCCAGCCTATCATTTGTGGTGATGGGGTTGTTTTAAGCGTGTTTGTGAGTGTTTTCATCCTATTTTTCCTAACAATGGTGCTCATGTTATCGCAACCGGGGGCATAAATGAGTAAAAATCCATAGGCGAATTGGTTCATGCAACATTTTTTATTGGGGAAGAACGCAACCCCTCCTCCAATAGCCTGTCTGCCTGGTGTACCATTGCCAGTGTGTGAAGTTGAGCTGCAAGTCAGGCTCGGAAAGCTCTTGAGCCTACACATACTTAGTCAGAGAGTGCCTACTAGTCTCTCCAAAAAAAACGAAAACACAGCAAGGCGGTCATGCTGGCAGGCCCTTTTATCTGGGAAGGTACTACGCAGTACAGTGTCTAATCCTGCCTCCCTCGGAATAAAACTGTCGGCCATCTTTTGTGTGCTGGTCTAAACACAAAAGATATATATATATGTTCCGTGTGAGCTTGCTGAACTTCTGCCATTGGGGAGTACAAAAGAAACATTGCGTCCTGCTTCGCGCTCCGAGTTTACAAGTCGGGAAAAATTGTACATTTTGGTTTATTCATGGCTATTTCTGAAACCTTTTTACTTTACACCTCTGGCTTCAATTGAAATATCTTCAAACCATTTTTTATTCATGTAATATTTTGGAAAAAGTCTATCCAAATATTTATTAACAAAAAAGGTCTCTGTCAAAAAAAGGCCTCTTTACAAACTGCGTTTGTCAAAATGCGTAATTGAAAACGTTTTTTCTAATTTAACTTCTTCGTTAAACTCTGTTTTTCCGGCTCCATCGGTAGTCCCACGACGCATAAAGTGCAGGGCCTGGAATAGATTGCTGCGAGAGGAGTCGTGGCTGGCAGCATTGTTCTGCCTCTCCATAGGTCAAAGTCAAATGGGAGTCATTTATCACTCAAAACTCAATGTGATCTGTCACTGTGGTGCCACCGACACTGTAATTACTCACCAGAGGATTTTTTTTATTCTCTAATGGATACGTTTCAACTTATCATTTCTTTACTAAAAAGGCTTCCCTGAACAAATTGACACATCGAGTTCTTACCTCCGATTTTTGTAGAAACAGGTTTTTATACGTGTATATAGAGTACCTGTCTGTGTGTATATACATGTGTGTGTGTGTGTGTGTGTGTGTGTGTGTGTGTGTGTGTGTGTGTGTGTGTGTGTGTGTGTGTGTGTGTGTGTGTGTGTGTGTGTGTGTGTGTGTGTGTGTGTGTGTGTGTGTGTGTGTGCGTGCCCCAGGGTGACCCAGTCTGTCATTAGCACAAATATAGCTGTCAGACGGACTGCAGCGTGGCAGTTCCCCTGCTGTCGCTTCAAGCCTCCTCTCCTTGTTACGCCTGTTACCTCCTCCACTTTACCTCTTCTTCTCCCCGTCCTCATTTGCTGGATTCGTTACCTTGCTGTCTCCTCCACACCTGTACAGCATAAGCCCCTGATCCCCCCCCCTCCACCCCTTCAGTGACGCTGGTTAATCACGCCTTTTAATTTGGTTCAGACCTCGTACAGACTTCAGGGTGTTTGGCAAAAGCCATTCCCACTTGACAAATCTCCTTGGAAAAAAACACAGACATCCACACGCTTCAATGCAACACAAAAAAGAAATGTGCAAACGCGGCTCGACAGTTCTTTTGCAACAAACTTTCCCTTTTTCTTGAACCTCTAACTCTCACCACTCGAATTGTTAAATGTGAGAATGGCTATTACCTTGTTACAGTATGAGGTTGGACAGTTGGTCTAACCTAGATGGCTGATGCCTAAAGAGCTACAGTTTGAAGCTCTTTAGGTCTGATTGATCATAGGAACATTTTCGATCTGTGTAGAAGTTAATAACCAGTAAGGTAGCTTTTAAGAAAACCTTATATGACTTTCATTTACTGGAGGCTATTATCTTAAGCAACTTTCAGGTTGCTGTATATGGTATTTAGATATCATACATATATTATAAATGGGCCAAACCCATCAAACCAAAAGCCTATAAATTCATCTTGATACAATAGCTACTGTAAGCATTCTGTTTCCAGTAGTATCATTTATTATTTCATCCATATACTGTCTTATTTTAGTAATTATAATCAGACCTAATTACAAAAGGAAACCGTGTCAGATCAGGTGTCATAGTTCCAAATAAATGGGTGGAAAATACAACAGGAAAGGAAACAACCCAACATCTCGCGGTGCGAAGACAATACAAATCTCCCAGGCTAGACAATGACGGTAATGGTGTTTTGGTCCATGATGAAAGAGATTTGAGACAATAACCCACGCCTCCGTGTTCCTTGGTAACACCCTGTTGATTAGGAAGGCATCCATTTTAATGGCTTTTTTTTCCCGGGCTCTGCCTTCTGTTAACTAGGTGGCCCGCTCATTTAGGAAAATGCCTTTGAAATGAATGACATGCTATTAGAAGGGAGAAATAATGGCTCAAACTACTGAGACAAAGGAGGGCAAAAGCCATTTCAGTGACACACGAGATAAGGAGATTTACAGTCTCCCCACAATGCCACTAACAGTGATTAATGTTGTTCACAAAGTCAAAGCTCCTATTGCATGTTTCGCCACAAGTTAGCTTCTTTGTTTTATTTGCGACTCCGCCATTTTCTGGAGGGTTTTCAGCATAATGTCTTGTGTGTTTGATGGCCCTTTTGCAATGATGGAATCCAATCTTTTTCATTCCTGCCTCTCTTCTGTATTACTTCTTGGTCATCCGTCGTCACTGTGCAAATGCTGCTGATCTTAAACATCCACGTCACTACTCGCCTCGCTTCTCATCTGCGGAGGTCATGTCTTGCCGGTGGATGTTGCGATATTTACTTATCCTTCAATGTCTGGCGTTCTGGTGGATGTATCATTTCCGGGGACAACCAACAGGAAAGCCAACCAAAATCAATCTGCGTGCCAATCGACCTTCAAGTCACAGTGTTTAGGCTCGGAAGAAATTCAAACAAATTGCTGTCCCCTTTTGATAACCCTCACTCTCAAACTTTTTGTTAACCATTAATGTTATCGTTGTGAAAGTCAACGCATTCAAAACCTTCGCAACAGCTTCAAGAAATGATTGAAAAAGAATAGGAAATATCAATTTTTCTGACTATTTTTAATGAGATAACACCATTAACAGCAGCTTGGAAGAATGTCGAATGTTAAGCAATACAAACACTGGCATTTTGCAAGGAACATGTAAGAAATGATCAAGTGATGAATGAGAGTGCCATGCCAATTGTAGACTTTGCACAGAAAACAACAAATTCAATTGGTTTCCCGATTTAATTGAGGGCAACATGTGCAGTTCGCTTATTTTTGGCAAATGTACCAAGCCATCACAAGCCCTTCAATCCCCGGTCCAAACTTATTTTTAACTTCACACTTCTCTTCTGACACCTCTTTGTAA
Source organism: Gadus morhua (assembly GCF_902167405.1). Taxonomy (NCBI): domain Eukaryota; kingdom Metazoa; phylum Chordata; class Actinopteri; order Gadiformes; family Gadidae; genus Gadus; species Gadus morhua. The sequence goes on from NC_044059.1 coordinate 7,693,113, forward strand.
CAAAACCAACATGGTGGCACATGGAGGATGACTTCGGTTTGCATCTTCTATTCTATTCTAATCACCAGAAAGTCTTGCTTCGTTATTTATTCCCGTCCCTTCTCAGTCCTAGGAATAGAAAATGTGAATCTTCTTCTAAATGAAACCATGAACCGTGATGTTTTTAGGACACAGTGGGAAACGCATTGGCACTTGGTAGAAAGGACCCCCGATCCACTGGAAAGGATAGCATCTCCCATGGGAATTCACTGATGCTTTCTTCTTCTGTCTCTGTTTTGGATCACGGCCAACGCTCCCGATGGGAGGGCGAATAAAAAACGGAACAGAGCCAAGGAAAAACCAGGCGATTATGTAGAAGCACCGGTCTTCGGGAATTCAACGTTTATAACCCTGAACCCTGTGACAAGACAACCCCCAGCGATCTTGGATTCATTATCTATCTCACTGTGCTCCACAAGCAGTTTACTCACATTGAATGTTTTTGCCAGTGAATAAGTAACAACACTCTGGCGTCAAGCTAACTTTTACATGACATTCAAACTGTGTACACAATAAATCATCACTTTATGAGTCAGGGAGGGCTTTGGGGATGTATTTTTGGTGTTTTTTTATCCGTTGCCTTATGGATGGGTGTAGACCTTGTTTACCAGTCTCACACACTACAGCGCATTAGCACAAATTGGATTCATGTCCGAGCTCCGGTGAAAGCGTTCACCGCTTTAGCAACAACAACAAACAACATTTTGCCTACAGATTAGGCACGGCGCATTACAGACCAGCCTATCTGAACCCTGATCTCTATTCTCAGGGCTATGTGTGTGTGTGTGTGTGTGTGTGTGTGTGTGTGTGTGTGTGTGTGTGTGTGTGTGTGTGTGTGTGTGTGTGTGTGTGTGTGTGTTTGGATCTACCTTCTTAAGATGGAGCCAATGATAGGGGCGAGAGAATTTCAACTGAATCTCAGATGGCACCAATGTGGAGGAGAGAAGAAATCAAAAAAAGAGGGAGGCAAAGAAACGGCACAAAGTTCATATCTCCGACATCGTCAAACCCCCGGCTGAAATGTCAAAGATACGACGGGCGATAATTCACTGTGCTAGCTTCGTGCTAGCCGAGTGACAGCGGCAAAAAAGCCATCTATAACATGTGCGTCCATAATATTGTGACAGAGATAAGCGGGCAGATGACAGGTTCGAGCCTCGTCTCCGGGAACATGCATCACACTGCTCTCTCTCTCTCTCTCTCTCTCCCCGTCCGACATACAGGCGATCGGAGCCTCTACATCTAAACGCCACGCACAGTTGGAGGAGCACAATTTGCTGCCAGAGTAACACCGAACCTCGCAAGGAGTAAATAACTCCATATTCCCTCGTTTCCCATGACAATAAAGATAAGGTATACATACACACTGCTCAAGAGGCCTGCTCTTATGATTCACAGCTTGATGCTGTTGTCGCCGCGTAGCGGAAAGGAATGGGAGACTTAACCTCAGCGTGTGTTGAGTCGTGACTCAGTGCAAGGCTGTGGATACTGGTTGCGAAAGGGTGGCCATCTTGTGTAAGCTCGGACTTCGACTGGGGTGGGTGTACCAGTGTGCAGTGTGAGCAAAGTGAGGGGGTAAACAAACCAGTCAATGCACACGCGCCAGTAATGACTCCACTGTCGACTGTGATATCGCCCGCGGTTCTTGTAAACGATGCTGCACCAACACAAATTTGAATGGCGATATTGCTCAGGTGGATATTTTCCATTCATCATGATGAATGCTTGTTTAGAGCGCAAACAGAACCTGACACAGCCGCACACACCGCTTCCGTTTGTGCTCTCTGCGTGGGGTTTTGTTTGTCATGAATAGAGTTGGCTATCATGACTAGGGAGTATGGAAGATTTACATGTTGACAGTATCGGTTTCTGAATGAACAGTGATCGATATTTCCGGCCAGTAATGATATCAATAAGCTTCTATATGCCTATTTTGATATTGATTCGTTTTTATCATTTATCATCATCAACGCATACCAATAACAGATTTAGGCCAATATTTGATACGATATATCACTGTCTGATGTATTGGTTGCTGCTGTTTAATATCAACAAAGCACAGCTTATTTGGATAACAATTTCAAAATCGATTTGCGTTGCATTGTTATGCCAACATTAGAAGGTTTTGTTTGTGTCCTATGATTCAGGAGAGCCTAAACGACAGCATCGTTGATGGCTTGTGCTCGTAAGCATGACCGTTTACTGATGTTTTGGAGGAATTTCCTTGGGGGGGAAAAAGAGGCAAAACTAGATTCACTGCGTGACTGGCTCAAGTTATTAATCTATCAGATCTAGGCGACGGCGTGCAACAATCAGCATGTAAAATGGCACCAAACTGGAGTTGACGTTGTCATTGGCGTTCAAGTGAGCGCAGTTATACACTGCAGAACCAATCTAATTACTGCTGTATTTTAGTTTTAATGATCCGATTAGTTCAGTTCCCAAGAGGAAATCTACACAGAACAGGACTAGATACAGACAAAACAACTCAATGATTGAAATAGGGAACGTGTCAGAAAGCAGGTCTGTGTAGTTTTATGCGATGTTTGACTCCCAACCCGAATGATTCTAGGTTCGATCCCCAATGCCCGTAGCCTTCCTGAAGACAAATCGTGTGCAAGAAGCCCAACCCTTGCTCATTGATGACCCTGTACCTCAATTCACTCAAAGTCGCTTTGGAAAACGGTGTCTACTAAATGACTAGCTTTTAATAATTAAATAGTGTATTTCTAATGCAGCAAAGATGCACATATGATGAGGTAATGTGGTGAATGTACAAGTGTAGAATTCTAGATCGTTGTAGCGATCACACAATGACTAGAGCACATGGCACACTTCTACAGTTTCACTTCACATACACACAGCTCAGGTGACTTCCTTCCTATTACGACTTTACAGAGCTGATTACCCTCACCAGTCACTCCTTCTCCAACCTGATTAGTGTTATGATATACTGACCATTTTGTAAGGGATGTAACCCACGCAACCGGAGAAAGAGACAATCCAATATCGTTGTTTTCCAAAGACATTGAGTTTTTCTCTCGTATCGCATTACCCCATCGATTCGAGTGGCAGATTCATTACACTTCTACCTTCAGTGGAGAAAATCATATGGCTCAAGTGTGACCAAAAATAACGACCCACCCAGGAACTATATTGCTAAGTCATGCTCAGAGGGACCTATATATATATATATATATATATATATATATATATATATATATATATATAAATATATAAGGAGGGAAAGAGTGCCAGAGAGAGAGAGAGAGAGTAATACGTCATGTCTTTCTTAAGTGTTTGTCTTTCAGCCTGCTGTTGTTGCTGATGTATCTATATCCACTGACTTCTGAGCGGCTTATTTCCCCTCTTCATTATTTTGCAGGGTGCAGAGTCAGAAGTTCATTAGAGCCCGCGCGGTGGCCCTCGCTGCCCTCACCTTGGCCGTCTTGCTACAGCGCTCGGGCAAAATGAGAGCATCATCCCGGCCTCGCTGGCCCCTGTTTTTTTTTCATTTCAGCCTCTTACTCTTGCCGGTGGTTCAGCTGCCTCTCTCTCTCTCTCTCTCTCTCTCTCTCTCTCTCTCTCTCGCTCTCGCTCTCGCTCTCGCTCTCGCTCTCGCTCTCGCTCTCGCTCTCTCTCTCTCTCTCTCTCTCTCTCTCTCTCGCTCTCGCTCTCTCTGTCTCTGTCTCTGTCTCTCTCTCTCTCTCTCGTAGTTCAACCAAATCTCTCTCTTTCTCTTTCTCTCTCCCTCTCTGTCTCTCTGTCTCTCTGTCTCTCTGTCTCTCTCTCTGGTAGTTCAGCCAACTCTCTATCGCTCTATCAATCTCTCTGGTAGTACACAAATAACTCCCTCTCTGTGAAAGTTAAGCCACCTCTCTCTCTGTCCTTGAGCACAGTTTACAGTCTTACTCTCTCCAAAAAAAAACTGTCTTACTCCAGCCATATCCCTATCCCTCTTGCTCCTGCTGTACTTCAGCAGTGGTTCAGTAGTTCAGTTCACTACTGCAGGAGTTCAGCTCTCTCTCTCTCTCTCTCTCTCTCTCTCTCTCTCTCTCTCTCTCTCTCTCTCTCTCTCTCTCTCTCTCTCTCTCTCTCTCTCTCTCTCTCTCTCTCTCTCTCTCTCTCTCTCTCTCTCTCTACTCCTGTTGTCCAGTCCAGTCTCTCACTCCCGTAGATCAACAGTGAGATGACCCTTGGTTCCCGGGCAGAGAGCAGCAGACTGCCAGCATCCCTATGAACGGGGGCCATGCTAATTGGTGAAAGTTTTCAGCAACCACATGGAGCACAGGGGAGGAAAGCATGTGGGTGGCAGAATGACAGTAAGCTCTGTAACCAATCCGATAGGGGAGGGCGGTGGGGTTATTGTGAGGCGTTGTCACTGTCAGTTACATCCATGACATACCTGATAGTGTTTCATCATGGTGTGTTTCTGTGGGAAGGGGTACAGGATATATGATGTCAGAAACGCTGGTTAGTGTGTCACCTGTATGTGTATACCATCGGTGGACCATCGTTTAAAGGGGCTGGACTGATAATCAGAGTAGGTTTGAATCCAACCCAAGACGCAGAGTAGGTGCCTGTAGGCAAGGCACCTGGAATACTGAGAGTGCCTCTCTCAGTGGCTCCATATATTGCAGTCGCTGCTCTGGTTGTAGTAGTAGTACTAGGAGAAAGTATTTCTCCAAGGGGATTAATAAAAGTACACATTATATCATCATCTGTAGATGTATACGAGGAGACAATATATGCTGAATGGAGTAAGATCCGCATATCGGTGAAATGAACGGTATCATTGTGTGGTTAGTTGGTACGTGATGTACTGGGTGTCGGATTACTCTCCATGGGGCTGCTATTATGGTAAAACAGTAGGCGACTACAGAGGAGGTGTGGTGTGAACACGCATCTTAAACGTGTACATCGCTCTTATCACAGCGTGAATAATCGTACATAATGAATAGCCCAATAGCAAACCATAATGTGCAATGTAGTTCACAACTCAAAAACAACCCTGCTCGCATGGGAAGCAAAATACTGCATTAGTTGATTGCGAAAGAGCAGGGAAATTGGTAATTTCCCGAATTAGTGCCACGGGCCTAGTCCGTATGAGAATAAATGAATTAATTTGGGATTCAAATTAGTATAATACATGTATGCAGTCCAGACTATTGCTTAAATATAGGAAAAAGTGTGCTAGTAAAAAAACTAGATAGATATATATATATACTGACAGACAGACTGACAAACTGACTGACAGACAGACAGACTGACGGACACATGACCAGAAGGACGGATGAATAAATGCACGAAAGCAGTAATCAATTCACCCCGAGGGGAAATGTGTTTTGCAGTAGCACACATCAACATTAAAAATAGACAAATAATACCGAAAATAGGACAGAAGGGGCATTAGGCAATAAAAATAATAACCAATGAAATATGTCCATGACGTTTACTCCCATGCTGTCGCTGTCAAAAGCAAGCACAAAATTCCCACCCAGATTATTCAACAGAATATAACCCCCACTCACACACACACACATACAAACACACGCACGCACGCACGCACGCACGCACGCACGCACGCACGCACGCACGCACGCACGCACGCACGCACGCACGCACGCACGCACGCACGCACACACACACACACACACACACACACACACACACACACACACACACACACACACACACACACACACACACACACACACACACACACCTTCCCCAATTTTGCTCCATCCTAAAAATAACGAGCATGGCGACCATTTTATTTTGCATTGTTTAAGATGGCAGAGAAGCAGAGGGCTGCCCCTTTAATGCAAGACTCGAAATGCTACAGCGAGGAGGAACACGTCGCTCAGCAGATGCCTGTAATCAAGGAACTCAGGGATTTACAATAGAGCCACAATAGACGCAACCAGGTGTGAGCCAAAGTCAGCCGCTGGCTTCCGGGAGGACAAAGCAGTCATTTATTCATTGGCTCAACAGGTTATCTCTCCGGCAGCCAAACCGCACACATGAATGCTATGTGAGATTTAAAAAATAAATCTAGTTGCTCTGCACCATTTCTTCCCTTTCATTAAGCTGAAAACACGGTGCTGTTAAAAAAATTATGTGGAAGTGTCTATGAGTCGTTCGTTATTCCTAAAGTTATTGCTTAGAACGTATAACTTATTGCCTATCACTAGGGCTTTGAAAGGACTTCCTCGCGTAACATTGATCTTGAAAATCATTAGAGAGACAGAAAATATGTCAGAACTGCACACAGAGTCGAAACCTCTGCAGTATCAAAGGGTACAGTGGTGGGTTGAAACCCAGCCAATAAAAACTGCGGAGAGTGGACTTTCTTCAGACGAATACTTTGGTTGAGATTGCTTCCCCTCACGAAAGGTATTTCATCTCTATGAATAACTGTTGGGAGACGAAAAAAATAAGAAAAATAATATAACTATAAACCATGATTCCTATTTCATATTTGGCTCTCTGCGGGCGTCCATGTGGGATTTAGTATCACGTCTTCTCATTCAGAAGGATCCTTGGGCTATTCTCTGCATTTCGGATCCCTTTCGAAACAACATTTCAAGTGTTGCCGAGCCTTAACCAATAAAGCGATACTACAGCTGCAGTTTCAAAAATGTACCTCCATTCACAAAAATAGATATACATCTAATGTTGATGGGCACATCAGCACGGGTCTCAGAACAATAGGAAAATGGTGTTGGGAGGACTGCAGGTTACAGGGTAACCACTGTTCTCCAAGTGAGGAGTCTATCTTGCCCACACTTGGAGGAAGAATATAATTGAACTCAGTTGAAAGTCTACATCCTGTACATGTCAGAAATGCGACAACCCTTGATATATTCCAATGATGGCTCAAAGGTGGATAGAGCAAGATTTTATCATAATTATTATTATTATTGTAGGAGACACTTTGCTAGATTAATTCAGATACAGGTCTTTGGGGTCAGGTCGGTTGTGGACAGTGGGACTCGCACCTAGTACATTCAGCCTGAGAGTGAAACTCCTAACCCAGTTCACAATCCTATTAAATAGGCACCTGGTCTATGTTTTGTATGGCAGTGTTATCAACGTACCTACATTGTCTGCTTTGCCAAATTCCTTTTGATGAAATGATACTGATCATTTAGTATTCACAGTATACAGTATTCACGTTCATCAAACACGTTCAAGAAAAGTTTCAATGGTACAGCTCACATTTTCTCATTATTTGACATCTAATACCAAATCATTCTGTTGCATCAACCATATTGTAGCAAATGGTAAAATACCAAAAATACACATTGTACAATAATTATGACACTGTCCTCCATAGACAAAAAGAATAATTCATGATAGAACACAAGGCATAACATATTAATCTGATATGGAACAAGTTGATTAATGTGTAACCTTGGCTTGAAATCATCAAAAGTGCATCCTCGCTACATAACACAAAGGCATGTCTCATGCATTGGTAATGAGGTGCGTTAAAACACCATTGTTTGCATGCTACAATTCAGTATATTAAAATAGAAATAAATTATTTGCTTTCTTCTGACGTGGGCAATCCTCGTGTGGATAATTAAAAAGCATATGGCACCACCGCGCTAAAGTGAAAAATAAGAGGAAGAAGAAGAAATTAAATAAATAAGTGGCAAAGAGCGAGAGAGAGAACCGCTCCCAGGCAGTCCGGAGGGATCCATTAGAGAATGTTTCCTTCCTGAATCGGGGTGAGGAGCGTTGATCTCTGTCGAAAGCCGCCGCCGCCGCCGCCACCCCCGCCGTAGCCGGCATAAGCAGCCCCGGCGCCCTCTCTCTCCACGCGTCGGGGACTCTCTCTCACTTCCTACATTACCTTCCAATTAAACCCGTACGGCGTGCCGCTTGGCCCCGCCCCGCCTCACCAGGGTCGCCCTCACCTTCCGACAGCTCCTCACACGGGTCCTAAGATTTGAACCTTATAAAAAAAAAAAAAATCAACTTCGAGCGAGACGAGGAGCGCGATCGAGGAGGAGAGGCGGTTGCCGGGGCGATGTGTCACGCCGGGGTTGGGGTTCACAGCTGGTTAACTATGTGTCAGGATGGATTAGAGGCATTGGGTGCACTCTAACGGGTGAACCCTGCCATGCAGTCAGGCCACTTGTTATCCACACACAGCTGACCGGCCGGAAATGGGTCCCTTGAAATTTGAGTCGTTATGTTTTTTTTTGGCCCACTGAGTTATTATGATAATTTCTGCCGAGTCATTGGTTTGTTAACCCTTATTATGATTTTGTTTGCGCAGTCGTTGTTTTATTCACAAATATGATGATTTGTGTCCAAATCACTGTTTGGTTAACCTTTATGATGATTTTGTGCTGACTCGTTGTTTTCATCTCCCTTAGATATCATTATGATGGTTTGTGCAGATTCATGGTCTTAGACACCATTATGATGACTTGTTCATCATATGTTAACAACACTATTTCCAAAAGTATTTACGGGAGAAGGTTGTTAAATGTTTCATTTTGGTCCGTTTTGTTGGCCCTGAGTTACACAGCTCAATGCTGAGAGGACGAAGGGTTTGTATTTCAGCATTCAATGCCTTGCTGAAGCGGGGAATCCCAGGTGGTCTCTCACTATTTGCTGGACACAGCTTACTTACTGTCAAGGTTAAAGGTCTTTTGTGGTGTACAAACACTCAATGACTAAATGGGTTTCATTTGGAGGCAACAGTAGAACCAGATTCATAAAAAGGGGTAGAAGCTGATCATAGTTAACACCATATAGGTCCTGAAGACTGACCTTAGTTTAGACAACCCATACTAAGTAGTATTGATTAGACTGACTGGTCTGCTGTAATCTTATGCCTTGAAGAATCGTCAAATCATTCATGGGCTGAATTTGGGCATAATTGAAAGCAGATGTGCTCTGTTGAGGATTTGTGCTATTTACTATTTAATTAACTGCAGCACTTCTTTCATTAGGGGAACAACACATGAAACGGGGCATAACAGATTCTTTGTAAAGTTACTATCTTGTGAGAGCACAGTCCAACCTTTTCAGTCCCACTCTCACTCACATCATAAAAAAGCCAAGTTTTCACTCATTGCCCCCACCCCAAACAGAAATAGACTAAATTTAAAAAATCAGCTGGGGTCTCATTTATAAAACTGTGCGTGGGATCGCTACTAAAAGTGTACGTACGCCCAAAAGCCAAGTTTTGCGTGCGCCAAAAAATATTCAGATTTATAAAACCCTGCGTACGCACACCGTACGCAATCTTTTCTTTATAAATCACAGACTGCCTACAAGTGTGCGCAGCTGAATCAGCTTCACGTTCCGCCCTGTACACGCCCCTTTTTAACCATAAATGGTCAATGCAAATGACCTCATGAATTCGATCTGCATATAAAACAGACTCAGATGCAAGTATTATGTCTTGTCGGAAATAACGGCAGAAGTACTGAGAAAAGCAAAAAAGCGAAATTTCAAGGAGGTTGAAGTGGAGACACTTGCGGGTGAGATGGAGGCCCGAAAAGTAGTTTTGTTCGGCAGTCACGGGATTGGGATCACCAACAACAAAAAGCAGAGAGAGTGGCAACATGTTGCTGCAGCAGTGAACTCTGTCAGTAGCACGGAGCGCACAGTCCCAGAATTAAAAAAGAAGTGGTTTGACATAAAGTTACATATTTTTATGTAGCCTACCAACAAATCGTTATGGTCCCTAAAGACCCTCTCCCTCCGAATCCTGCCATTTGCATGGTCTGCCAGAAGTGCCATATGGTGCAGCATTACCACGGCGCTCACCTCTGTATTTATAGGGTTACGGTAATAAGACTGACCGAGAACACCTTGGATAATCAGTTTGTAATCACCCACGTAAAATGTTCTTGAACATCACCCCTTTTTAATGCCTGATTTGTCATGAAAAGCATCAAGAGTAACGGACAACGATTGTGATGAGGAGTGTGGCTTGGTTTTCCACACTTGGGATTTAATTGACATTTGATTACGTGTTTACAGTGTCACATAAAAATATTATGTTATTGACACATGTTGGACAGATGCTTTATTCCATACAGTTGCGCCGTCAGTGGACAGTATGGAGTGACGGGATTAAATATAGAGATTTTTTTAAAATTTATATTCTAAGGAGATGTTTCTGGAGTTATAACTGAGAAATAACGCAGTTGACTTAAATTATTCTGATTACATAGATATAACGCATGATACGGGTTGAAATTAAATTAATGAAGGGCGATGATGAAACATAATCGTTCTTCTCACTCTACAATTCTTCGGTCTCACTTCAGTTCACCACCACACCATCTGTGTCGCCAATTCTCCTTATCCTCTAAACTATGCGTACGCATGGGTCAGAGTTTGCTTAGGGCTGCGCACATTTTCCCGTGAAGTTGGTTTTTTATAGATCACAACCTTGAAAGTCACGTACGCCAATTTCAGCCCCGTTTTGTGCGTACGCAACGGTTATAAATGAGACCCCTGGTCTTTTTAAGATTATTTATTTTTCTGTATAAACCATTTTCACCTGCTTTATGCAATATTATAATGAGGACAGAAGGTTATATTAAATGAGTTTGGTAATCAGGCAGACACACACACACACACACACACACACACACACACACACACACACACACACACACACACACACACACACACACACACACACACACACATACAGACCTGCAGACACACACGCACACACACAAACACACAATGCTACAACAACTTACAACAAACAAGTTTTGTGGAATTCTGGCACTTTGCTCTTCTGAACAATGCTCTCATCAACAGTTTTCTGGAGAAAAATACTTCTGCAGTTGATTGGGGTCGAACCGGTCGCTTGAAATAGCACTAAGAAGCATATTCTGACTTCAGTAAAACAGGACAACACTGAATTAAAGAACAGGAAAATCAGCTCTACTTTTTTTTGGGGGGGGGGGGGGTAATGAACCAATACATAATTTGCCCTAAATAAACATAGTATATGGAAAGTTGCATTCAAAGACTGCAGGCTTCTTCAGGAATAAAATATGAATATGAGCGAAGAGTCTCTGCAGAACTCTGAATGTGTTTTCAGATATGTGGGAACGTGGAAGGGAGTGAAGGAGGAGAGGGTGAGAGTGGGAGAGAGAGATTTGCTACTTTGGGTCATAAAGTGGAACATTTGGCTGGCGAGCGCTGGCTAATGCACTGTGCTGTTGTTACAGCAGAGGCGAGGAGGAAAGCCTTGCCTGTGTTACTCTGTGTTCTCCTGTGTGAGCTGGCCCTCTGGCTAATAGAGACCTCACATGGCGTGGGGTGGGGGGGGGTTACAGAGAGAAAATGGCAGACAAGAGAAACCAGAAAGGGGTCAGGTGCAGTGGTGGACGAAGACGGACCCACTAGCTGTGGAGAGAGAGAGAGGTCTGACACTTAAAGACAGTGAGAGAGATGGAGCGAGATGGAGAGAGAGAGAGATGGAGCGAGATGGAGAGAGAGAGAGAGAGAGAGAGAGAGAGAGAGAGAGAGAGAGAGAGAGAGAGAGAGAGAGAGAGAGAGAGAGAGAGAGAGAGAGAGAGAGAGAGAGAGAGAGAGAGAGAGAGAGAGAGAGCGAGAGAGAGAGCGGTGGAGAGGAAGAGAGAGCGAGAGAAGGATAGAGGGGTGAGAAAAGAGACACTGAAAGATGTGAAAAAATGACAGGGATGGCTGTCATGGGACAGATTTGTCGAAAGAGAGAGAGAGAGTGAGAATGACGGGATGTGTGCAAGAGGAAGGATGAAGGAAGCAGAGAGACAGAGAAAGGGAGAGAGAGAGAGAGAGAGATTCCCAGTGTTACAGAAGATTTCCCGCAAGATGGAAAATGATTTAGAGTTGAAACATGGATATATGATGGATAAATTTGAAAATTTGATTCCATACATTAACACAAGCACAAAAGAATACCAATCGACACATGAACACAGCTTTATGCAGCCGTGGCCGAGCCACGTCCCATAAATGTCCCCTATACAAGCACACAAGCCCACTCTCACACGGCAATTAACTACACCTGAAACACATACCTGGAAATACAGCTAACCACAGGGGGCTTTCTCGGACATTCAGATCACAATGTCGAAGAATGAATCACACAAAGGCCAAGTACAGCCAGGAGGGGAAGGAGGGGGGCTGGGCGGACGACATCCTTTCATTAAAGGCAAAGCAGGTCACATGGTGTTCAGAGCCATGCATGTAAATGGTGTGTTGCTATTCTGGGCAGCGCCTCGGTGCTATACGTCCTGTCGCAGACCCCACAAGCGGCGCTTGGTGAACGATGAAAATTCCAAGGATGTCTCGTGTCTCAAGAATGCAAATGAGGATCTCTGGTGATGCTGCTGTTTTCCGATAAATTGGCTTGCGCCGCACACACACACACACACACACACTGACACGCACACACACACACACACACACACACACACACACACACACACACACCCACACCCACACCCACACACACACACACACACACACACCACGCACAAATGACAACACTGCCTATGTGCCATGCATTTGATTGCATCTTTTCTTTTCTTCTCCTACAACCGGGGCGCCTGTCGTCTATTGACTCAACGGTAATCATATTATGCCCAATCTAAGTCGTTTGACCTTCATTGTAATAATAATGGGCGAGTAGGCTGTAATGTAATGTAATCTTCAATATAATTACATCACCTTCTCATGCTATACACAAAGGGTGGGTTTGTGGTATCACCTGCTCGGACTATAAAAATACAATAAGAAAGCAAAGGGAAAAGTAGCCTACAGTGCACGCTAGGCCTTGAGGCCATTTGCAGAATATGCTGAATATGTGCTTTTTTAGACTTGGGCAATCTGCTCACCGAAACCGTTTTGAATATTCATATAATTATGTCCAAAAAAATAAGACCCTAATCCATGTGTTTATTTACTTCTTTCAGCGCGAGCCGGGAAGACATCCTGTTGGTAAAACTAATGGGAATGCATGCGGGATTTTTCAGCGGAGCCTCCAATCCATTTTAATCCTGAAGGCAATTACGGCGCGGGGTTTTAGGGTCAGTAGTGCCGTTGATTGATGGGAAGAAAAAGTCACTTTAACAAACCACCATGAACTTCACCCACCTGGCTGCAGCGAGCAGGGAGGCAAGCTGCGCCGAGCAGCCAGGCACAACGTTAATGTTTTTTTAATGCATTCAGTGATAACTCGGGTGAAAGAATACAAAATGGAAAATTGATAGGCTCAATGTGTCGATAACCCAGGGGCACCCGGGAATGATGAATTAATTCCTTAATTTACATGGATCACTTGGTGGTGGTGGTGCTGGTGTAGGTGGGGGCGGCAGGCGGCGGGGGGGGGGGGGGGGGGGGGGGGGGGGGGGGTTAGCAATGAAGAGGGACATCACTGTAGTTTCCCCGATAGCATTCGCGAATGCAATGAGGCGAAACTTGTGTCATTTTAAAAACATGGTTTGCGATTATTAATCACTGACATTTGTATTTCTTTCAATGGCTGAAGAGACCGGATTGTTTGTGGGAAGAATCGTTGGCCCTGTTTTCTGCTCTGCTTCCTTCTCCTTTTAAGAGCCTAGCTCTGTATCCTAGCAACAGGACTCACTTGCCCCTTTCCTTATGTGTGTGTGTGTGTGTGTGTGTGTGTGTGTGTGTGTGTGTGTGTGTGTGTGCGTGTGCGTGTGCGTGTGCGTGTGCGTGTGTGTGTGTGTGTGTGTGCGTGTGTGTGTGTGTGTGCGTGTGTGTGTGCGTGTGTGTGTTTTGAGTTGGGGAGCGAGGGCAAGAGCAGAGGCCAGACACTCTCCTCCTCTGTCTCCCCACACCGGTCACGTCCAACCCTTAAGAAAGGAAAACATGTCCCCCTGTATTCAGACGACAACAACATATCCCTGCCTGCAATATCGTGTCATCAGCATCAGTTCGGCTATGTGTCAGAAAAACTTGGCTTTTCTAATCATCAATAAGTCTGTACCTCTATCTTTCACTGGGGAAATAACATTACCATCTGCACATTTTCAATGGATGCATTGTACTTTTACGCAGTGGTCCTAGAGGACAACGAGATGGTGAGGAGGTAGCAGCAATTATGTACAAAGTATTCACGGAAAAGTTAGGAGTGCGAAGTTTCCTAAGTAAAAAAATAATAAAAACTTGACAGAAAATAGATTAGTCTTTGTCTGGAGCTGTCTTGCCTTGAAGTGCTCACTTCTGTGTTGTCAATAAACCATATCTTCCATAATTCCTGCAAACATTAATTAAAACATATCCTTGGTATTCAACATGAAACGTTTTTGGCAGAGAGCTACTTCACCCTGCCTCACATCCTTGAAACAGCTTGGAGCTGAAAAAAAGAAAACCTCAAAGGCCAAGGATCTGGCTTTTGGTTAACCTTGTGGCTGTAAAACCAACACAGTCGGTATATCCCACACTGCTCCACAGGAATTGACGAGTGTGCAGTTTTGAGTTACAAAGAAAAATAGAAATGAGATGATCAAAATAGACTTCAAAACCAACATTGCCTTTGTGGTGAACCTGATGACCTGCTCCTAAGTAGACTTTGCATCAGCACAGGATCAGACCAAAAGATCAACAAGGCCCTCCTACTGCCTCTCACTGAGTATAAAGCCTCTGTGATCTCCCTGGATGAGTCACCCAAGACACTCTCAGACATTTCTCCATTCACAATTATCTCTGCATCTCTGCAAGTCTGAAGCCTAAAATCTTCAATGCATCAAATCAGTTTTACAGAGTCAAACATGCTTCAAAGTAATGAACTTCGTTTTTGCAACTTTTACCAGCGCTTCAACAGTTGTTTAATTAGGAACGGCCTCTGATGGAAGGATGTGCAACCCAATTGGGTACACAACCCAATAATGATGTCTCAATCCCTTCTTGGATTTGGTTCTAGCAGTCAAAGGACCCTCTTAGCCTCCCCAGCCTCTTGGCTGAGATCATATACCACCAAACAACTCTGGATGTGATTCACCTCTTCTGTGCAAGACCTCTCCCCTACCTTAGAGAGGACCCGCAAACAGAACACACAGACTTTCATTTGCTGTACGGCTATCAAGCCAGCACCCAGTTGTCCATTTGCAAACTTAATGTGGCAGGAGATGCGTTGGTGTGTAAATATAAAGCAACACCGTGAAGCTGATTATTTGCCATTCACAAAAATGCATGGAGTTAGTTAATACACAGTATATTCATGTAATTCTAGCTTTGTTTCATTCATGTATTTTTTTTGATGGAAAGCATGAATTAATGGGTGGAACAGTGGATTAATAGGAATGAGTCAGTAAATCAACAACGCTAACCTCTCATACAGAAGTAGTAGGGGTACTTCAACTTCAGAAGTACTAAATACTGCACAACTGCTGTGGTTTTTTGAGTACATGTTTGTGCGCGTGTGTTTTGCTAATTGTCTAGTCTGTTTATTTTGATGACGCCTTCCTTCATTCCACTGATAGCAGCTATCTTCTGACAGAAAATAATAAGTGGAATGGGGGTGTGGGGGGTGGGGGGGAGGAAGACTACCAAGTGTTTTGAAAATGCAAATCCCCCAGCAGCTATAAACACAGATAGACGTCTTAGGAGAGGTTATCGCCTGCATGAGTCTTGCATGGTCGCTAATGTGAAAATGGTGTAATTTGAAAACTCTTTTGACAATCTCGCTCAAGAGAACGCATTTTTAGACCTTTGCTTTTAGAACACAGCAAAAAATAAAAAGTATAATAAGAGCATTTTGCCACGCCATATTATTGATTGCCGCCTTTCGCCTTTGTGATAAGGCAGTTATTTATAGGAAACAGAGAAGCTAATCAATTAAATGATCACAAATGCAAGGCTAGTTTATTTATATTACACCCTTCAAACAAAAAGGTCATAGGCCTTACATTTAACATTATGGAGATATTAAAAGCACAATCAATAAAAGGCAATCTATGGAGGCATTTAATTTAAGTTAAATGCGAACTATAAATATAGTGTTGGGCCCATGCTCCCTGTAAAATCACTCATGTCTGTATCTTTCCCCTTTCCACCAGCCCCACATTTAAACAATGTTTGTGGGTTCGTGCTGGGGATTTCCAACCTGGAAATCCAGGTTGCCACGGTCGGTAACCCTTGCAGCGGTGGTAAAATTACAGGGATTAATAGAGGAGAAATGTGTGAATTCAAATGTTCAAATAGGATGTATCAGTTGAGCCAACCTTCTTTACACAAAGAAAGATAAAAGACTATAGATGTCAACGCCCACACAAGTGCTGGCGTTTAATTGTCGACCGTTGCTACCACTTTGGTAGAAATGTACTCTTACATTTAATGATAATATGTGATTACTATCTTGCCTATACACTATATGGATCCATATGGATATGGAAGTGTGGAGAAACATTGAGTAAACATGGTACCTCTCCCTCATACAACGGCCTATATGTTACCATTATGGCTCCCAAGGGCCAAGGTGAACGCGTTCAGTCGGCCTCTGGAGCGACCCCAGGCTTGACCTGTATAATGTGCGTTGCTGACGTGTTCTGTATGTGGTGGGACACAGGATGTGTAGGGAGAGCTGGTTAACGGCGCAGTATCGCCAAATAAGGGAAGAATGCATGGGATGAGGTAATAACGTATGGATGGACGATGTATGGGCAGAATGGAGCATATAGGCAGGGATCTGAGGTGAGGCCCAGCTTTGTTTTCTCTCTGACTTGTTCACGAGTGATAATAAAGTCTTTGTCTTTCAGGCTCTCTCCTTTTGTTGAAGTATTAAATGTGGTTTATCCGCCACACTATGCATAACCATATCCCAATGAAACATCAGACCACACATGTTAATGTTAGCGCTGGCAAGCTGCAAGCCGCCACCAGGCAAAACAAGCATCAGTGACGGCTAATTATGGACAAGAGAAAACAGCTAATCAACGTTTTTGTTTCATTATGCTGACGTGTCGCGAAATAAATCACTGTCGTGCAGCCCCTAGTTTGCAGTGCTTTGCACATTTGCCCAAAAAATAGTAAGACCCAAATGTTTGGCCTACATTTGTGAGTCCTGGATTCTGCATTACTATCATTATGTAGCAAATATAGAACCACACATTTTCAATCAGTACACACCTGCTCCGGGATGGTTGGCGTTCGGAAGAACTCGCTAGGATATCTAT
The DNA here is from genome assembly GCF_902167405.1 of Gadus morhua. Taxonomy (NCBI): domain Eukaryota; kingdom Metazoa; phylum Chordata; class Actinopteri; order Gadiformes; family Gadidae; genus Gadus; species Gadus morhua. The sequence continues at coordinate 7,710,332 of NC_044059.1, forward strand.
TTTAACAGCGACTGTATCACGGTATCACATACCTTTAAATAGATTCCCGGTGTTACAGAGGCATCGAGAATATCTAAGATCTAGTCGATTCTTTTCACTATGGCTTTAATCTCACATCGCAACACTTACACACATTATATTGACTAAAACCAGTACCCCACCCCTACTATTTTTTTTAAACAGAACAGGGAATCGAATAAGGTACTCTGCGCTCCAAACGTATTGTTCTTCCCCAAAAGCATAAATCAGCGCTGTGCTAAGAGCTGGTGGTATGAGGGTTGTATAAGGCTGTAAGGCTGTTTTCAAGAAATATGGGCACATTTGAAGGAATAGGTCTCAGTACCTTGCCAGAAAAGAAACACAGAAAAACAGCCCTTCTCATGTGGGATGGCCTTGGGAGAGAGAATTCAGAAGGAGGAGGAACGTTATTTTCTTTTTTAAATGCCTTCAGAATAATCCCGTCACCAAGAGTATTGTTTTTACCTCGGTGACTAATTAATTTGAGGGAAAATGGAAAAGGATGTGAGTTGTCATTAAGGAGAACCAGCTGAGGAGCCCACACAGGCAGATGTTGGCCCCAGGCAGAGTGATCTACGAGGAGATCCCGGCTTCCTCCACTACCCTAGCATGACCGTTGGTGGGCCACGAGCGGCGGCTAAAAATAGAGCTTCTGTTCTCTGACGGGTGCAAATTGGATGAGCATGGCCGCGGAATACAGAGACGCAAAACCGAGTAAACAAGGCAAGTAATCCGGTTAACTATTTAAAAAACAAAAAGACAATAATAATGACACATAGCTGTTATGGCCCTGATGGACAGGACAATGTTAAACGTATAATTTGATGTAATATATTCTTTCTGTGTTGCTCTGGATTGCTTTTTCTACGTGTATCTCTATTTAAATCTCATATACACTCATGCGTGTTTGTATAATTAGTGAATATGTGCTATTGATTATGAGACAGATATAGGCCTATGCAGCATAGAGTGTGTATGAAATTCCATCGCATCGCTGCATATACTATTTATACCTCTATACATAGCGTCTGGGCATGGCATTTCGTTGTACCATATCCCACATCCGCTCTATTTATTCGGTGGCAGTGGCCTATATAGTCTACCGGGTGCGTGTCCCATTTCCCTAATAACAACAGACACTGGGGTGTAGGGGAAAGGCTCCCACACTTCCTCTGTGGCGGCTGAATAGTGGCGCGGTGCGCTCGCTGCGGCGCTCCCTCGGGGATTATGTTTCAACAGTAACCTGCCAGAGTAAAGGTTGTGGCAGTAATTAAAACCAAATATTTAAGAGCTGGCCCATGGTCCCCGGGTTGGAATTTCAGATCAATGTGCTGCTCAACGCACAGGGCCATGTCGCCTGCCCGGGGCAGTTGGAGCGGTCCGCAGAGGAAGTCAAACAGATTAAAGTCCGTCCGACCGCTAAATCACTCGGCTGTTGTTGAGATCTGCATGAGCTCGATAACAGTACGGTAGCGGGCAGTGTTTAAAATGTGGTGATGTGGATGATGATGAGGATGATGATGATGAGGAGGAGGAGAATGATGATGAGGATGAGGAGGAGACTGAGGAGGAGGAGGAGGAGGAGGAGGAAGATGACGATGACGATGTTGAGGATGATGATGATGATGATGAGGAAGAGGAGACTGAGGAGAATGATGATGCTGATGATGATGAGGATGTTGAGGAGGAGAATGAGGAGAACGATGTGGATGTTGAGGAGGAGAATGAGGAGAACGATGAGGATGATGATGATGATGAGGAGGAGGAGAATGAGGAGAACGATGAGGATGATGTCGTGTGCTGTTGACAACAAAAAAAGCGTGTTTCGCTGCACCATACCATACCAGCAGGGAGGGTGAAAGGACTTTTTTAGATAGCGCTGTGTCGACAAGTGAATACAAGGGAACACTGTGGAGGTGCCCTTGAAAAACATGAGTCAAGAGTCAGAAGGACACAGCCAGAAAATCCAGGGTTTACAATCCCTGACAACTCTATTTGCTCTCCCCCTCTGGCTTCAGGTGAATCTCGGTAACAAAGGATGAAAAATAAAGAAAACAAAGAAAATCATACGCTTCGGAAAAGTCTGTGAACGGCAGCCTCCCCCTCGCTGTGGTAACCACCACCCCAAGGCCAAGTGAGAAGGAAGATACCATCTTATGAAGATCCATCACGTACCCCTTCCAAGATTCATCCCTCCGGCGGTAGATTAAGGCTCTCTGCAAACTAAAAATAACTTTTTCACCCATCATTTTTGCCAAACTCCGACGCCACTCACATTTCCACCGGAACGAAGGAAATTGCACAAAACTTGGCTCGCTGTGTGATGGAATGATACCACCTACATTGCTGATCCGATGCAGATAGCACAACCTTCGCTAATGTACTGATCATCCCAAAAAACATCTCGACCTAACCTCTCAAACTGATTTGGTTTGATATTTGTATGGATGCTCAAACCAACCCCTCAAACTGATTTGGTTTGATATTTTTATGGATGCGCTTCGCCTTTGATACCAGAAAATTGTTTGTTTGCCTTTCCTGTTGTTATGTAATAGACTATTACTTTTCCTGGCTTTGAGCTACAAGCATCAAAAGTGATTTCTGTTTTTCAGAACGAACGATGGAACAACAATGGTTGGACATTCGTTTACATTACGTTGATAAATGTATGATTTTCATCTGCCTCATGAGTCATGACAATTTATCTTGTTAGGTGTGATAACACAAAATGTTATCTTCTGTTTTTATTGATTTAATGATTCGTCCTTCTTCATTTCTATGAATGATGCCTCCCGCAACAGGATGATAGGGACTGGACAAACCAAAGCTTTACAGTGGGACTTATTCGTACGCGTAATATATAGTTTTGTGTTAAATTTATATTCAATTTGTTTGAAATGAAAGAGAGTATTTAAGGCATCCCTGTGATTCCCTCCCTTCCAGCGTAAATTCTGTCTGGGCAGACGGCTCCAGACAAACAAAGAGATTTGTTTTTCCTTATTCATGAACTAATCCTAATTCATAATTCAGGATTCAAGATAATAATTTCCCATTTAGCAGGCACCAATGTGGAATCGGCAGTCATTGTAATCCTTATTAACCGTTTTGTTTTCTACGTATATACAACACACCGTCCTTAATCAACGCATTAGGAATCGTTTTTTGTGTGTTTCTTTGGCACGATCGAGCGGGTCTCTACTCCTCGCGGCGGAGAAATCCTCATCCCCCCGTGGTGTGAGAATTAGACGGCATGAAAGGCTGTGAAAGCACATCGTGCTCTACATATCGGCTTTGGATCCAGACACTCCAATAATTGGACTCTATCACATGTATCCTTTGATGTTTCTTCCTGTCTCCGTAATCACAGAGCCTGCCCACGAACCCAGCGAGGGTGTTGAAGGCGTCAGAGAGGGGAAACACAACACCGACAGAGTTTTGTTTTGGTTTGTTTTTTAAAACCTCGACAACACACCGCTGTGCACTAATATCTTAACACACACACTCCTTGTCTTTGTTTAGGTTCTTAAACCATGCGCTGTGATACGAAAGGTAAAACAGTATAAAATAAATAACCACTTTAAAAGGTGAAACATACGTGGGAACCCGACACCAAACATTTGGTGTCGGGTTCCCACGTAGGTTTCACCTTTTAAAGTGGTTATTTATTTTATACTGTTTTACCTTTCATCCTCATGTTTTGTCCCATATTCAACGTATGATTCTTGGTCTTTGTTGTGTTAATTGCCGTGTGTTACTGCTGTGACTCACCCTGTTAAGCACTGTAACACAGGTTTAAAGCGGTGCTATATAAATAAAGATTAGTGTTATCTCCGTTCCCTGTGAGCTATACGACCTTAAAAAATGTCAGATGGTGGTGGGTTTTAGTTGTTTTTTGCCGCTAAACACAGGTGCAACTTACCTTGGAGATACGGATGGAGCAAGAGAAAGAAGGCAGAGAGAGGGGGCAGATGAAAGGGAAGAAAGTGGGTAGACATCACCAGACTGTGGCTATCTCACCGTCCCTGAAAAACCCTGGCTATGACTCCAGAGCGAGAGAGAGAGAGAGAGAGAGAGAGAGAGAGAGAGAGAGAGAGAGAGAGAGAGAGAGAGAGAGAGAGAGAGAGAGAGAGAGAGAGAGAGAGAGAGAGAGAGAGAGAGAGAGAGAGAGAGAGAGCGCGAGAGAGGGAGAGAGCGCGAGAGAGAGAGAGAGAGAGAGAGAGAGAGAGAGAGAGAGAGAGAGAGAGAGAGAGAGAGAGAGAGAGAGAGAGAGAGAGAGAGAGAGAGAGAGAGAGGGAGAGAGCGCGAGAGAGAGAGAGAGCGCGAGAGAGAGAGAGAGAGAGAGAGAGAGAGAGAGAGAGAGAGAGAGAGAGAGAGAGAGAGAGAGAGAGAGAGAGAGAGAGAGAGAGAGAGAGAGAGAGAGAGAGAGAGAGAGAGAGAGCAAGACACAGAACGAAAGAGACATATATTAAGAGAGGAAGAGAGGATAAGAGATGGAGAGACACACACTCACACACAAACACAACACACACACTCGGAAAACACACACAGGAAGCGAGCGAGACAGCAATGGGTCGACACGTCGTCAGAAACAGAAAGAGATGATGAGGGATGGGAGAGAGAGAGAGAGACACATACGCACACGCAGAGGAAGAGGGACAGCAAGAACCAGTCAATCATGAGAGCGATGACGGGCCTTCCCCTGCGATGGCGATGCAGTAGTGCATCAGAGACCCCTATCCGCCAGCAGGGCCACTACTGATCCGCACTGCGCCTTGGTCCGGGCATAGCAGGGGCCCTTGCGTGGATCGACAACAGAGAACGGGAACTGGAGGACGCCCGTGGGACACGATCCTATGCCTGAAACCAACACACACAGCACTCCCCTGTCACTTATTTCCTGTCTCTTCCCCCGGTCTGCGGGGAGAGGGAGGCATGGTCGACTGTGGTCTGGGATCATTACAGCAAGTGTGGTTACGTGACTATATGTTGCTGTTGTTGTTGTTGTTGCTGTTTGTGAGGCTGGCAGGTTATTTAGCTCGTGGCCTGTTTACCTCAGGGGAATCACCGCTGACGTGGTGAGGAAATTGCACCGCAAGAAGGCCGACGCAGCTAGCCGCTGCAAGCTGTCACTTTGATCCGAGGCCTGATTCGAGCAACACACCGACGACGACAACAGGCATATAAATAGATTAGGTCCGGTTCAGAGTGAAAATTAATTAGGAAATCCGGCAGCAAAACATTCCATGTTCCTTCAGTATATCACAAAATAATTGCTTGACCGCAAATTATAACACTTGACAGATTTTCAACGCCGAGAATGCACATTCTGTGCAGTGTTTTTGAAGGTCATGTTGGTGAAGGGAGTGCTTTTGAAAACTTTTATTGCAATTTTTGGCTAAAGTTCAATGCCAAATGCATATTATGATTAGGCATCTTGAAGTGTCCTCGTAGGACGCATAGCAAATCCCAAACCGAAATGTAATATCACAGAGTGTATCAGCAACAGATTCCGAGCAGGTGCGACAAAATAGCTCGAAGGGAAACTTTTGTACAACATATTAACAATTTAAAATCACAGACGCTTGAAGATTTAACACAACACTGAGGTAAACCCAAGGAGACCACTTCTTCTGAGCAGGTTTCAAGAGGTATTATTAGTCCACAAGTTTAGATTTAAAGTTTCCGCCAACAAGTCAATCATCTCACTTTATCTTTCCTTATCCCAGTGGGTCTCCATGTTACATCTGTTTTCTTTCACATCTTTTCTGAGTCTTGCCTTAGTTAACAGGCTGAAACCATCTGCAGTCCATGCCAGCAGTTTGGCAAGCCAGCATTTTTTTTTGACTGGGCTGAATCTCTCTCCATTAGCAGAGATGGACCTTCCTGAGGAGAATATCTGATTCTGAACGTAATACTGGGAAGACGTGTAGCCTACGTACGAATGTGCGAACATCCAATGGCTATGTGATAACACAAACGCGAAGAATGTGTGAAATGTGAAACATTTTCAGGCGGTAGATGTGTATGCGTAAGAGCAGCAGATATCCCATCATCACGTGCTCTTACACTTGCACACTCTCTGACTGCACTCTGCATTTGACCAACACATAGTTGATGCTGGGAGATGAGTGGTATTAGCACTCCCTAAGGGCACATTATAAAGTACATACGTCGCTGCCCAATGGCACTCAGAGTACGTCCCACTGGGGACGAAAGTGGAGTAGCGAGGGGGTTGGTGCCGTCTCCCATATTTAAAGGACTAAAGCCACAAAAGTTAAGCCTCTCTTACTCTTTCTCCTAAACACACACATTCACCCTTACACACACACATAACCCCCCTGCACACACACACTCACATTTATAGAACACAAACACACACACGTTCACACACACACACACACACACACACACACACACACACACACACACACACACACACACACACACACACACACACACACACACACACACACACACAAAGGCTGTCAATAAGCATTATCAACATGGGCCGAAAATATCCCTGTAAATCTTTTTCCGAGACTGTACTCTCCCCTGAGCCAATCAGAGCAGCCTCTGGGATATTGATTGGCGGCGGCTGTCATGGAAACCGCCATGGATCAGGAGCCCAGGGAGTTAAAATTGGGCATCCCATCCCTGCTTATGTTATTTAGATATCCCGCCGACCACAGGGGGTGGCCTTTGGCACGGGAGCACCCTTCTGAGCACGGAAAGCATGTGCCATGAGGACTGGCACGGGTGCCTCCCTCCTCCTTATCTCCAATCCACTCTCTCTCTCTCTCTCTCTGTCTTTCTCTGTCTCCCTCTCTCTCGCCGTTCCCCTCATGGTGAGAGGGAATATGAATGATCAGGGGAGCAGAGGGAACTGGCACCAAGCACGTCCGCCCTGGTGGACTCTGGAGGATGGACACAGTGGCGTGGGGGAGGACTGTCCTGCCCACTGGGCTGTACCCAAACCATTTTAAAGGAAGTGTGTTTAAGTGTGTATGTGTGTGTGTGTGTGTGTGGGGGGGGGGGGGGGCGAGGGTGAGCGAGGGTGACCGGATAATCCCAGATTATTTCCATGAAGATTGCTTTATATTATTGCAGTCAGAACCCCCCCAACCTTAGAGGAAAATTACTTTCGGGCCTTTATTTCATCAAATAAAGTTCATCACTTCAGCCCCACCCATCTAGCCTCAGATATTTGCCCTGGAGGTAGACAGCGAGACAGACAGAGAGATAGATAGATAGACAGATCGATTTACAGGTAGACGGACAGATAGATAGATAGATAGGTCGATGGGCAGATAGACAGATAGACGGATAGACAGATTGATAGATCGCTAGACGCATAGACAGATAGACTGATAGACAGGCAGATAGTTCAACATAATATGCCAGCATTGCTGGCAGGCCAGATTTTGACAAAGCAGTATCCAAAACTCGTAACGGAGACGGATAACCCTCTATCCCCTTCAGCCACTTGCCATCTCTCCCCTCTCCGTGCCGAACCCATCTCACTGAAATAGAAAGCGCTTCCTCCAAAGCATGAGAGGAAGTCCCGCCCTCTCCCTTGCCCGTCCCGCCCTCTCCCTTGCCCGTCCCGCCCTCTCCCTTGCCCGTCCCGCCCTCTCCCTTGCCCTTCCCGCCCTCTCTCTTGCCCGTCCCGCCTAACCCAAGTCACTGAGACGGATAACGCTCCCTCGAAAGCATGAGAGGAAGTCCCGCCCTCTCTCTTGCCAATAACACCCATTCGGAGCACCCCGTTCCATGAGGTGCGTCGCGGGAGGAGAGCGCCTGGTTGGAGGGAGGTAAGTTCCATCCACCCCACAGGAAGTGCCCCGCCCTTCCACTCCGCAGGCCCGAGCAGACAGTCGCCGCTCAAACTCATTTGCCAGACCTGACGTGAAAAACTCATCAAAGACCCTCCAGCGGGAATTGGTTTCGGAAACGGGGGGGGGGGGGGGGGGGGGGGGCGACGACGACTTCGTAACGCGTTCACACTATGTTCACTGATTCGTGGCTTCGCCCCGATCACCTCTGTGATGTGACATTAGCTCATAATGGAAACAGAATTAATTGCGGGAGTGTATT
>NC_044059.1:7723443-7773443 GCF_902167405.1 Gadus morhua
TGGGGGAGCATTCGTTGTGCACTGAATAGATTTTGCTCTGCGCTGCATGTTGCTGTCTGCATGTGACGTTTCTCAATAAACCATCTGTGGATTACCTATCAGGCCGTAACGTCTACCTCTGAAATGCCAGCACCGTGCCCGCTGAAGGTGGTAAGCCGGGGGTAGGGAAGGGGTCAGCCATCTTGTAATTATGACTCATTCCCTCCTTCCCTGTATTGGCTCTGCATAATCAGTGGCAGCAGAGCTCCGAATAATTGAATCCACATTTATGCTAATAGTATGGATCCTGGAGCGGGAAAGAGGAGCAAACACACTCCTGCCATGTTGTCTTATTGCTGGTGACATTTAAACGGGTCTGGAGGGGGAGAGTCAGATTCCAGGGAAGGAGGGGGAGAAGGAGGGGGGGGGGGGGGGGGGCGTGGCTCCCACAGGACCGTGGTACACACAGCCATCTGAAATATGATCCTACTTATTCCCGCTTTGATCTTGTATGTTCTCATCCTCTAAGACAAAACAGTGTTTTTGGTCCAATCGAATAAAGAGTCAAATCGAATAAATTGGAGGTGGGAAAAGTGAAGTGCCAGCCCAAGAGAACCTGGTACAATCATGTCCTAGACAGTACCCGCTAATTAACTGTATCTGTATTCAACCCTATGCTATATAACTCCTTATACTAAATACAACTTATTCCACCTACCTATTCTAAACCATCTGCTAATTAACTGCTAATACTAGACCAAATGTATTCTATCTCCTTATGCTAAACTCCTATTACTAAATTAAACAATTTATACATACAGTGTAGAATCAATTTAAATCAATTTATTCTACCCTGTCGGCTAAATAACTGGTAATACTCGAACCAACTTACTCTACACCATTTGCTGAAGGACTGCTAATATAAAATACAACTTATTCTAGCTACCTATTGTAAACCGTCTGCTAAATAACTCCTAATACTAAACCTAATGTATTCTATCAACTTACTCTAAACCGTCGGCCAAATATACGCCTAAAACTCAAACCCAGTTATTCTACCTTCAGTTTAGGATACCTTCTTAACCTAAACAGCCTGTTAAATAACTCCTAAAACTCAAACCGAGTCGCTCTACCTTCAGTTTAGAATACCTTCTTAACCTAAACATCCTAGTAAATAACTCCTAAAACTCAAACCCAGTTAATCTACCTTCTCATCCTAAACCGCCTGCTGAATAACTGCTAATGCTCCAGCCAACTGATTGCATGCGGAGCGCTCCTGATGCGTTTCGTCTTCCCCAGGAGGAGCCTGGCTCTCTCTCCGTGGCCCCTCCGACGCACGTACCGTGTCCGCGGGTAACCAGGTGTGTCGGCCCCACGCCTCAGTGCCAGCCGCCGACTGGAAGGCAGCGTGTTGCATTAGCCCTAACCAGACCGGACGCGCAACAGGAACAAGACTTCCCTATGTATTTCATCACTGCCTACTTAGACACCTTTACTATTGTGTTTCAAACCAACAGAGGTAAATTAGATTCTGTTCATGCATGCCGTGCCAAGACAATTAATTCCCCCCACCGACTAGGCTGAGCGGTGCTTGGTTTGGACATGCAATCACACACACGCCCGCGCGGCCATGCTAAGCCTCCGTGGTCGATAACACGCGCACGTCTGTGTGTGTGTGTGTGTGTACACACACACACACACATGCACACACACACACACACACACACACGCACACACACACACACACACACACACACACACACACACACACACACACACACACACACACACACACACACACAGACATAGACTTGACTTGGACAAGGACATTGTTGATTCTGAATATCAAAAAGTGGATGCTCGAATTCTTTTCGGGAGAATACGTGAAAGATATCTGTATATTTGACCTTTGAGCATAAATGATGGCAGCCGTGAATTGCGGTTTATAAGGAAATTCACGTTAACATTATGTTGACATAAGCCCTATAAACCGCCATTAACAGCACTTCATATTGGTGCAAAAAAGAAGCCAAATCAATTGTGATGGTAGAACCTCAGAAAGGGAGTATGACTGATCATTCAACTTCCTTGCAGGGACTCATCTCAGCCCGTCACTAGAGCGCTCCCTCAAAACTGCCAAAAGAGTGAGCCCCCGGCCCCTTTTTATATTATCTCAATGTCACAAACAACCATCTGAAGAAGAGCTCCACTTAAAAGTATCTACCCCCCCCCCCCCCCCTCCCCAAGCCCGCACTCCGCCCCCTCCCCCCTCCTGACCAATCCCTCAGTTCTTTAATGTCAATCAGCTGTCAGGACAGAAGGTTGATATGGGCTGGCTGCATCCAAACAGGAAGCTGGTGACACCAAGAGACAATATTCCCTGTGGGAATATTCCATTTACGGATGGCTGACACCAGCGCACATCACTTGTATAGAAAATATCCTCTCCAAAGAGATCAAAGCTGATGCTTCTTTCTTTATATTTCAAATAGATCTAGGACAAATTTTGCCTAATCCGGAAATACTGCTGCAACAGTAATATTTTCCAATGACGGTATTGTTAAATATGTATACATCCGTGCCTGTAACATTTTCTATTTGCCGGCCCAAATATGTATCCTCCTTCAAACTCACATAAGCAAATAGAGACACAAACACACATGGACCACACACGCGCGCTAGCACAAGCAGCCAGAACGATAAACCTACACACACCCACACGCACGCACACAAAGATAAACACGCACACACACACTTACACACACACACACACACACACACACACACACACACACACACACACACACACACACACACACACACACACACACACACACACACACACACACACAAGAACAAACACAGACACAAAGATAAACAAATGCACTCGCACACACGCACCGACTGCCATCGTCAAACACAGCGCTGGCGGAGCTCCAAGGACGGCTATATCTGGGCCCGGGCTGCCACTCAAGAGGCCCCTCATCGATCACAGCGGTCGACGGACCCCCAGCGCCAGAGCGGCTCCTTGGATACAATTTGTCACAGATCTTTAGGCACTGACATGCTTCTAAAATGCTCAACTAATCTGCCTAAGATTAGAAGGCGACGCGCTGCCTGGGCACGCGTTAATCAAAATGATCTGTTTCATGTCCGAGAACGGCCACCGGTCACTGCAGGGGAGAGAGACAGTGCAATTAAAGACGTCGTTAGCGTAATGGGAATGGATGAGCCCTGTGGAACAACGGATTTCTGTCATTTTGGAGTAAAAAGAGGACCACGGAGAAGGGGGTGGGGCTCCCGCCTCGGAAAGTATATTGGCGTCGATGGAGGGGATCGGTTAAAGGACTTTTCCCATGTCGCCCGAGTGTCTTCCACTACGGAATGATGAATCTCAGCTGACCGTGCCGTTAACGGAAAAGATTTTTCTGAGACATTCCGGTACAATAACTTGTTTCTACCCGGACGTATCCGCTGGCCGCTAGCGTAACCTTCGCTGACCAAAACCTCTCCGTGAGCGAGGTCTCGCTCGGTGGAGGTGCCCCCCCCACACACACACACACACCCTTTGAGTCCCCCCCCTTCAAGATACATTGGCATTCTCACGGAGTCCTGCTTAGGAAGCAGGCGGGCGAGATGTGTGTGTGATGGGCCCAATTTAACGCTCCATTATGCAAATTGATCGTCTCAATTGACCATCTCTCCCCTAATGGCGCTGCACGTCGATCCAAGAGGTGGGGGGGGGGGGGGGGGGGGAGCGGGAGTGTTAGTTTAAGCCGGTTGGAAAGAAAAAATGAAAAAGTCAAAATCCAACCAACCATCCAAGTCTCAGGTGCTGGGAAAATAAGTGGAGTTAAAAACATTAAGGAATCGCATCAGGCGGATGGACCAATGAGGCGTGACTAGGATGAGTGACAGAACCTGATTGGCTGCCTTGGGTGACCCCGCCTCGCTAACGACTAGATCACCTGTCTCGCCTCCCCTGATGCTGCCTCTGCAAGACGTACGGCAGCGGAAACGTGTATCCTGGATTATGAACGGCCTTCTCCCTGGCAGACTTCACCATTCATATGAAGAGACAAAATACAGCAGTGTTTGTAATTCTTTTGATCCTAATGGAAGTCTGCACAAAGCGGGCATTGTGACAATCACAAATTGAGTTAGAAATTGTTTGCTTAACAGAAGACGCTGCAACGTGCTGATCCGTGACCTCACCATCACCCCACCACCAACACAAACACCATCACCAGACACTCTGGGGGCTTCCTTGAGAATTCGGGGTGGGGGGGGGGGGGGGGGGGGGGGGTGTGTGCAGGATCCACAAAACCCTCGTGGTACGGTCGAATTAATTTTGTCAGCGCTTAATTGCATCTATTGGTCCTGCCTGCAACCTCCTAATCCTGGATTATGATGATGCATTAACAGCTGTGACTGGCTGTTTACAAGGCATTTATCAGCCGGTGTCAACATAACGAGACAAATTCCACCTATCACATTAATCACACCGTTGCCAGGACGATGCCGCCAGCCAAGAGCACAGCCAGATGACAGAAGCGCGGCTGGGACCGTGGCGATGCTATGCTCCCAGATTTCTAATACATTAGCCGGTGTTATGTGGCAATCAGGATACCCCTTAAGTAACTCATTGTCAGGCAGACGGCAGAGGTGGGAAAGAGCAAGCTTAATTTAACTAAGAGCGTTCATGACTTAGCGTCTGGCTGGGTTATGCAACTGGAAGAGAATTGGGGGGAAGTTGCATGCATGGCTGGCTACATCAAAGGCAAAAAAAAAAAACTATTTTCCTCACAGAATGGTTCTAATTGGAGTCAGGTCGCTTAATTACTGTCTTAGTGTTGTTTGGCTAAGCTAGTCTCCCATTTCGTTAGTAGCTGTCTCTTTCTTTCTCTCCCTCTCTCTTGGTCTCTCTGTCTCCCTCTATCTCGGACAAGCTAGGCGCTCTGATCTTTCTCTCTCTCTCTCTCTTGCTAGAGCTCTCGACACCTCCATCTCTTTCTCTCACTCTCTTTTGCTGCTGTACTTAACATCATAAAAATTACAAATCTGTACAAGAGGACACACCACTTAAATGCATTTCACGTTAGATTGAATGACGTGTGCTTTTTAAGGAAACTACATTCTGAAATGTGGTAATGACTTCTCTGGGTTGAACACATTTCGGTGGCCTATTTTAATTAACTGAATAGACAGTGTTTTTTAATGAGATGAGAAAATAACATCTGAGCTTTAATATCTGTGAAACATGACACACTTAAAACAAATAAGGTTTGTTTGAATATGTCTGATTATTAATAATTATGATCATGTTCACACTTCCATTTGTCTGTGTGTGAACTGACCTCACTAGCAGTAGTTGAATGAAGTGTGAATCGTCTCCATTCTGTGACCTCTTAGACCAATAAAAGGGTTCCATACAAATTGTGGCAGACGCCTGGGAGGAGTGAGGAGAGTGGTAGGTCTGGCAACCTGCAGGCTCCACCCCCAAGCCATACATGGACTTCCTCCAATTAACGAGGCAGCCCTGAAGGCCATTAAGCTGGACTGCTTGCAGTTAAAAGGGAGAGCAGGCTACCACAAGCCGGAGCTAGGGCGGGAGCTAGGGCTAGCAAGCGGCAGGCAAGCAAGCGGCAGGCAGGATCTGTGTGATCGGCTGGAAGCTCGGTGCGGCCTAAGAGAGAGCGAAACCTTGAAGTTTATTGATTTCCTGCGTACCGAACGCTTGTTTGAGGACCCTCCTGGTGACGACCCCTGGACACAGATTACGGACTACAGACTTTGGATCACCCTTTTCCCCACCCTGATGAAGTTATTTACCCTGTGAATAAATCACCCCTTTGAACTGCTTTGTGTGTTGGTTGTGTCGGTTTATCTGTTTAAATTGGTGCCGTGGAAACCCCACACCCACTGGCCCGCTACAAAATGTATTTGCCTTAGCAAGTTAGTCTCAAACAAGTCAACAGACGTTTTAACATAGGATTTGTATTTTTTGCATAGTCACGCAGGAATCCGTGTGTGAGATAGTCTATGAAATTGTAAACAATTCTGTGGACCCCCCGCCTACCCTCTCTTCAATTATATGTGAGAAACAATGGCTGTGCACAGACGGTGTGCCATACTATCTCTTTAAAATTCTCTGGCCTGCCAAGATCTGTTTACCGCCACAAATTTATATTGTCAGCAAGAACTGTTAAAAATCGACCTGCTACTGTCTATTCGCGACATACATCGCTGTATAAAACGGAATATAATAGAATAGAGCAGTATACGGAAGTGGCTTAGGCCAAGGCTAAGGTTAAACTGTCTTCAATCCCAAATGTATGCCTCCTATACTACACACTTGAGTAAGATGCCTAATGCCTGATTCACTGAGAGCTGCTTCGGAAGAGAAATGTCTGCCATATAGATAAAAAAAGAATAAAATACAACAATAAAGTGGCTCCTTTTGTGTGGAGCTGGCAGGTCTGGATTCCCGCCCACAGCTGATAACATGCAGGTCGGGTTCTTTAGAGACCTTTCCCTTCCTGTGTGTGTGTGTGTGTGTGCGCGTGTGTGCCCCTACGATGAATCAGCATGCTATGCTTTCTCATGAGCTTTCGCGTCCACGGCCCGCTGGGATTGGCTCATGCCCAGAACGACTCTGCACAAGGTCCAAGGAGGAAGAGGAATATTTAAATAAAGTCAAAAAGACAATTTGACATATTTGTACAGCTTGTTCCACTGGATTAAACACTGATCAAACCAAATGTGCATTTTAGGAACATCAACTTTTTGATACACAGAAAAACGTTTATTTATTGCCATAGCCTACTTTAACAATGTGCACATTTTGATAAAGGGCTGTGAGAATGGATTAATCTTCCATGTTGTGTCGCTCCCTAAAATGTTGTTTCCGCTATGATTGTTTGAGTGCGCCGCCTTTCCCCAGAAGTTGTGCTACTGTAATTTGTGCCCATGCTCCCGGCTCCCAAAATGAATGTGTTTCACTGATAAGAGTTAGTATCACAGCATAGGAGATAAGGTGGTAGAACGGGGAAAAAAAGAACATCTTGGCAGCACTGGCTAACAGGCTGGCTTGTATATAATTCAAGAAAGGCTCTGCTGGTATCTTACGGACGACTCGACACCGCTTAGGTGTGAAGAGCCACTCCTGCACGCCGCTACCCCGACCTTGTGTCCAAAGCGCAGGCAGGGAGGCTGCAAAAATATGTGTTTGGAGAGGTGAAAACACACGCGCCTTCGCGCAGACACGCGCGCATTTGGACACATGTACACACAAACAAGTGCACGCAAACACATGTGCACACAGACACACGTGCACACCACCACAAGTGCACGCAAACACATGTGGACACACAGTCACATGCCCGCAGTTGTTGACACATGCTTGTGACAAGGGCAGGGTATCTTATTAAACTCGGTTAAACAACAGTCCCACCGATGTAACCGGGGCACACAGGGAATACACGCCAACCTGATTACCGCTGAATCATGATGTGGGCATGGGGGGGGGGGGGGGGGGGTTGTTGGGGTTGATAAAGACACCCTTTAATACCCCCCCGCCTCCCTGTCACCTCAACCTTCCTCTTCTTCCATCCCCCTTTTGTCCTCTCCTCCCCTCGTAAAGTCTCATCTCCTCTGCCCCTCTCCCCTGTTTCCCTTCCACTCCTCCCCTCTTCTCTACCTCTATTCTCCTCATTTCCTCTCCTATTCTCCTCTGCTTTCTCCACCTCTCCAGCCCCCCCCCCCACCTTTCTTCTATCCCCATCTCCTCTGCCAGCCATCTGTCAGCAGCTCTAAGGAAGCCCGGTTGGCTCACGCCAGGGTTTTCGTTTTTTTTTTTTCCTCCTCCTACCTAGTTCATACATGGCTGCCTCTTTTTTCCAGCTCTTTCAGGGGAGCGACTGTGCATGAACAGTAGGGTAGCTCAGGCATGACGGGCCCACTGGAGTGTTAACAGCGCAGCCGCCTCGCCTCGAAGCTCTCATCGACAACACACGCGGAGCATCCCTGTTATTAGCCGCATATTGATCCAGACGGCGATCATCAGGTGGTCATGGCGGTGTGCCGAGAAAAAAAAGCCCACGTTGGAAGTTGGACCAGACTTAAAATTGACTTTATCAAACGTTAATTAAAGCCGTCCTTGTTTTGACGCCCGAGTTGAGCCAGCGACCCGTACAATGCAACTCCTTCGACGGATTTGAAATGCACATGACACGTAGCTCCGATATAGCACCACACCGAAGCCGTCTGTTCATGAGTTATTTACGGCTTCGTTTGCCTCTCATTGCCTATCTATCCTCTCATCTGTTCGTTCGTCTCACGGTGGGACGCAGCGAGCGAGCAGAGAAAGCACCGGCTCAGCTGAATCTCTCCAGTTGAAGATGCTTTCCTGCACTATCAGCGGGAAGACACAAGGATCCCGCCATGAAATATGACTTCAATGAAGAAAACCGGTCTGATGCGGTGCAGCTATGGGGGGGGGGGTGTCGCTTCATGAGGAAAACAACCCAAAAAAGAGTTGATGGGGAGGGGAGCTGGTGAGGGGTACATTCAGCTGTGGCCAGCGGCATAAAACTTTCGGATTCCGCCGGTGGCATGAAACATTATCACGGTGGTCCAAGAGTCATTTCCTGTGACAGATCAAGGCTAAATTAAAAGATAGGCCCCCGCTGGCTCTGATCCTCTATCTGGGCCTAGCCCCCCCATCTCCCCATCTTATACAAGCACCATAAATCAGCCGCATGTCGCTCCCGCAGACAGTTAATGATTAAAACACAGTTTGATTAAAAAATCATGTTCGTCTCATCTTAGAGTGTACTCTATTAAATGAACCCATCTTGTCGGTGGCATAAAGGACATGCCTCAACAATATCCTCTTGCCCTCTTTGAGAGTGAGTGGGAGGATTTGCTGTGGGTGGCAGCGGGAAGCAATCAGTAATTGAGTGCAGTTGCAAAAGCCAAGATGGCTGGACTGGTGTTGCCTCCTGGTGAGGGACCCGCTGTGACTAAGGAGTCCACGGCTGTTTGATTTTAGCAGATGTCCAACATCCTATGCCAAGAGACGGAGACAAGAGGCCATTGCCTTTGGCTCATCCTTTGTGTATTTGGTGCTCATATTCTATAGGCACATTAGTGTTTGAATGCATTGTAAATATAACACGGCATCCATATTTGTTACAATATTATTTTATTATATTCCTTGACAAAATCAAACATTTTGTTTATTGAACAATGAAACACAAAAAAAGGTTATCATGCAAGTGTCTTGCCTTTTAAGACTTTGGCTACTGTTCAACAACTGCTAAAACCCACACAACCACGCCAGCAACAACAAACACACAAACACATCACAGAAAGCCACATATAAATCTGCAATTCACACCCTTTTTCACTGAAGTGTGAAGACAACTCCCTCATACTAAACGCCGGCAACACAAAAGACCGGGTCATAGACTCATATTCCTCCCATCCAGAAAACAACAGCTCTCTCCAGTGACCGTTCGAGGCAATGACACAGAATCTGACTCTGGTCGACTATGAACTCACCTGGAATGCAAACACCTATCTGACACACCAAAGCCTACAGCAGAGAGCTTTGTTATTCACAGAAACAGGATCAATGTATTTGTTGCAGACAACCACGATGAAGCTGAACCTGACATCAGACGTCCCTAGTGTCAACCACGAGAACAAACTCCTTCAGAATAATAGGCCATCGTCAGCAAAACAGCACATTCTCTGTTCCCCCTAATATCACAGAGCTCTGGGAACACCACAACGTAGCCCTGAGAAGGGGAGAATCCTTGCTGATTCATCACAGCCCTTACGTAGAGAAGACACCTGCCCTAGGGCCAAATCTACTGACTCCCACTGTTTAAAACACAACTGAAGCCTCCACATCATTGAGCCTCCCAAGCATTGCCTCTGAATACACGAGAGAGGGATGACAGCTTTCGTTTGATCAAGAGTACCTTTCAGCGTGGAGCCTGGAACCTCCTATGCGCCCTCTTTTCTTTTCTATATTAACTTGGATTGTTAGTCTTAATAGCCTGCAATGAATAATCTTAAAATGACTTAAAAGAGCTTTCAGAAATTTTCTGAGACTAAAACTTAAGGTGTTTTAACATAATAGGCTTTATCTGGTCGTTTTGGACCTCTGGACCTTCTAAAACCTTTGATGAGTGTTTCCTCTGATGAGGAAATAAAGAATTCAAATAAAAATTCTGGAAATGACAGTTATGTCATTTCAGGTCCCAGTGTGATCGCTATGCAAGTGAAAGAACCTCCAAACAACCCTAATACTCTCCTATCCTAATACTAGATGAAGGACATGTATTTAAAAACATGGTTTAAAAACACTTTATAATTAAGTTCAGGTAAAGATGTGCCTTTAGCAAGTCAGATAAGGCCGAAGAATGTGTTAGATCATTATTTAGATGGCCACGGCAAAGAAGGCAGTAATATACAGGTGCTGGTCATATTATTAGAATATCATGAAAAAGTTGATTTATTTCATTAATTCCATTTAGAAAGTCAAACCTGTAGAATGTATACATTCATTCCAAACAGACTGATACATTATAAGTGTTTTTTGCCAAAAAGAAGATGATTATAGCTGACAACCAATGAAAACCCTAAATTCAACATCTCAGAAAATTAGAATATGGTGAAAAGGTCAGATATTGAAGACACCTGGTGCCACACTCTAATTAGCTAACTAACTCAAAACACCTGGAAAAGCCTTTAAATGGTCTCTCGTTTTGATTCTGTATGACACACAATCATGGGGAAGACTGCTGACTTGACAACTGTCCAAAAGATGACCATTGATACTTTAAAGAAGGAGGGCAAGACACAAAAGGTCATTGCCAAAGAGGTTGGATGTTCCCAGAGCTCTGTGTCCAAGCACATTAATAGAGAGGCGAAGGGAAGAAAAAGATGTGGTAGAAAAGAGTGTACAAGCAAGAGGGATAAACGCGCCCTGGAGAGGATTGTCAAACAAAACCGATTCAAAAATGTGGGGGAGATCCACAAAGAGTGGACTGTAGCTGGAGTCAGTGCTTCAAGAAGCACCACACACCGACGTATGCAAGATATGGGCTTCAGCTGTCGCATTCCTCGTGTAAAGCCACTCTTGAATAAGAGACAACGTCAAAAGCGTCTCGCCGGGGCTCAAGACAAAAAGGACTGGACTGCTGCTGAGTGGTCCAAAGTTATGTTTTCAGATGAAAGTAAATTTTGTATCTCCTTTTGAAATCAAGGTCCCAGAGTCTGGAGGAAGACAGGAGAGGCACAGAATCCACGTTGCCTGAAGTCCAGTGTAAAATTTCCACAGTCAGTAATGGTCTGGGGTGCCATGTCATCTGCTGCTGTTGGTCCACTGTGTTTCCTGAGGTCCAGGGTCAATGCAGCAGTCTACCAGGAAGTTTTAGAACACTTTATGCTGCCTGCCGCGGACCAACTTTATGGAGGTGACGATTTCATTTTCCAACATGACTTGGCACCTGCACACAGTGCCAAATCTACCAGTACCTGGTTTAAGGACCATGGTATCCCTCTTCTTGATTGGCCTGCAAACTCACCTGACCTTAACCCCATAGAAAACCTATGGGGTATTGTGAAGCGGAAGATGCGAGATGCCAGACCCAACAATGCTGAAGAGCTGAAGGCCACTATTAAAGCAACCTGGGCTCTCATAACACCTGAGGAGTGCAACAGACTGGTCGACTCCATGCCACGCCGTATTGCTGCAGCAATTCAGGCAAAAGGAGCTGCAACTAAGTATTGATTGCCATACATGCTGAAACTTTCCATGTTCATACTTTTCAGTTGGCCCACATTTCTAAAAAATCATTTTTTGTACTAGTCGTAACTAATATTCTAATTTTCTGAGATACTGAATTTGGGATTTTCAGTAATTGTCAGTACTAATCATCCAAATTAAAAGAAATAAACATTTCAAATATATCACTCTGTGTGTAATGAATTGATATAATATGTAAGTTTCACGTTCTGAATATAATTACTGAAATAAATCAACTTTTTCATGATATTCTAATAATTTGACCAGCACATGTATGTATGTATGTGTGTGTATATATATATATATATATATATATATATATATATATATTGCTCCAATGACCATTTAGTTGGCACCAACTGTCATCTAGTGGCGACAAGTGGATTTACGAAATACGATGGACTGCCAGGCCAAGTCTAGGTCACGTTATAGCAGCCTTATGAAAGCTGCATTTTTTTATGAATTCAATTGTATTACGTTGCAAATTATAGTAAAAGCTAAATATGATAATTCTAACATAACAACCCATACCTATCCATCTAGGCCTTATATCTATGCAGAACCATTAAACAACGTTAATCTATCAATCTATCTATCTACCGATCAACTACCTATGGGATAGGTAGGTGGTCAGGTAGGGAGGTAGGCAGGTAGATAGTCTATCTACCTACCTAACTACCTACCTACCTACCTACCTACCTATCTATTTATCTACCTATCTACCTATGCATGTATCCAGCCATCTATCTGAATTATTATAACAACCATAACACAGTTGTGCATCCATCTATCCATCCATCCATCGTTAGAGCTGTTCAGCAGGGGTGTGAGTAAAGGGGGAGACCGTCCTACTCTCAGGAGTGAGAGTACATGAGGAGAACGTCCTACCAGCAGGGGTGTGAGTAAACGAGGAGACCGTCCTACCAGCAGCACTCTCCGCCTCCGACGCCGGGAACTTTTCGCAGTCCACCCAGAGAGCCCCTAGCCAGCGTGCTAGCTAGTAGTGTGGACACACACAAACATGTCGACGTCGGGAACAAAGACCTTTCGGGTCAGCGATGGGGATTGGGTTTGCCCTGATAAGAAGTAAGTCAGTGTGTGTATTATTATAGTGGATGTGATGTTTTCAATGGTGGCGGATTGCATTAGCGTGCGGCGTTTTGTGAATTTATTAGAGGCTAACATCGGCTAACCAAGCGCTAGGCCTGTGAAGTGGTTAGCGCCTCTTCGTGCAATGCCCACAGCGAATCAGTAACCACGCATTGTATGATCATCTCGACAACGATAGGAAACAATCATCGTCTACATATGTCCAGCCATTGCAAGGACCAACATGTGTTCTTGGGGAGCTGCAGGCATGTGATTAGCTAGCTAGCATGTCTGCAAGTAGCCGACCCTGGGCTGCTGCCTGGCTGGCTGCTCCTGACATTAATGACGAATCATTTCTATCAGAAGAGGTGATCAGAGGCTGCAAGGTTACACTGGGACTGCAAAACAATGTTAACAAATGTCCCGTTTTACTAGTTATCTTTGAAACGTCATCTACTGTGACTCCAGGAATAGACCTATTGACAAGCGATCTTGTTGTAGTTGCTGTATGTATATATATGTTTATATGTATGTGTATATGTAGATATGTATTAATATCTATATATTTCTGTTTCTGCAGATGTGGAAACGTGAACTTCGCAAGGAGAACCAGTTGCAACAGATGCGGTGGAGGTAAGTTCAGTTCTGAAAAATGAAGACTCTGTTTTGCATAAGCTAGGCATCTTACATTCGTCGTCATCAGTTTCTACTCCGGCAGAGAAAACAACAGAAGCGAAGATGATGAAAGCAGGGGGCACTGAGATTGGGAAAACCCTTGCAGAGAAGAGTAGAGGTCTCTTCAGTGCAAACGACTGGCAGTGTAAAACGTACGTCACCCAATGAGAACTGCATTACAGCTGCAGGTTCCAACACATTCAGTCAAACGCGTTGCATTATTTATGGACGCTCACAACCCATTAACTCTTGTTTAAGGTGTGGCAACGTCAACTGGGCCAGGCGGTCTGAGTGCAACATGTGCAACACGCCCAAATTCGCCAAGCTTGAGGAGAGAACGGGTAAGAAGGGACCACGACCACAAACCGAGAACCATTACTCTGCATTGCATCTCATGTGGAAGTTCACGCTTTTGTTGTTTTTACTTTGACAGGCTATGGCGGTGGTTTCAACGAGAGGGAGAACGTTGAGTACATCGAAAGGGAAGATTCTGATGGGGAATATGATGAGGTGAATAATATTAACATTGTAGTTACTCATTTCCCTTCATATAATAAAAAAAAGTGAGGCTGAGAAGGATATAAGCACGCAAAAAAAAAAAAAGGAGTAGCTACAAAAATAATTTAGTGTTGCACAAGCAGGTTTCTAAAAATAAACCCCTGGACTGAATGCAGGGTAGTTGTAGGAGCCAGAGAACAAAGTGCATTTATTCTTCCTTTTAAGTACTTAAGTACAGGAAAAGCGGTGCAATGTGCATCAGTTCATGAATCCAGTGACTTTAATTGGTGTGTCTTGCTGTTACTGCGAGTGCGTTTTTGAATTTGTTCACGTACAAACTATGGATTTGTCTCATGTTGTCTCTCTCTGCTCGGCAACAGTTTGGCCGGAAAAAGAAAAAGTTCCGCGGCAAACCCGGCAGCGAACCGGCAAAAAAAGAGCCCGCAAAGAAACCTCCCGCGAAGGTCGAGGAGGAAGACGACGACGATGACGAAGACGAGGAGGAAGGAGACCTTTCAAAATACAAACTGGATGTAAGTCAACCCACACAGGGCCGAAACCAGCGTTCATGAACGATCAAATACCCTACACCGAACCGTAAAAGTTATATCAGCGATGTGACTGGTTTAAATACCATTTATTTTAGAGTTTATTTGTTTAGCACAAATTACAACATCTGTGCAAGGCGGAAGCGAAGCCTGTTTAGGCTTGTAAAGAGTTCCACGGTTTTGAGTGTTTGGTAGTACCATTTGTTTTGTGTATGATCTCGGAGCATAGGCAAGCCTACAGAGACGTGTTTCTTTGACGGCCTGCTTATGGGGCAGGCAGCTAGCGGATCGTGGGGAAAGATCGATGAATGTGATCATTTGTGTTTAGGCCTAGCATTGCTGATGCAACCTTTACCTCAAACAATACATAACACGGTTAACATGGTCCCTCTTTAGGACGACGACGATGATGATGAAGACGGAGACCTGTCCAAGTACGACCTGGACGCCAGCGAGGATGAGGCCAAGGAGGGGGCGAAGGCAGAGCAGGAAGTGAAGGAAGTGAGAAAGGAGGGGGAGAAGGAGGACGATAAGGACAAGGCCAGTCCCACGGCCTCGTCCCGTTCACGCTCCTCCTCGCGGTCGTCTAGCTCCAGTTCTCGGTCGAGGTCCAGGTAAAGGGTAACGCCAGGCAAAATGTCAGTATCAGCTCTCAATCTCTTTTTTCCACACTACTGGTCCACTTGAACACAACGTGCTGCTGGGTATTTTTTGTGTGCTGATTTCTTGTGTTAACTGCTTTTTTCGTTGACGATTTTGTCCTATCTGCGCCGTCCTAATGTCAGCTTCTACGATACATCGAATGACCCTTTTCATATGTTCTCACGTTGTGGCCTATTGTTCTCTTTGGTTTTTATTGAATTAAGACAGTTTTAGTACTTTCAGTACAGGACGTTTTCTAAAATGTTTAGCCAGTGAGTTTATTTTATAATAAATGTATGTTTTATCTCTGAAATATTTGTACAACAATTACTCATATTTGCTGTTCTTTGACATAAAATGTATTTTTATTAAATATCTATTTATATACATATTAACATTTTTGTATTTGAACTTCTCTTGCTCCAGGTGACTGTGGCTGTACTGTACTGTGCACCAGTCTCTCGTGCACAGTACAGAGTCCCCGTTCTGGCCCTCTGCATAGAAAATATTGGAAAAAGGGTTTTTTTCTTGTGTTCCAGGTCCCGTTCTCGGAGCTCCTCCAGTTCCAGGTCTGGATCTGGCTCCCGGTCCGCATCCAGGTGAATGAGGTGGCATGCACTCTCTCTCTGCCCCCAGAGAGAGTGCATGTATCGGGGCGGAAGGCCGCAGATTAGGCCTGGTTCTAGATAAACTAACGAGGGGCTGCACAGTGATGACCTATACTGCTCTAGCCTCCTAACGGGTGGGACTCTGCACTGCGTCTCGTTCTGACACTATTCCTAGATAAATTTAGGCCCCGGCGATGTATATACACTTCTACTTCCGACTTCAAATTACGATAAGAACTGCCTGCGAGATTTGATCCGACAATTGTTCATCCTTCAAAGCAGAGGCTAATGGTGCCCGGCAGCAGTCATCAACCACCCAAGAAACATATTAGCTAATACATGTGTACATAACGACGCTAATGAGCGCCATCATTAATGTACCCTGGCCTTGTATCCACCTTCGGGAGCGCATAGCAAAGCACTCCTGGGCTCAGCGTTCATGAAATGCCTGCTCCCCCCCCCCCCGGTTGAGCTCACGCTGATTATCTTGCCTGGTTTATATCCCTTCCCCTCCACCCCCATAAGATCCAGCTCCCGGTCTAGGAAGGGATCCTCTCCCGGGCAGGGCTCCCCCCACTCCCGGTCGTCCACGCCCAAGCGCAGCCAGTCGCCCGAGGCGGGGCGCAAGCGTAGCCGCTCCAGGTCCTCGTCCGGGGGGAGGAAGCGCAGGCGCTCACGGACCCAGTCGTCTGAAAGGTTTGGGTTTGCCGTGGAACGCTATACCAGTGGCCCACTCACTGAATTCACTTTATTTTTGTAGTGTGTATCGTATTGAAATGTCTACGGTTTCTCTGTACGTTCTTATAAGAGAGAGGGCTTGCAAAGTAATTTCAGATTTGTTTTAGTTCAATGTTTTTTTTGTGGTGGTTGCATGTTCGTTTTGGTGTGTTTTTTTTTTTTTTTTTTTTTTTAAATCGATGTTTGTCTGCACTGTGGCTCACCTTCTTCTTCTTCCCGCGATGTTTCCCGTGTTCTTCCAGACGCCGTGGACATTCCTCCGGATCCTCTCACTCGGGCTCCAGTTCAAAAAAGAAATCGGTTTAGATGCCCCCCCTTAAAAATCAGAGCAATGATACAGGGCGAAAAAAAGGACCCTAGTTATAAGTGCATGTTGTGTTTGAAATAAGAAGAAAAAAAAAAAAGACCGGCCAAGTTCCTGATGCTGTTTGATTTCATAAAACGTTGCAGCTCATCTGTCTGACTCCCCGCTTAAAATACGAGAGCGCTATCCGTTTTCTCATGCTACCCGCCACTCCTTAATACATTCTGCTCTGTGACATGCGTGTGTGTAACTTTAGGTGTCAAAATAAAATACAAATGTCTGGTCATGTAAGATAAAAAAGACATACTGTGAAGAGGTTGTATCCATTTTAAAAGTCATTTTATTTTATTTTATTGGATTCGCCTGCAAAACCTAATCAATATAGGTTTAGTTTTTTTTTCCGTTCAAAGAAAAATAAATTAATTTTAATTTGGCAAGAAATAGGCTATTTTCAAGGTAGTATTTGAGGTTTGGGTCGGTTTTGCTGCGTTTTGTGTTCAAGGTAAGTATTTTTCTTTTACTTTAGATTATTGTTTGGATTTTTTGTCTGCTCTGTCATTAATTGCACACATTCTCTCAAGCATAACGTTTGAAATCTTATAGCGGATCCTGACAACAAAAAAAAAAAACATCAAAAAATATCAAATGGTTTGTTAAAACCTTGGCCCTCCGTCACTGAGAAAATACACGTTAAGAAAATCGAATTAATTCCCATGATGACGCAGCATTGATAGAATGTGCTTTTGGGTGTTTTTCTTCTGTTAAAAAAAAAAGGGTAATATGTAAAACAACATGTAAATAAAATGCCTTGATTTAACTGGTGGTCTTGTGTTTCATCATCCTTAATGGATTCAAATTTAGTGGAGCATGATGGCGGCATCATTTTCTCATGTCATTCTTTGTGCTTAATTGCATTATGGGATTAACCGGCACGAGGTCAAACCTCTCATCTCCCCATTTCGGCAAGAGTGCGTTTTGTTCGTCCTTGCAGCTCTGTGCGCCATAGGTCTCCGTAGGATAGCCTACAGCAGGCCTATTCAACTAGCGGCCCGTGGGCCAAATGCGGCCCCTCTTCATTTTTTTATGGCCCGCAAGAGGTTGCATGCAAAAAATAAATTTAATAAAGGAGAAACATAGTTGCATGCAAATCAGGTTTCTGTGTGTAGCCGGTGATACTAGCCAGTATCAGTACCCCACAATCAGGAACTGGCATCACTTATTCTGACAATGTTTGGCTCAACCGATACATGTGAGTCTAGCTTTTCTCATATGAATGCCATCAGAACAAGGGCACGTTGCTCCATGACCTATGAGAAGCAGCATAAGAGTCTCAGGATGAGCCAAACAAGGCAGTGCAACCTTTCTTACTGACTCACTGGCTCAAAAGGTCTCATCTGTACAGTAGTTCTGTTTTGTGATGATTCAAACAACATTGTTGAATTCTAAATACGTGTCCAAAATATGTGAGAACAAAATCTTTTATAATGATACGATTAAAAGTGAAGAAGGAAGGAATGCGTCTGACAAGTTTATTCCATGTAGTAGTACTATATATATTAAGTTAACACTACTTTAAGTACGATTGATTTGCAGCGATTCATTCACATAGTTTTACTCTGTGTGGCCCATGAACCCCAGTGGTTTTCCTTTTCGGCCCACTTGTTAAGGAGGTTGAATAGCCCTGGCCTACAGCTATGTCTCCTATTTACGTGCCTAGTGCTGTTCTCGTTCCACTCGAAAGGTGGCGCTTGTATTTAAAACGCAAGATCAAGGATTCAATTAATAGCCTGGGACGTTTCGACCGACCTGCTGAACAACATCGATATAATTGCATGTCCTTTTTGCATTGTGATAAACGTTTGTTTCAGCTCAGAGAAAGGGTCCAAATTGTGTTACATCGGAAATGTAATGATTAATCCGTTATCACTAAATAACCAGATGATTAATAGGTGTTTGGATCTTTTTAACAGGTGATCAATGAGCTATATATTGGCCCGTTGATCATGTCTCATTTATTTATTTATTACAAAATGTTATTAGTTTATAGAGGACGAAGTCACGCCAAAAGTTTGTTTGAAACACCTGATCAATCAGACAAATTATGATCTATTTAATCAGTTTAAACAACTGATGACGGGGCGTCTGGATTTGAACCGCCGCAGTAACAGGCAAAATGTGCCAAGCCGTCCCGCAGGGTAGGGGGGTTGCTGGCGCGCGGCGCGGTCGGTCCCGCCTCTGCTGCTTAAAGAGTCCGGTACGCCTCCGCGCTCCTCAGTTTGCCCAAGCAGCAGGAGTGGATTATAGGATGCTGGACACGTGCGATGGATTCTAGTTTTTTTATATTATCAACATTACGGAAAGGATGACTTCCGACAACTGTGATTCTCTCGAGGCTCAGCAGAACATCGGAGAAATGTTGAATTCCAACGTCTCCAAACATTTACGCGAAGGCAATGGCACCAACAGTGGCTCTTGTAGCTCGGTGTCCGTTGGATATCCAATTACTATGATGCTCACGGGCATGGTGGGCAACTCTCTAGCTCTTATCCTGGTGTATTTCTCTTACAAAAAGAAGGAAAATATAAGGAAAAGGTCGTTTTTGCTTTGTATTGGCTCGTTGGCGCTGACCGATCTCTTTGGGCAGCTTCTGACCAGTCCGATCGTCATATCAGTTTACCAGGCGGGCCTCAAGTGGGAGCGCATCGACCCGTCTGGCAACTTGTGCCCGTTTTTCGGTGTGTGCATGACCACTTTCGGTCTCTGTTCTCTTTTTATGGCCAGCGTCATGGCCATTGAGAGGGCCCTGGCGATCACCAATCCACACTGGTACTCCAACCACATGAAGACAAGTGTCACCAAACAGACCCTGGTGATCATCTGGTGTCTGGTCTTGATCTTCGCTCTGCTGCCCATCGTAGGGGTCGGCAAATACACTTTGCAGTGGCCAGGGACTTGGTGCTTCATAAGCACGGGGGACAGGGATGTTCCCGGGAACATGTTTTTTTCCATTACTTTCGCGCTACTAGGGATCTTCTCTCTGCTTGTGACTTTCTCCTGCAATGTGGCCACCATCCGGGGGCTGGTCATACGCTGCAGGAACAAGTCTGGCACGGCCCAGTCCTCCAAGCAGTGGGAACGACTCACCACGGAGACCGTCATCCAACTGTTGGGGATTATGTGCGTCCTGCTAATTTGCTGGTCTCCCTTACTGGTATGACTTTTATCTTTTCGTTGTCCATGGGATTTTTTTTTCCACTTCTAGAATCTATTTACGCACACGCACGCACGCTTTTTACACTTCACACTGGTTTATTTTTGTCGTACGTGCCAAAAAGCCAAAGTAGGCTACTATGTGGTCCTGCAAGCTTCCTTTGATAAACTAATGCCATTTGCCATTAGGCGAATCCACTTAGCCGGGCCCTGTTTGGTGGTCTGCTCATTGTATAATGAGGTCATATATTATCCGTCAAACATTTTATTGCCCCGTTGAGGATATTCCGATTATCCACAGGACTAGCAATGGTGCTGCTGGGTAATGACAAGCAACCAGCGTCTGCAGCCAATGATTTGTAAACTATTTGTCTATCATTTATATATTGTGTTAGCTTGATAATGAGATTTTGCCTTTTTGGTGGTCCTTGTTATTGCGTATGTGATCAATTATGATCAGTTATTCATATTATTTTGAAATGAACAATAAGCATTTTTTTCCAAATGTTCTTTTGCACAGAAAAATAGTTCACGTATAACCAAATCTACATTATCACAAATATATTAATAGGATGGAGGATAAAACGTTATGGTCTAATAACCAAACATCAGCACACACATTATTTTTCCCAAAGTGACATGAGATTGATAACAAGACCAAAATAGTTCACGTATAACCAAAAGTACATTATAACAAATATATTAATATTGGAAGAACTAGAAATTGAACAACCAATTTTTTATATAACACAATATGAGTGCAGAAAAGCTCTCATGCTCCAGCATTACACTCAGTATCCATACCAAAGAGTCACTCGGACCACTTATAACAACGAGGTAAAAGGTATCATCAACTAAAACAAACAGAGTTGAAAGTGTGTCATTTGTCTCAAATCAGCATCCACATCAACGACCTCCCGTTACAGGTGCTAATGCTGCGGATGATCTCCACCCAGACCTCATCCCATCACTGCAAGCAAGACCCCTCTTCTTCCTCCTCCTCCTCCTCCTCCTCCTCCGTGTTCTCATCCACCTCCTCCTTAGCCCCGGGTCGAGACCTGGATTGCAACTTCTTCCTCATGGCCATCCGCCTGGCCTCGCTCAACCAGATCCTAGACCCCTGGGTGTACCTGCTGCTCCGGGAGATCCTGCTGCGCAAGTTCTGCATGGTGGCCAACGCCATGTCCAACTGCTCCATCGAGAGACGCAACGAGAACCAGGTGGCCCTGACCGCCCTCCACAAGGACGTCTCGCCGGAGGCGGACTGCCTCCAGAAGCAGCAGACGGAATAGACGGCCCGCTTTGGTTTATTGTTTACATAGAAGCAGACGAGACGGGACGGGATCCGGGGTTGTGGCGCGGATCGGATCGGATCGGATTTCCTGCACATTGACAGATTCATTAAACGGTTCTGAAACGGATTGTTTCTTTTTTCTGCACGACGGGAGACTGGATTTGAACTTTTATTTTGTAGACTGTACACAGGAGGGTGCTTAAGGTGTCTAAGGAGTCAAGAAGCTGTGCGGCAGTACTGTACATGTTCACCAGCTGAATCCTCTCAATGTGCACTCGTATTTGTTTGCTTGAAAAAAAAAACAAGGCACATTCCATTCCAAAGTCACCTAACCAGCATGTGGTCACGGCACCTTGCAGACTTGTTGCAAAGTTTCGATTGTAGTTTGAAAGGAAATTGTTTTTGGGTGTTTATCTTTGTTTTGACTGTGTCTTTGGACTGCAGACTCACCAAACATGGTTGCTTATGATATTGTTGCTGATGTGGTTGTGCTCAGAAAACCTCTGTGGCCTATTAGTTTAAATAAACATGATCCATCAGGAACAAGGATGGTGAATCAATTCCATGCAAAACTATAATCGAATGGTGCAGTGTTCTCAGAACCTTTTATAGTGCCTGCTGAACTGTGGCTGCTTCTAACAACGCTATTACTGTACATTCACAGAGGCTTGACGGAGAATGTTGAAAAGAGGATTTCAATACAAGCTGTATTGTTTATTTTTTTATTTTTCACCTACCTATAAGTACTAGCTTTAAAGCGCTTGATAAAACTATATTTATCGTATTGCGCATGTACAGGATTGTTCCAATGGTGAAACGCAAGAGACAATTATGTTTGATTAGTAATGGTCATTGTAAATATTTGTTAAGCAAAAAATGATTTATTTATATGTTGGGGTAATTGCACATTTTCTTGTTCATTTGTGGTGAATGCCGTCTATAAATGTTAAAATATGTATCCCGCCGGGTTGATTGCAAACAAGGCCATTGAAATGTGAATGTCGTACCGTCTATCCAATTCCTTTCGAATTCTGCAAGGCATGGAGCTTACTTAGTTTTTCTCCATCTAAGATTCTCGCATATATTTGAGACATGCCAACTCTTAAATGCCAATACAAGATGTCGAAGCTTACAAGAGGATCAGTTTGGATGCAGAGACAGTGAAGTAGCCCCTCCGAGCCAAACGGTACTGGGGAAGATCTCGAGAGACGTCGTTTTATGGCAAGCCGAATTGTCATTTATTAACTAAGTTTGACTATCCGGAATTTACATTGTAGATATCAACAACTTCATTCAAGATATCTGTAATGTAGTTGTGACTAGTCGAAACGACAGTTAGAGATATCTGTAATGTAGTTTTGACTAGTCGAAACGACTGTTAGAGATATCTGTAATTCAGTTTTGACTAGGCGAAACTGAATTACAGATATCTGCAATGACTTCACGGAAAACGACATTCAACTCGTCACACATCTTAAATGACAATTGCAGATATCTGTAATTCAGTTTCGCCTAGGCAGAATGAAAGTTAAAGATATCTCAAACGTCATTTGAGTGTTGGGCATTACGTTTTAGATATCCAGAAATACGTAATTTCCCCTTGCCGCCGTAATCAAAGCAGAAGTGGGTTCATTTCCGAATGGAATAAGAAAGGAGCAGTCATGGCGTTGGCTGTGATCGAAAAGATCACGAGAAAATATGGAGCGATGTAATCAGTGAAATGTGTGAATGATGATTGAACGAGGAGCTGCTCCGCTCCCGCTTAAAGTAAACGGTCCTATAATTTGTCATTACAGATATCTGAAACGTCATTACAGATATCTGAAACGTCATTTCGCCTAGTCAAAACTCGACTTCAAGATATCTATAATTCAGTTTCGCCTAGGCAGAATGAAAGTTAAAGATATCTACAATTGTAGATATCTCTAATCAAAATTCCTTTCAAGATATCTATAACTTTATAATAGATATCTACAACGTCATTTTGACTAGTCGTAACTCCAGTTAGAGATATCTACAACGTCATTTTGACTAGTCGTAACTCCAGTTAGAGATATCTACAACTTCATTTCGCCTAGTCAAAACTTAATTTAAGATATCTGAAAAGGGACATGTAGATATCTTGAATTGAGGTGAATTAAAGATATCTTGAACTGGAATTATGACTAGTCAGAATCAAATTGTAGATATCTCAAACTGGAATTACAGATATCTACAATTCAGTTGCAGATATCCGTAATTCACAAAGTGGATATCCGCAACTGAATTGTAGATATCCGCAATGAGAAACCCCATAGACATGAATGGCGAAAATGACGTAATTTCGCCTAGGAGGAATGTCTTTGTGGATATCTGAAATGACAATTGCGGATAGGAGGAATGTAGTTGCGGATATCCGAAATGTTAGTTTTGACTAGGCGAAACTAAATTGCATATATCTGCAATGTAAATTCCGGATAGTCAAACTTAGTTAATAAATGACAATTCGGCTTGCCATATCGTTTAGAGGACGCTAACTACTCCTGGGTGACAGTTAATGAGGACTGATTGGGTGAACACCGGTGTCTCCCTCAAACATTTGTACTTCATCTGTGTATCATAATTGTCAGATTGCATAGTTACATTTTGTACCCATAGTAAATCAATGTTTGTGCCATTCTACGTTAGAAGACAAATGTCCTTCGGCATCTTCTTCTGCAGCAGTAGGATACTGTTTGCATAGGATAGCAAGGAATTCTCTATGATCTTCTCACATTGGCCGATAGAATTATGTGTCGGGTACACCAGACTAATCTTGTTGGGATCATACCAAAATGTGAGCTTAAAGCTAATTGGTCAGAATGCTGTGTGGGAGGTGGCCACCTGAAAGCAGTATAGGCCTCTCTTGAGTTTTTGTTGATGTTAATGATTAGTATTTATGTCAGGGATTACAGTGAAAGAAGATCTAATATGTACATTTAAGTTATTGACAAACTGCACCAATGCCTCATGGAGACATTTCCATGCAACATGGCTGTTGAATGGAAAGTAATAAAAAAATGATCACAACACAAAAGGCTAAGTGTAATTCAGGGTTTGTTTTGTTTGTGTGTTTTCTATGTTTTCTTGTTTGCACAGAAATTTGCTTGTGGGTTACCTTGTTTCTTATCGCAAATGAATTGTTGCCCGTTTTTAGCAAGTTGCTTGGGTAAAATATCTCATTGGATGTATTGAATTAGTATTTAAATCTGCTTTTGAAAACCTTATTGTTTTTCTCCAGCGTTTAAGAATGTTTTCATTATTGTTTTCAATGTCTTTATTTTGAGGAAAGTTTTTCTCAGTTCAAGTTTTTCGTCATATCAATTAGACCCTGCTTAATAATTACTTGACTGTGGATTTTCTTCCTTTGTGTTTGGAAAAAACACAGAGGCCCCAAACAAGGCCACAGAACAGGTGAGGTCGGATTTTCTTACGGTATTCAAATACATTCCTCTTGGTTCCAGTGAACATCACCTGAAAGCCATAACACTGTGAATAATGCTTTATGATTCTCAGAAAGCTTTCTCTGCCAGCTGGCTCCATTCTCCTAAGATCAGTCCGGCATGCAGTTTGATCTTCTGATTCCATCCATGTGCTGATAGACAGGCTGCCTTTATAGAGGCCTGTATTGGCTTGAGGTTGGATAAACTCCTTCCAAGAACTCCCTACAGCGTCGCTTTCCCCCACCCCAGCTGCATCTCAGTTAACCCTCAGATGGGCTGAAGTGTTGCAGGAGTCAGACTCCCAGCCGAAAGATACTGGGTCCGATCCCCCATGTCCGCAGTCAACCTGAGCAAGATGCCTAGTACGTAATGAATTCACTGTAAATCGCTTTGGATAAAAGCTGAATGACTAAATAATAATACTATCCTCTTTGCAACCACTCAGTTATGACGTCTCTAACCTACCTGGTCACCACCGCGTACAAACACAACTCAGTTATAAAGTCAGTTGGATTTTACCATCATCAGGAACAAGGGGAGGAAGAAGATGAGGAAGAAGAGCCCCCCACCCCCGTTCTCCCCTCTCTCTGATTGGCCAGATGGAGGGGATGTCGGTCTGGTCTCCTCAAGGCTGGACCGCAATAGAACACACTCAATATGTCTCATCTCACAGGGTGGCTGATGAAGGCACCTTGCATCTATAATGCTTTGAAATCTATAATGTTGGGAAAGCAGTAACATATCATGTATAATACGTCTTTTATTTCCTTTGGTTGGCTGTTCATTTCGGGGACGTTGATGAAAACAATCTCTCTCCCCCCCCCGCCCCGTTGGGATGGTAGCAGAGAACTGCTAACTCAACAAACTGACCCCTCTCCTGGTGAGCCTGGCGACCGACCCCCTCCTAAATAATCAATCAAACGTCGACGTCGACACAAACAAGCCGGAAGAAGCCATTACTTGTTGTTTTACTGTGAGCCATGGAATTTATCTTGCAGCACTGCGACAACTTTAACTCCACTGTTTACCAGATGAGGCAGAGCAGCTTATTATGAAGTATCCTTTATAAATATGGAAAGGACATGTTCTATTTATTTATGAAGGTCTCCATTTAGAGCTTCAATATTTGCCCCGCGTCTTGGGTGGTTAAAGATATTGATGTGTCTCGATAAATAAATAAAAATTCAGATTTATAACTAAACTAAAATGGTGTTGTATTCTATTAAATACAGTGAACCCTAACGCCATACAAGACAATAGACACACAAGGTCTGAAGGTTTTTCAAACCGGTCAGACGTTCAGACACTTTACCACGCCATTTGTTTACTTCCTTAACAACTTTTAGGAAATTGTGGGTGCATTGTCTGTGTAGCATGCCTACATTTTCAGCATGCCTTCTGTTTCAACTCAAATATTGACCATACCACTATTCAATTGCCCATTAAATGTGCAATTAAATGTGTGCTAAACATACAAAAACAAAATGTTTTCTCTGCTTGCACAGAACCTTGAGTGAGGGAGTGAGAGAATGAGTGAGTGAGTGAGTGAGTGAGTGAGTGAGTGAGTGAGTGAGTGAGTGAGTGAGTGAGTGAGTGAGTGAGTGAGTGAGTGAGTGAGTGAGTGAGTGAGTGAGAGAGAGAGAGAGAGAGAGTGCGTGACTGAGCATGTAAATAATAATTTTCTCATACTCAGCATCCACAGGTGGGTGCATTATTCACTTCATTTGCCTAGACAGCCTGGCCTAACCTTTCATACCGAATTTGTTTGGCATCTGCATCAACTTTAGCTGTTATGTGTGGTGAGTGTATAGAGGTGAATGCATTAAAGGCCTAAAAGTGCTTATGATTATGCTGTGCGTGTGTACACCAAGGCCAGTGCTCCTAATCTAGGGGTCAGGATGTTGATATTTGGTTGTGGGGTAGTAAAGGAAGTCACAGGATGTTGATATAATCAGACCGAAATAACTGAGTGGTAAAATATGATGAATATATGCCTTATGATGGGAACGGATTAGGCTTTTTACATTATATTCATACCATATAATCATAATAATGGCCCTCTTTTAGATAAAAAATGATAACATAGGAAAGTAAAAACAGATCTGCATAACAACATGATTGATTTAAATATATTCAGTAAATGTGTTCAGAAATGTCCTAATCAGAGAAAACCTGCACAGTGACAAGCTATCTTCAATAATAATAATAATAATAATAAATGAAATTTATATAGCGCTTAATATGGTACTCTAAGACGCTTTACATATTGGCCTATCAAAACTATGTAAGACAGACTAGGAATAAAAGAAAAACAGAGGTTAAACATGAAGAATAAGGTGGGAGTTAGGTGGGGAAGGCTAGTGTGAAAAGGTATGTTTTGAGGGCAGATTTGAAAGAAGAGAGGGTTGGAGAGACTTTGATGTGGGAGGGGAGTGAATTCCAAAGGGTGGGGGCAGCAACTGAGAAGGCCCGATCACCCCAAGTCCGTCGCTCAGTCCGTGGAACTTGTAGCAGGTTGGCAGAATTGGACCTGAGGAATCGGGAGGGGGCGTGGTGATGGAGGAGGTCGGCAAGGTAGGGGGGGGCTAGGCTGTTGAGGGCCTTGTAGGTGATGAGTAAGATTTTGTCTTTTATGCTTTTGGATTTTCAATCATCATTGATACTAGAGTTTTCGCGCGTGCATTGGGCATGCTCAACCTCTAGTTGTAATTAAATCCATAGCAATAATGTGAAAACCCCAATCGATAAGGCAACAAATTTCTGAAGATAATAATCATCATTGAGATTAAACATATTTTCCAGTGTCCTGGCCAAGACAGGCAGCAGTAGCCTACAGTCACACATAGCATACACACAAAACATAAGAAAAATAAAACAACTAAAACAATCCACCGGGGGGAAGGGGGACATCAGTATCGCACGACATTTCGGGAGGCTCAAGGAGGAGAGTGATATTAAGTTTGATTAACAAAGTGTCAAGGCATTTTGGGAGGCTCAAGGAGAAGAGTAATATTACATTTGAGCAGTAAAGTGTAGTCTTCTGGTGGACTCTATAGACATAATTCACCATACTGTGTTATTGACATGTTTTTGTTGTGTTATAGGGACACTGTCTCTTTAAGATCACATGACTTGTGTGTTGATATGCCGGTCGGCGCGATGTTTGAATTTAATGGTTTTTATATGACAAAATGAACAACCTGCCGTTGTTTGTCGAGGTGAGAAATTGTCTCTTTCCTTCTTTTATCGCAATTTCTACAGTCTATAGACAGAACGTTTTGCCTGGGAGAATTTGTCGATGGCAGAGCCGTTATGTTTAAAAACATAACGTACCTGGGCGAGTGTCGCTGCGGTGTGTGCGCGTGTGTGTGTTCTAACCTGCGCGTGTGTCAATGGCAGAGCCGTTATGTTTAAGGGCGAGTGTCGCTGCGGTGTGTGCA
Source organism: Gadus morhua (assembly GCF_902167405.1). Lineage (NCBI taxonomy): Eukaryota > Metazoa > Chordata > Actinopteri > Gadiformes > Gadidae > Gadus > Gadus morhua. Next base: position 7,751,751 of record NC_044059.1, read on the forward strand.
CGTGCGTTTGTGTTCTTACCTGCGCGTGTGACGATGGCGGAGCCGTTATGTTTAAAAACATAATGTTTAGCCTCGGCGAGTTTGTCGCTGCCTTTGCCTTGACGTGGGGTGTGTGCGTGTGCGTGTGTGTGTGTGTGTGTGTGTGTGTGTGTGTGTGTGTGTGTGTGTGTTTGTGTGTGTGTGTGTGTGTGTGTGTGTGTGTGTTTGTGTGCGCATGTGTGTGCATTTCCATGTATGTTTGTGCGCATGTGCATGTGTGTGCGGTGCGTGTGTGCGGTGCGTGTGTACGGCGTGTATGTGCTTGCTTTCGGAGTATGTGTCCGTTCGTGCGTGCTGTGTGTGTGTGTGTGGGGGGGCTGCAGGCTGCTTGGCACATGCGCACATCATGACTAACTTGAGTAATATTATAGTAATAAGATTGTATATCGATCTATTTTTATTTGCTATTTCGTCCTAGCAAATAAAAATAGCTATTTCGTCCTCTATAGGAGGGCCCTTCTGCAGACCAAGGTTAGAGTTTCTGAATCTGAATCAAATGTTGTTGTTAATGAGCGGCCTCTCTCCACTCTACCTGACGGATCCTGGAACTGCTGAGTAAGAGCGCAAGGAGGGATGCTTGCCGGTGCAGCAAGGAAAAATAATCGTTGGCATAAACGGCGCCGTTATTCATGACTTTTCCCGGTCGATACACTCTGTATCGTTTCGTTGGGGTGTAGAACAATTTTTTTTATTTCCTCATAACACACTGCGCCGTATGAACAAACGTAAAGGCAATTTATGAACGATGCTCTGGCATGGAGACAAGAGGAGAATGAGGATGCAGCAGACCACAAGTAGTTGTGTAGTTCAATGCACGTAAAGAAGTGTATGTGGAGAACGATTATTTTTTAACCTCTATTTATTGTATGTTTGCTTTAGATTTCTACTAAATCTTAAACACGTTGCACTTTCTTTCAAACACTGCCTTTGTTTTCTTTTACTTATCTATTATATTTAATTATTAAATGTTATTGTATGACTGTGTTTCAATGTGAAGCACTTTGAGTCTACCTCTTGTATGAAAGTGCTATATAAATAAAGTGGCCTTGCCTTGCCATAATGACTAGTGGATTGAGATGCTCAGCACGGGCATGGATTACATGTCTAAACTTGACATTGATTGCTTACATTGTGACCGTCATGTGGGTAACACAAGCTGCAACTCCAAACAGTGACGTGTATTCCCATCATGAGGGGCATACAAGTTGCTGCTGGGAGTTGTAATTCATCAGATCCATTTATATTCCTCATTCTGTATTCATGAACTCAATTAACCCAATGCCAGAGCCGACTCAAGCAGTTCTGGTGCTAGGAGAGATTAGGACTTTGCCCCCATTTGGGATCGGCATCACAGGCCGAAGACCCAACCAGTACTGCCTCATCACCACCCACTCAGTCTACCGTAAAAATATCATCAAAAAATATATATAAATCAAAAATTCTTCTCAAAATGTACATTGCCATAGTTGCTATAATTAACAAATACGTAACCATATCAAAAGCAATATTAAAGACCTTTTGCAATTAACAAGGAGGATAAGAGAAAACGGTTATCAAAGACAACTTTGTGCGCTGTGCTGCAAAATATTTCCTGTTTCAAATCGAATCAAAATTTTATAATTGATTAATTTTATAACTTTCTCAATAAAAATAAAATCACTTTGAACTTTGTTGCAGTTAAATTCAAACTTTAAAAGGAATAGTTACGTTTTTCTGGACTACTTGCGGGACAAATGACCATTTAATTATCGTTATTTAAGCTATAATCAATGAATGTAATACACTTGTACTTTACTCCTACACTAAACGACAACGTCCTTTAAAGAATATGAACCCCTTATTTAATCTTTAATTTACTCCTGATATATGGATGGTAGTAGCATGAGACAGGGTCTAAAGCAGGGAGATTATCTCAACGGTAACACTTTATAATAAGGTGCCTTAATAAATAGCAAACTAGTCATTACCTAACCCTTTGTTAATATTTGTTAATTGTTACTAAAACATCTATTTGGCACAAGTTAATCGTTTTTTTTCACTGACCACAGAGTGTCGCTGGTTAGGGTTAGGGTTAGGTTTGTGTGTCAGGGTTAGGGCTGTGTGTTATGGTTAGGGTTAGGGTCGTGTGTTAGCGTTAGGGCTGTGTGTTAGGGTTAGGGTTAGGGTTAGGGTCGTGTGTTAGGGTTAGGGCCGTGTGTTAGGGTTAGGGTTAGGGTTAGGGTCGTGTGTTAGGGTTAGGGCCTTGTGTTATGGTTAGGGTTAGGTTTGTGATTCAGGGTTAGGGCCGTGTGTTAGGGTTAGGGTTAGGGTTGTGTGTAAGGGTTGGGTTAGGGTAATGCAAACAACTTATATTTAATTTATGATGAAAAAACTATTAACTTGTGCCAAATAGATATTTTAGTAACAATTAACAAATACTAACAAAGGGTTAGGTAATGACTAGTTTGCTATTTATTATGGCACCTTATTATGTGGTGTTACCTTCTCAACTTCTTCCTGGAAGTCACCACACATCCTCGATAAACTAATGAAATATCCAATCAACCCTGGACCAAGCATACTGATTTTTGTCGCTCCAATCCATATAAACCATTATCCAACATCAATGGTCCCCTCATTCTCACAGTAGTTAGACGGTTAGTGCTGAACCCTTCCCAAAGTGTCAGCTGCAATTGGTTTACAAGGACTTTAAAATAACCTCAATCCGCTGAGGCTGCGTCAAAGCTACAGTTACATTGTAGACCTTCATCGACCGCAACTTGTTTCGAAAACAAGTATTTGGAAGAAACGTGAAATGTTTAAAACATGCAAAAACATCTGATCTCATCAATTTACTTGTGTGCTTGATTTTTTTCCAGCTAAATATCTGAAATTCTGAATGTCCCGTTTCACTCTCTCTATCTATTGTTATTTTTGCAGCACTTAAAATAGTTGTAGTGGTTCCAATATTGACTAAATGCCATGATTTTTCTCAGCTTCACTTGCAAGTCGTAAAGCGTCATTGTAAAAAGGCCTGAGAGAATCGCATTGCTCTGTTCGTCTTAAAGAGTAGGAATGTATCCTGTACCTTTTCACAGGGGCAATTCTTTACTTTCTCTGGAAATAGTTTGGCTGATGCCGACAGGTTTGATGAAGGAATGCTATTGCTAATCAAGGACCATAGTTGTAGGTGTTTAATCATTGTGTTGTTGTCGTTCTCAAGATGAGGAAATTTCAACAACGCCGTCTGCTAATTAAGGTTCCTTCATAATTTAGTTACTTAGCGAGCCAACATTTACAAGGTGTGCCTGTGTGTTATTTTGTGTTGAAACGTATTCATCCTGCAGGAAATTACAGAGCCAGGGAATTGCTCAACATTATTTAGCAATTCCATATAACATTATATTAAAGACAAATTATTGATGGTTGGAGGAAAAAGGATTAACGCGAGTTTAATGATTATTTGCTTCTGCAAAAAAAATAATAATAACGCCAGCAACCAGAATTTGGGAATTTACAGGATTTTCTGTAGTCAATTCGCATAATCTATGTTCAGTTAAATTCAGTCACCTCCATTTAAAAATCAATGGCCTGTTTGGACCTGTAGAGCCCAACATTTAAAACCTACGTCGAATCAGACAAAAGATGAAATCGCACAAAAGAAACGTGAAAACGTGTCACAATATTTGCAGAACCGCAATACAAATCGTGTCAGCCATATCGGAAAATCTTTGTAATATTGTGTGCTGATTTCCCTGCCGATACCGGTACTTATATAAAAAGAAATTAGAATATTGAAGAAAACCAAAAGACGAAACAGTAACAAACAAGTCAGTGTGTTCGTCACAGTATGTATGTCCACAAACGTACGTTGGATGTGTGTGACAACATTTATTCGGCTAAATTGTGAACATTATCGTACCTTTGTCCTTGAAGTAGGCCTATTCTGTTTAGATCCGTCAATTCAATCTTGTAATGGTGTCACTGGACTCGGTGATGGCGGGGAGGCCAAGCAAACAGGGAATGATGGAACAAGGAGCGGATCATTTCATCTCCTGGCTTGTCTTTCTAAGAGTGGCCACTAATGGGATTAGCCTACAGTACACATTCTGCATCCTGCTGTTACGGATGCAGAAACGCAGCAGCATAGTCAGGGCCGGTCGTGACAGAGCACCTCCCGGTCCCCTTTTCCTCCAACCATTAACTTCCACAAGCCTGAAAGATCAAATAACCAAACAGAAAAACAACATTCAAAGGAACCAGAGCGATCGTGGTCCAGTTGTGTGTGTGGGGGAACCGCCTCTGATCATGTGAGGAGCAACTTATAGTTTGGCCACAGGGAAAATACGAAATATCTATGCGTCTGTCTATCTGTGATTCTGTCTGTTTGATCTATTCATCAGGGTTTCTCTTTAAAAAAACGTTTTTATAGAGAAATGCTTGGAAGGAATAGGTGCAAGAACAGCCTAAAACAGGTACATTCACTGAATAATTAAGAACAAGCCCCATTTCCCGTAACATGAATGAATAATCATAAAGATTCATGGTCATGGATCCCAGATAATCAATATGAAAAGACAAAAGAAGTCACATTGTTACCCTCTTTGTAACATTATTTCCCTGAGTACAAATATCAAACTTTTTCATTTTTAAAAACCGATGAAAACGTTTGGCATTCAGGCCCTGTCGGTGTGCTGTCAGATCATATTCCCTTCATCCGGTATTCATGCGTTTCATCATTTTCTCCTAGAAATCAAACATGATGGTCCAATCTCCAAGAAATTCAAAATCAAATCCGTTCGCCGTGATGGTTCGCTCTCCAGTGTCTGGTTGGAGTGATGGCGATAAACAATCTTAACAGGTCTAGACATCAACAACATAGACATCAGCCCTGCAATGATGCCATCTGTTTGGCCCAATGCCTCAAACCAGACTCCTTAATGTTTCTTAGAAGTAACCCTCTGCCAACCCCCCTCCTCTCTCACTGCTTGAACACACACACACACACACACACACACACACACACACACACACACACACACACACACACACACACACACACACACACACACACACACACACACACACACACATGCAAACAAGTAATGATGGCTTTTTCACATTAACATATTGATCTGGTAACAGAAACTCCTCATGCCCTTTTGTTTTGGTCATGCATGCATTCAGGTCTGTAACTAATGAATTCAGCCTCATCTGTTGTTGATAAACTCAATGACACCCAAGCAGATTTTAGACATATCATTGAATATTATTGATTCAATTGCTTAGGCTTGAGGCTGGGTCATTTATATTAGTTCTCTTTGAAGTCTGGCTATTGGATTTAAGTGTTGCATTGCATTCATAGCTGCAATATGCAACACACATGGTCTCCCATCGCAATCTTAACTCATTCATGCCTTGTTAACACTTTTTTAAAATGCACATGTATTCTAATGTCATTTCCTAAGTTATACACAAGGAGAGGCATGGAAGGAAAATAAACAATGGCGATGAGGCTAGCACAGGAGGTTTGAGAGTTATGTGTGTTATAGATGTTAGCGAAATCGGAAGAATTTATCGGACCACCATCGTGCCAAATCTATTCGTGTTTCTCATTTCCTCTCTTAGTTCTGTAGTTTTCCCTTCAATCTAATCTTTAATCTGTTAACAACTGAGTAACTATACAAAATAAACACAACAGTTCCATAAAAAACACCTTACAGCTCAAACATATTTTCTTAGATCCTGCCTGCATTTAATGATCTCTACATTGAGGGTCACAGGTGTCTGCATGGGTGCGTTTGATGGGAGGTAGATTTATAGATTGCGGGCCCTCATATACTACACACATGTGAGCACATGCACTCGACTACATTCGTACTTCCAGAACTGGGACTATAAACATCCATTCGCAGGACCCATAAACATGCTCAACTTTAATTGAAAGCATGCTTTACGAGAGTCCTCCTTAAGGGCTTCAGATGAACAATGTTGTCTAACGAGAGCCCTTCTAATAAAAGCCCAAGCTAATGTGATGGGGAGCGAGAGAGTGGAGTGGTCAGTTTCGGATCTCCTAATGAATCGTGGGTAGCATAATGGCGCTTGAGACGTCGTAAATTAGCATTAACTGGCCAGTCGTTTAATGGGCATCTTTAATACTTGACACTTCGGGCTAGGGTAAGTAAGGCTGATTGTAAAGATGTTTAAATGGCTGCTTGTCCTCTTTCAGCGATGTCTGTCATTCTCAACATTTTAGCACCTCAAACTAAAAGCCAGGCAGTTAAGCCCAATAGAGAGGGAATAGCCTATTTGTACGCTTGCTAAGGCAGTATTGACAGGCTGTAGTGTGATAAGATCCACTTTTAACTGTTCTAACTGCTCTGGAGTATTGCCTCTGACCAGCAAGTACTAACCAGTCTCGCAATTATATCAATTATGTGCCCACCAAATCACCAACGTAAAAGCTTACAAAATCTACATAGTGGAACAGGGAATATGATCCCAAACAGGATATTCACATATTTCCTGCCTTTCTCCTGAGATAGGACTACAGCTTGAGTGTCGTTTCAATTTGCACACTCTAAAATGTAATTTTACACCCTTTAATTTAGTCGGTCCCATCGGTTGCATGGACAGGACAAGCACTTCTTATTACAACCTCTCTTCCAGTCTCTATTTGTTCACTAAGCAAGGAAAAACAAAATGTTAATGTTCTAATCATTTATGTTTAATAATCCCCCCCTCCCCCCCCTGTCAAAATAGCTGTCAAAATGTAATGTTGTCATCTATATGTATCGATGCAAAAGTCTCTTGTGTTCTAATGCGCAAACCAGCCAAAGACACAAATGTGTTAAATGTGTGTTAAAGTGTCCATGCATGTTCTCACACTGGTGTGTGTGCGTGCGTCTACACGTGTTTATGTGTGTGTGTACTTGTGTCTGTGTGTGCATGCCGATCTGGCTTGCTTGCCTGTAAACCCACGGCCCAATATCTTTTGAGCATGGCGTGAAGTGTGTGTGCACAAACAACGTGCGGGGGGGGGGGGGGGGGGGGGGGGGGTGCTTACAATCCCGGACACTGTGACCAGCAGGGTCACCCAGTTTATACAGACACTTGCTCTCTTTTTAGCTTCATGTGAATCTCGAATGCCCATGTCCCTTGCTATGGTACAGGATAGCAAAGGAATTTTGTTCTTGGAATCAAGGCCAGTAAGACCAGTATATTGCTGCGTTTGTCACTGTAGTACGACTTTTCATGCAGTCCTTCTGTTGACCACAGTGAGTGGCTAGACAGTACTGTCATTTTTCTTCTAATGACAGTATCGCATCTTATACTATTGCTGTTTGATGTTTTGTGTTGAGGTGATATCCAAGATATTGGATAAAACATTTTCATATTTTAATATTAGACATTTATGATGTCATTGAAGTATTGTCTAGGGTTAATGTACCATGCTGTATCAAGTAGCTGCATCAGAGAAATTGAATACCCATGTTTAGGCCTATATCAGATTATGCTACAATCTACTCTAACTCTACTCTTACTACTTTCTACTAATTCTTTCTACTCTAATGATGGTGCATAATATTGTATCGCTATGGTTTCACAAAAAAACAACACAAAGAACCACTGAGAAATGTCTCCATTATTAGTTTCTTCACTCGAGACTCACCATTCATAATTCATTTTCAAGGTGAATTCTTTTGTCCAAAGCCTTGTTCATTTGTCTCCCAGCGAGATAACTAGGCACTTACATTTTCATGCTGCGACTGTTTGTTGGAAAAACAGCGGGTGGTGATAACATATTTCTAAGACTGTATTAAGGTCATCCAGGTTCTGACAAACAGGAAAGGCAAGGGGCCAGCGTCTGCCCGTTAAGTCTTCGGACTGGCATAAGAAAATTCCCTTTTTGCCAATCCAAGTGGAAGAAACAACAGGGCTGATTGAGGGTTGATAGGCGCTTATCACAACTGTTTGGATACCAGGCGTTAGCCTAGCGAGCGTATGAGTCGGCAGTCCTCGACCAGCAGTGTGATAATACTGAGTTTGTTTAATGATTTTGATATGCAGTTTTGCTCACAATTTATAAAAGCGGATATTCGTAATCTTTAATGAAAGCCGTTTATGATTAGCGGTTGATTTATCCTGTATACGTCATCATTGACAAATAATGTAACTCGACAATTTGTTCCAAATTCTAGTGAATGTCACCGCTTTAATCATTGACCCTTAATAACCAGAAAAACCTGTCTCCTCGTTTTCCGACTGAGAGGGAAAAGTGATGGGTCACATTTTTCAAATCAATCCTTATTAGTGTGTTCAGTTTATAATAGCATCTGTGCAATTATAGCAACACCTGGATACCGAAAGTGTGATGAAGGGATAGCTGTCAAAATGTAATATGTTGTTATTTATGTTTCGATGCTAAACATACACATTTGTTCGTCTTAGATGTGTATATGGTAAGGTGCACATCCATGTTCTTGAAGTGTGTGAGAATGAGTGTATATCTATGAGTGTGTGTGTGTATGTGTGTGTGTGTGTGTGTGTGTGTGTGTGTGTGTGTGTGTGTGTGTGTGTGTGTGTGTGCATGTGTGTGTTTGTGTGTGTGTGTGTGTGTGTGTGTGTGTGTGTGTGTGTGTGTGTGTGTGTGTGTGTGTGTGTGTGTGGTGTGTGTGTGTGTGTGTGTGTGTGTGTGTGTATGCGTGTGTGAGTGTGTGTGTGTGTGAGAGTAAGTGTTTATATGTGTGAGTGAGTGAGTGATTGTATAAGTGTGGTTGTGTGTGTGTGAGAGCGAGTGTGTGCGTTTATATGTGTGTGTGTGTGTGAGGGACTGAGTGAGAGTATGCGTGTGTGTGTGTTTGTGTGAGAGTGGGTGAGTGAGTGTGTGTGTGTGTGCCTGTGTGAGAGTGAACGAGTGTGTGCGTTTATGTGTTTGTGAGTGAGTGAGTGAGTGAGTGTACGCGTGTGTGTGTGTGTGTGTGTGTGTGTGTGTGTGTGTGTGTGTGTGTGTGTGTGTGTGTGTGTGTGTGTGTGTGTGTGTGTGTGTGTGTGTGTGTGTGTGTGTGTGTGTGTGTGAGAGTGGGTGAGCGAGTGTGGGTGTGTATACAGGCAATGTGGCTTACTTTACCTCACCTGGTCGAGTCTGATTGAACTCTGGGGCTGGGCGGGGCTACACACCTTTTGGACACCTTTTGGCACACTGAGCAATCAGTGTGTACAGGTTAAAACCAGCCATCAGCACACAAACTCAGGGATGGATCTCCTGCATGGCAACAAGGAGCAACAGGCCATGTATCATTATAGGCAAAATCAACCCCACCAGCCTGCATCCTTGTCTTGAGGAGCCCAATACGAGTCCCCTTGTTGAGGTGGGGCAGCCACCATTAGGTGGTGTGTGCAGCAATGGACCTTGTTCAACCAACAATGAATTGGTTTAATAGTTATCTTTCCCGCCTGTTTTTAATATCCTGTTATGAGAAGCTATAAAACACACCGCATAATAACAAATAATTAATCAAAACCTAGAGCAAACATAGTCTCTGTCTCTCGAATGACAGATACATCAGGATATGATGTGACGTCGTACAAAAAACCCACTGCTCGGCAATATGGCTCACAAGAAATAGGTTTCGGATAAGATAGCATTCGGTGTTTCACGACAGCGATTTGTTTTCATCGTCTCGGACCGGCCACTTTTTAAATTTTATGCTGAAGTACTACGGCGCTGCACTCCATTGGTTCTGTGTGGTCAATTGCGTCTCGCAGCAATATCTCAGGTCTGTTGGTATAGGAGGAAATCATTCCAAGTGTAATAGATGGAGGAGTGTGTTCCTGATGAGAAACAGTCCAGAGATGGGATTGAGGAGCTGTTTAAAGACGCTTCCCAGTGGAAAGATTGTGCTGTTGTTGTCATCTTCTACGTTCGATATGACAGACAGTACTTTCTCAATGCACTGGTCCCGTTTGATTTAAAATACAAAAATACACTGGAGTGTCTTTAACAACATATGGGGGAGGTTGTAACGTTTTATTCTGCTCTGATCCTGGCACTGATGCAGATAATTCCAATGAGTAGCACTAGTAGTAGCAGTGGTGTGATGAGATGGGGAGAGGATAGAATATATGTATGAAATGAATGTATCAATGCTTGGCTTGCCTTTGCAGGTCCAAACGTTTCCCCGCTGGAAAAAAATCAAATTTATTTTATTTTCGCAAAACCAATTCCGTCGAAGGAGGGCTGCCTTCCAAATGTGCGTCATAAAAACCTAGTTCAACTTTGGATGTCCTTCTGTCAAAGAGGGACAGAGTACTAGATTCCCTGCCTTAATGCGAATTTTCAAGCGGTTTGGGTACAAGACATGCAAGGTTAAACTGCAATGTAGATTAGCCAACAGTAAATGACTTTAATGTGATTTGTGGTATATCCAATACCTTTTGGAGTGAGCCGAGTGACTATCTCATACCAGCTGGCTGTGTGCCGTCATACACTGTTAAATGTATTCTCCTTTCAGCTGTGTTATCGTTGTGTATCAGTAGTATTTGTGGGTCGTGCTTTCCTGGAAATCCCAATCAGGCAGACTGCATTACAGCATTACACCAACAAACAAGTGTTTACAAATAAGATTTGAGCTTTGTTAAATTTTATGAAGATTGAATATTGCATGCTTTAGTTATTGTGAAACTGTAAACAAATCCAATGGGGGCTATTTGACTTTGGATATACTTCCTGACAACGACAATAAGTCTTGTGTTGGTATAATTCCAGCCATCCCAGAACAGAGGACAGAGACTAAACCCTAAATGTAACAAAAAGACACAAGGAGCCACAGACCGCTGCACAAGGACAGAAGGCAGTACAAGGCAAGCAACACGCACAATGAACCAAAAACGAAATCCTGGTAACAAGCCAGACTGAGCTCCAACAGCTCGGATTTTTCTAACTGACATTGTCTAACAGCGTTGATGGATACTGCGCGCGCGCGCACACACACACACACACACACACACACACACACACACACACACACACACACACACACACACACACACACACACACACACACACACACACACACACACACACATGGCTGTTAACTACATTACCCATGACAGTCTGCTCTGGCCTATGTTGTCGTCTGGGTCTGCTGTTGATGTCTGAAAGGACAGTGAGTTTATCACCCAGGCTTATCAGCAAGCCTAAAATATGATGAGATGAATATAATGAGCATAAGACAGGCCGACGTGTCATGTCAGGATAATTTCTAAAACAGTTACCTTGGCAATCTTGTCAATTTCAGTTTTGTTAGAGTTACTAAAGAATAGTAAAGACTGTAGGTCCTAATTGTCACCTCAAAGATAACCTGAAAAAACACATTTGAAATCTTCGACACCTAATAGTCCCAAAATTAAATTGAAAAAAAGCAAGCTTTTTTATTCCTTTTTGTCAAAGTAAGATATTATAGCCACCATAAGATGGAAATTTTCCCTTTTCATCTTGCTTCACACCAGAAAAGTTGACTAGCATGTTTTGTTTGCTGATTATCTTTTAACTCGGAAATACATCAAAATACAGAATTAAAATACGGTCTGGATATAGTTTCCCATTGCCCTTAGTCTTTCAATTGCTTGCTACTAGGAAAGAGTTGCTACTGGGAAAAACAGAGCCACAATTACTGATATTTACCTAAATTGTCCAACTGTCAAGTTGCAGTTCTTTCAAGTTTCCCCCTTACATTTTACACCAAATGCCCCAGGGAAATAAAGTAGCATTTTTTGGATATAATGAGGAGCTGTGAAGCTCATGGAAAATTCCTTGAGGGGAACACTGCCACATTTCCAACACATTTCCAAAATGCTCTGGCAGTACGTAGTTGGGGCCCTTTTTCCTTTACTAGCCTTTCCAGGTCAAGGTCGATGAGGATTAACTTAACTATATTCTTAATGAAAAAAACCTATGAGTAGATCAGTTTGCAACTGTATGGGTTTATGGTTCAGTCGTTTGCTCGCTGAAGTGTCGACATGTATTTCAGCTTCACTCCAAATCACTCCTGACCGGCTGGTATTGGGAGTTGCCTTGCATGGTTAATTTAACCATCTGGGTGCGTGCATGCACTTGTGTGTACATGTGCTGGGTGCATGCGCTTGTCTGTGCATGAGCTGGGTGCATGCGCTTGTCTGTGCATGCGCTGGGTGCATGCGCTTGTGTGTGCATGTGCTCGAGCATGTGCTTGTCCATGCGTGACTTTGAGGCAGAGCATACCATAGAAGCAGAACACACATGAGAATTGTTGACTGTTTGCAGCACATCCAGAATGCGGCAGCGCGCCTCGTGTTCAACCTACCAAAGTTCTCCCATGTGACCCCCCTCTTCCTGGACCTCCACTGGCTCCCTGTAGTAGCTCGCATCAAATTTAAGACGATGGTACTGGCATACAAGGCAGTCGATGGGACTGCCCCTGCCTACCTCCAAGCATTGCTAAAGCCACACACCCCTGCTCGATCCCTCCGCTCGACTACCTCAGCTGGACGACTGGAACCACCATCGCTAAGAGCTAGCAAAGGTCGATCAGCAAAGTCACAACTTTTCTCGGTTTTGGGGCCTCAGTGGTGGAACGAGCTCCCTGCCGCTCTCAGGACCGCAGAGTCGCTCACTATCTTCCGAAAAGGACTCAAGACTCACCTGTTCAGAGTTCACCTCGACTCTGCATAGCCACCTTTCCTCTTCTGACCACCATTGTACACTGCATTGTAGTGTATTGTATTGTATTGTATTGTATTGTATTGTATTGTATTGTATTGTATTGTATTGTATTGTATTGTATTGTAGCACTTAACTGTGTAGCAACTGCTGTCTGTAATACGGGGAATTGATTAACCTAGCGATTGTGGTACTTGCACTTGGTTCTATGAACATCCTTTCTGTACCGACAGCGATATATTGATGCACTTCTTATGACAAATGTACTTATTGTAAGTCGCTTTGGATAAAAGCGTCTGCTAAATGCCCTAAATGTAAATGTAAATGTAAATGTAAATGTTCAGATGAATCAATACAATAAGTTGTTTATAGATCTATATTTTATTTTGTTATTTTCTTTTTAATTTACTATATACTTAGGCCTCCCACCTTTCTTAAATAGAAGGCAGCTCAAAGAGTTTTTCTTTTAACTAAAAAGGTAACATTTAACATTAATAAAAGCTGAATAAAACCAGCCTCTCAAAATGTCCATTGTGACCGCTGCTCTTTACAATGTAATCATAAAAGGGTTTAAAGCATCTCCCTGTCTGGCCGTCTGCAGAAGATAAAACCCCATCTCCCCATTTGATTATATTAACCGATGCCAAGAAGCTTGAACACTGGACAAAATGATCTGTTTAAAAAACCCTGTAGAGTTATTTAAAACTACTGTGGACATGTTGGCATAGATCATTTTTGGCTGTAATAAATCGTATTTTACTTTATTTAATTAAAAGGTACTATTAACTAATAAATAAAAAGTTCAATCTATGTGTGTAATATAGGCCTATTTATATCCATTGTATCAGGTTAAAGGGCACAGTACTGCACTGCGGAATTGTTCAAATAAGAAAAGTATCGGAGGAGATCTCTCGCAACAACCGCTTTATTCTTTAGCTCCAGGTCTGACCTCAGTCATGAGGTTAGAATAAAGGAAGTCTGGTTTGTTAGCTTTGTTTACAGAACTCGTATAATTAACTGCAGCTCACAAGCTATTGACAACAAGATAATTGCAAAAGATGAATTGCATTCATTAGTAAATTTGTACATTAACTCTCAATTAATATCATATGCCTCTTTTGATATTGAGCCAATGATAATAATTATATGAATCAATATGTATCGTAAAACTAGTAATGTGTTCGTCATGAACCTTTAGTATTCCACCTTTCATTCCAGCATCACCATTGCAAGGAGGACAGTTTGATAAGCAGGGGGTCAAGATGACTTTTTCATTGGGGCTGAAACACGATCACAACAACCCCATGAGGACATGCATTGTTGTCATGGAAACAAAACATTCCACAACACTCTCCAGCCGGAGTTCGGGGGCCCATCTTTCTAAAACAGCAAAAACCTAACTGACCTTGTCAAGGGGCCATCCATGTAACAATAAGAAGACAAAAGGATAAAGGGTGAGATTTTAATTAGACATTCAACATCCTGCATTCATAAATGGAGCTGCTGCTCCAATATGAAGAGGAACCAGCTTATCATGGCATGGTGCTAACTGCTTCAATGGGGTTGGTAGCCTCGTGGGTGATGGATATGTGTGTGTGAATGAGCTGGAGATGATGCAGAGGATGTTTAGTATACTCTGTCACACTTTCGCTCCCCTCTCTTCCCTCATGGCTTATGTTCAGCGCACCTCTCATGTCCTCAGCGACCCTTAAGTCTCTTCTTCTTTGAGAGTAACGGTAACTGGGACATCTCCTAATTGCGACTGCATCCTGGAAACTGTGACGCATTTAATGCATCATCTTAAAATATCCAGCCACTAGTATTCACTATGCAGTACCGAATAGTCACAGAATAATACTATCCCTATGGTGTGGGCGCTTTGCGAAATGGAAGCTATGGGATACCTAATGTAAAGGAATATGCAGAAACCTTTTCATGGATGACTATTCGTCAAAGGAAAGTACCATTTTATGTCTCTCGTGTTGGAGGTGTTTCGGTGCTAAAAACTTTTCTTTAATCAATAAGACAGATGAGAAGAATTACTTCCGCACTGAAGGCTTGTATTTCAGCTGAAGGAATGGTTATCACTTTCCAAACAGACGGTTTTCTCCCACTGCTTCTCTGCATTCTCTGTGAGCACACTAGCACACTGTCTTAGAAGTGATCACATTAATACATGCCATTTGGTGGGCGTTTGCATCTGAATAGCCCTAATGCCAAGAGTGCATACATTCTTATCAGTGGGAGTTGACCCCGGATTATTCTATATTAATTGAGCTCGCTACATCTTAGCATGCATTTCTTTCCTATTTGAAGATTTGAGGGCTGCGTTTTAGTCTTTTTGTATTTCTCTGTACAGCTTCCAATATCCAGTGTCTGCAGCAGCTCAAGCGACCAAATAACAGTAAACCTTTCCTGAAGAGGCTAACTTGACATCCCCAAGCATGACCTGGTTCCACTTGATTAATGATCAATAAAAGAAAAAGTGTAGCCATTCTGAGGAAAAAAAAGTGTGCAGTACTTTGTTCTCAAAATATATATAGGGCATAAAAGGCAGGGTTGTCGGTCAGCCGCTTTCGGAACATAGAGTGTAACTACCCTTCATTTCTTGCCAGAAACCTAAATGCATTATGCGCAAAAAAGCATTTATTCATTGAAGGAAAGGACGATGCCTGTACCACCGCTTTCACTGGGCTTTTGATGCTGGAAAGTCAAGTGGTGGTGAGTTTGAAGTCCAGTCAACATGAAGACGGTGCTCAATGTTCCCATGTAGGTGAACCCCTTGAGTGTTTGTGGGTTGAGAGCTGGTTTAATCTGTTGTGCATTGATTAGTCAATGCACAACAAGTGTGCTGCAGCCTCACCCAGACCCAGAGTCTAATCAATCCGCCTCGGGTCGGATGAGGCTGATAAACCAGCAACCAAACACACATGCACACACATACTCCACATTCATGTAATGTTTGATTCTCTAACGCCATGACTCCCAGCCCAGTAACAAAAGAGCATTGCTTCTATTTGATAAAATGTAGGCCTCAATGACCTGAAAAATTAATTAAACAACTGAAAAAAAAAAGAAATTTAAACACTTATGTCGTCCCTGCGGTGCGTTTTCGAAGTGGCCAGTGAACCTGGAGCCCATTAGCCACATTTTTCATTTAGATAGCCAATAACACTGTGATGTATGTGCCTAAGAGCCCCAAGAAGGCTTGCAGAGAGTACAACAGAACCATCACTGTATCTTCAGAACTGGCAACTTGCCACCGATTGAGATGTAGATTGCTTATCATCTCTAAAGCCATCGTCCTCGAAGCTTAGTTGCGTTTGATTGATCGCCTGAGGTATGGAGGTGACAGGCTAATGCACAACCGATCCCTTCTGAGATCACATGGCTTCATGTTTCTCTCCCTCTCTCCCCACCTTTTCTGCTTCTACCTCTTGTCCTCTTTTCTTCCGGGACACTCTGTCCAGGGAACTTCAGAAATCCATGCTTGGACAAAGTGTTCCTCAGATATTGTTTGTGGTGTATTTGGATTCCCTTTATTGTTTTCAGTTGGTTGATGTCTTATCGCTATTCTGTACAACACTAGAAATGTGGATATGTTCACGTTGACATTTTCACATTCCATCTTCTAGAATTTGTTTCTAGCAAGACAGTAAAAAATGTCCCAGGTCAAGCCGGGGCTACTGGCTTCTTGGGGACGGGGACGGCGGAGACTGTCATGGAAACCAAGGCTAGTCAGTAGATGTAATCAATGTTTACATTGCATGATACTGAGCGTCTCTACACGGGCCCAGTCATGGTACAAAACCACAACCACAGTTATTTCTTGTCGTTCTGGGAGTCTATTTTTGGAAACGGCGGAGTGCAGCCAAGAAGCTGTCACCGAGGCTTAGATTGGACTGAGACACAAACCAGAGTCACTTATTTGGTTATTACATTTTAAAAGTAGCACCACGAGATAAAAATAGATAGATCCCACTCACTGTGTGTTCTTGAAGGTGACATTTAGTAACACTAGCAGAGGCTAGAGAATGGGATATTGCTGATAAGTGCTTTGAAAAGTTTTTTTTGTAAGATTGTCTGTGTCAAATGGACGTTTTAAGGTCCAAGGCATGTGTGCTGCAACGCAGCTCCACTAAAAACAATTATTTGCTTAAAAAAGCAGATAACTGTTAAATGATTGTTGGCAATTCATATTTCGCAAACGGTTCATTCAGAGGCGGAAATGACCTATGAAAGCTTTTGTCCAGGAGCTGCACACTGGATAAACAAAAAAAATTATTCATAATTCTGATGACTCATTGCGAATTCTGGTAAAGCCCCTGTCCAACCTCAGATATGTTTTATTTGTCATCTTAAGGAATGATTCATCCTGATCTACCAAAACGCTCTGTCCCTTTTAAACCCTTGGTGTGCTTATCAATATGCAGCAGTCGGTCTCTGGTTGAGCTCTGAATCACCACTGTTGTGTGCTGCTGATATTATATTTCATGCCAATCATGCCTTTAACCACGTCGTACTGGGAGGACAGGTAGAAAAACCAAAACAGCATTTGGTGAAAGATGCTGTGGTTTGTTTAGTCCCGCCTGTTGATGAGCTCCATATGTAAGGAGATAGCTTTGTGTTTGTGCCACCGGGACATCAACGGCTCGGGTCAGATGGGGCCAATGTTTTCTAAAGACCATAACAGAATGTGATCGGTGATGATAAAGATAAACATGATCTCAGATGTGTGAAATATCTCTCGCCGGGATGGGACATCACTGCTACTAGTCACGCAGCCCCGACAAACATCAGGATCCAGTTCGGAGAAAACCGCATTTGGAAATGAACGATCTCCCTGAGTAGTACTCCAGAGAGCACAACTGCCGTTTGGGAGTTTCGGACTACAAGCAGGTCGGTTTGGCCCTCCAGTCTGGCAGCCACTCGGTACACTGTGGAATAGAAAAGTCCTGTTCATTTATTTTACCTCTAGCAGATTTTCTCTTGCTGAGTACCATTTCAAGGTTTGTAATTGAAGCTGTTGGAGTAGTTTTTACCACAGCCGTGCAGCTCTCGAAAGTAGTATTTGAGCTCTAAAGAGTACCATGAGTTATTTGGTAGACACTTTCTTTCTTAGGTGCTTTCAGGAGAGGCCGACAACTTTAAAAGCACACAATCAATGGCAAATGAATCCGCTGCAATACCACGTTTTAAAAAACAACCAGACAGCGTCAAGAGCAGCTCAAGGAAACAGAAACATAGTAAAGTCGATTGCCTTTCTTCTTCTTTTTCAATGGGGTCACAGAGGTATCCCATCTCACAGCAACTCTGTATGCAGACCGGCGCAATAAAGTAATCAAGCAATTTGACTTGCATCAGATGTTACGAGATGGAATCCAACCATGCAAGAGGAACACTTCCACTTATGCCCAGCTGTAGCATCCCTAAGAGGCTCCAGTGTAAATACCAACCTTGTTTTATCAGATCGTTTTTAGGTTGATAAGCCGACATGGAGCCCACAACCAAAAGTGGTAAATCTACAGATATAGCTCCTTTCCCGCCAACCGTTGGAGAAGCACGGTCAAAGTTTCACTAGCGTAGCATGGTCGCTACTGACGCCCTCCCCCCTTCACGATATGTCACAGATCTTACGCCCAGAAATGGCTCAGACGCTCGCCCGGACAAAACCTACTTTGAATTGATTTTTTCAGCTTTGGGTGCAGGGACTTGAAAGTAATGTTTGTGGTGTACTGCAAATATTCAGTTAAGAAAAGCCAGTCCATCCATCACGTTGACTTGAATCCTTAGACTGCTACCCAAACCATATAGACTTTCACCCACA
The DNA here is from genome assembly GCF_902167405.1 of Gadus morhua. NCBI lineage: Eukaryota > Metazoa > Chordata > Actinopteri > Gadiformes > Gadidae > Gadus > Gadus morhua. The sequence goes on from NC_044059.1 coordinate 7,770,296, forward strand.
ACCACTTGCAATCATTAAACTTGCCTCCATTCAATTGCATTCAAACACTGCAGACACAGCCCCTTCTACAGGATGCACTCGTTATTGCAATGCCTGTTCCTCATTGGCTGAAATTACATTCAAGTGACCTGGCTGGCAGCTTGTGTACGGTCCAATGAATGCTGTAATATGAAGTGTAAGTGGTCGTCGTTGTGTATGAGAGTTGTCTAGCCAGGTGGAAGGTATGAAATCGGATTGGCCGCCGGAGGTTTAGCTCCAGCTGCTATTGACTCCCATGCCTCTGTAAATCATAAACCAATTACACCGCACGGCCTGGGAATACTGGTGTGTCTATTGTGTCCCCATTAGTGATATACCCCACCGATGCAGAGGTAGAAATCCCATCAGGCCAGTGGTCTTGTATATGCATTCGGAACACACATACACACTCACTCGCTCACTCACTCACTCACTCACTCACTCACTCACTCACTCTCTCTCTCTCTCTCTCTCTCTCTCGCTCTCTCGCTCTCTCGCTCACTCACTCACTCACACACACACACACACACACACACTCATATCAAATCAATACCAAGCGGGAGCATAACCTCATATCGTCCAACAATGCTGGTACAATCACATCTAAGGAAATAGAATAATGAGTCATCCACTGGGAGTACAGCGCACAGAACAGCACAGGAAGGAGAACCCGCAGAAGGACAGCAAAGGTCGGGTATTCAACTGAGTTTGATTTATGCTGGATGTTGATTGACAGAAAGCAATTCAGCCCCATCTCCTCCATCCCCTTGTAAATGGAAGAGGAAGAATCCTCTCCATCCATGAATTTATATCTAATAAGCCTGAATGCTGCCACACCATTTGAAGGTCCCGATTCTCATATTGCTAACCAAAGAATAAACTCGATTTCAATTGACCGCTTCCCAGAATTTATGAAACATATGTATGCGGTCTCAGTGTGATCAATTTGCAATCCATGAATCAAGCCTCCTTTGATTGAAAGATTCAAGTTGGGAACACATACAAAAATGAACAATAAGATTGACCCCAGCCCGCGTGTGGTGGGAGAATAAAATATGGAAATATCCGAGAATATAAATGAACACGCATTGCTTTCTTTCTTGGTCGCAGCCATTACCATTTCTCATGAATTATGCATACTTGTTTGTCGTTTATCGAACTAATCAAGTCAGGCTACTGAGTAATTCTTAGGGATCCTGTAAGGGTATATCAACCATATCAACAAAGGACGTGATATAACGTTGATTATGAATGTTAACGAAGCGTGATAATTAACGGCGAGGTAAAAATATGCGTGCATAGAAAGAGAACTGCTCGAGGGGAGCACAGAGATAACGTTTCTTGAAGCACGTTTGAAGCCCCCAGGTACGCTTTTGCTTTGAGCAGATTGAGAATTTCCCACAATGCAATTTTAAATGGATGGGGGTTTTGCTCAACCCTAGTCCATTATTACTGATTACCTGCAAGCCCAGGAACACACCTGTCGCTTTGTTTTCTACGACAAGCAATCTGGGAACATTCTAAACAAAATTCCCCCAAGCTGGTTTTCCTCAAACCATTTAAAAAGGCAGTTTTAGGAAAACGTTTAGTCTTATAATTGCATCCCTGGCAAGTGTTTGGCTTTTAGTGTTGCTTATCTGGCCCTGTCTCCAGAGTTGCGAACTTGCTACACCGCTAAATGGGCCATGTGGTCGATAGTGTTTAATTGTGGTCGATAGTGTTTAAATGTGGTCGATAGGGTTTAAATGTGGTCAATAGGGTTTACATGTTTAAATGTGGTCGATAGTGTTTATGGTCGATAGGGTTTACATGTGGTCGTTAGGGTTTAAATGTGGTCCATAGTGTTTAAATGTGGTCCATAGTGTTTAAATGTGGGCGATAGTGTTTAAATGTGGTCGATAGGGTTTACGTGTGGTCCATAGTGTTTAAATGTGGGTGATAGTGTTTAAATGTGGGCGATAGTGTTTACATGTGGTCGATAGGGTTTACATGTGGTCCATAGTGTTTAAATGTGGTCGATAGTGTTTACATGTGGTCGATATTGTTTAAATGTGATCGATAGTGTTAAATGTTCTTTTCCCTCACTCTCCACCTCATCCCTAACTCTCCACCTCAAGCTGGTGTGTAGTGAGCGTTCTGGCACCGATTGGCTGCCGTGCATCACCCAAGTGGGTGCTACATATTGGTGGTGGTTAGTGAGGTCCCCCCTTCACTTTAGGCATCTTTGAGTGTTATTAATTATTATTATTCTTCATGTTTAACCTCTGTTTTCCTTTTATTCCTAGTCTGTTTTACATAGTTTTGAATGATGACTATATGCTCTGTAAGGTGACCTTGGGTGTCTTGAAAGGCGCCTCTAAATTAAATGTATTATTATTATTTGTATTATAAGCAGAGACAGGCATGGCCAGGCTACATCGACATTATTGACGTCACATCTAGAAAGAAAATCACTTAAAAAGCGCTTCATGGCAGAATCCCAAACAGCTTTCAATGTTGTCAGCTCCTCTGTTTAAACTCAAACGTGTGAAGAAATGACTTCTGTTGAGTGGTGAGCGATACAGCCTTTTGATGAGAGAGCTATGGTTTTTGTTCTGCCTTACAAACCTGATGCAATGCAAGTCGGCACTAGACCTTGGGGTTTGAACCCGGAACCTTCCTCTAGGCGTCAAACGCCTGAAGAATTGACTAGACTTTCCTTCCCTCTTGGTTAATCAACCACCAAAGAGTCTTCCTTGTCCTTATAAAACAAATCACCCACAAAAATAGCTCACAGGTTGAGCTCAAAATTGTGAACGCTTTATGTATTTCTCACGCAAATCATGAGTTAACATGCACATCCCCCATTGCTCCTGACGGTGATTATTATGAATGGGGTGCTGATTCAAACCTCTTCCCTTGGTTGCCGGGCTTCTGTTCAAACCATTAGCTTGAGGCGCTTCACTGCGTTTCTCTGTTTGTTGTGGCTGCACGGATTACAGACTACAGACTTCATAAAACCGTCAATATCAATGTTCCTGAACTGGGAAGGCCTGCAGATGATTACAGACAGGCAGACAGACAGCATACGGACCCGATAATATTAAACATAAGGAGCTTCAGGAATAAGTCCAAGTACTTAGACTGGTGC